>NW_027526203.1:227648134-228190634 GCF_048455015.1 Haemaphysalis longicornis | reverse complement strand
AAAATCTTGAATCAGACTGAGATGCATGGTATCAAAGTATCTGTCACTCCACACCGAAGCTTAAACAGCTCGCAAGGTGTAATTTCCGAGCCTGACCTCTTGAAAAAGACCGATTCTGACGTCCTAGATGGCATGCGTGACCAAGGGGTTACTGCCGTCAGGAGAATAATAAGGCGTGATGGAAATGAAATACCCAGGAAGCATGTGATTCTAACTTTTGATCGGAGCAATCTTCCGGAGTCAGTCACTGCAAGATTCTTGTATTGCGAAGTTCGACCATACATTCCCAACCCACGCCGGGGCTACAAGTGCCAACGGTATGGGCACAGTACAACCTCCTGCCGCGGACGTCTGACGAGCCCCGAGTGTGCTGCGCACGATAACCCGTCCGAAAACTGTACATCTGATGAGCTGAAATGTCCCAACTGTGAACAACTGCACGCAGCCTATTCCCAAAAAATGTAAAAAGTTCAAAGCAGAAAAATAAATAATCAATCTCAAAGCAACACAAAACATCTCCTACCAGTAAGCGCGGAGAAAACACGCCATGTTTTCCCCTAGGTATGCCAACGTGGCTCGCCGGGGGGGGGGGGGGGGCGGAGCCACGTCTGGTGTCGGTGGCGACCCACTACAGCAGTGCTGACTTGGTCCCATCCTCGCCACCCGCTGTGCTTCCCTCGGCAGCCCAAAACGTCGTCACACTGCCTGTAACTCTATAACTGCAGCAGCAGTGGCGACAAAGACTTCTGGAGATAGACGGCCACTCCGGTGTCTGACGCACCCGCTACCAGTGTTCCTGAGAGGTTGGGGAGCATGGAATTGGGTGGGGGGCAGCTCCACCCTCCACGCTTGCCGTGTCGCATTCTGCACCTCCAGCGCGGGCGGCCCAGAAACACACCAACCCTCTCGGAGCACGCCCGAAAGAGCCTGACCCGTTGAGGAAATGGAAGCGCCCGTTGAGGAAATGGACGTCACGCCGTCCCCGGTGGCCCCAGAGCTATCGAGGGAGCGGCGCCTCTCAGTTGAGCATAGAAAGCAGAAAAAGAGTAACGGTCCACCACGCAACACATAAAACTGAAATAAACAAACAAGCACAATCTTCACTAAAACGAAATCTATGCTGCAAAACATTGTACAGTGTAATTGTAGGGGCCTGTTGAAAAATCTTGACGACATTAACGAAACACTGTAAGAACACAAGCCAGATGTAATTTGTCTCCAGGAAACACATCTGAACGCAAATTACACATACTTTCTGACACAGTACACAGTCTTTAGAAAGGATAGAGATGGCTGCACTCGCTCTTCTGGAGGTGTTGCCCTAGTCGTTCAGAAGTCGATTGCTTATCACCAAATCAGACTGCAAACTAACCTTGAAGCGGTTGCCATGAGGGCAATTACTTTTGATAAGTTAACAACAGTTTGTTTTTTATATATACCCCCTGACTACCAACTTCTAGCTAATGAATTTGAAAGTCTAGTTGACCAGCTGCCACACCCTTTCATACTGATGGGTGATTTTAATACTCACCATGAGCTCTGGGACTCTCCACGTGCCGAAGCGTGGGGAGACTTATCGAAACTTTTTTGCTCTCATCTGGTACCTGCTTGTTTAACAAAAAACACCCAACTTGTTACAGTACAACACACAACACATACTCTGCGATCTACCTGGCAATAGGCTCCCCCACTCTGTGGAGTGTAGGTTCCAATCTGTATGGTAGCGACCACTTTCTTGTCAGGTTAAGCGCTATAAGCAGCCCCACAATCCCAAGACGCGCACAAATATTTTGTGAGGAGTGTGCGGATTGGAAAAAAAATTAATGAAATGTCTCAACTGTCTTATGCACAATTAGAAAACCTTGACATTGACCATGATACAGATATCACCGCCGCAGACATAATTAATGCCGCTCATTCCTCTATCCCTCAGACTTCTGGTAGAAACAACAACAAACCGAGGCCTTGATGGAACGATGAGTGCAGAGAAGCTCGAAAGGAACAAAACACAGCCTGGGGTGTCTTTAGAAGGCATCCCACGACTCAGAACGTCATTTCCTTTAAACGTGCAAATGCAATGGGCGGGCGAATAAGACGCGTGGCCAAAACTGAGAGCTGGAAAGCATTTATCTCATCCATCAACTCATACACTGATATACACAAAGTTCGGAAAAGGATTAGTGCATTGCAAGGGTGGAACACAAACACCTTCCCACTTGTTAGCACGACTGGAGACACGCTTGAAGCTCAAGCTAATGCTCTTGGCAGACACTTTGAGGGTGTTTCCAGCTCTGCTCACTACACCGCAGTATTTAAGACACAAAAATCGAATGGAACAACAACCCCTGCGAAATATGAAATCAGAAAAAATGGGATACAACTGCCAATTCACTATGCATGAGTTCTCTGTAGTACTCTCAACCTGCGGGAAAACAGCCCCCGGGGCGGACAGTATCACATACGAAATGATAAAACATGCACACCCAGACACCCAAGCTGCAATTCTTCATTTATGCAATAAAATATGGCGAACAGGACGTCTCCCAAAATCATGGAAAGAGGTCATTGTTATTCCAATCTTAAAAGATGGACAGGAAACGTTTTTTACCAAGCAGCTATAGGCCGATTGCGTTGACGAGCTGCTTGTGTAAGCTGTTTGAAAATATGATTAACAGACGTTTAGTGTACTTTTTAGAATATCATGGAATTTTAGACAATGCCCAGATAGGCTTTCGGTCCCAAAGGTGCACAACTGACAGTCTCGTGGCCTTTGAGTCCTATGCAAGGGATGCATTTTTACATAAGCAACACTCCATGACTGTCGTCTTCGACATGGAAAAAGCGTATGACACTGGATGGCGTCATGGCATCTTACTGGATCTTTGCTCGTTTATAATTTGTGGTAATATGTTAAATATTATACAGGACTATCTTTCGCACAGTTCATTGAGAGTGTATACCCAAGAGTGTATACTCAACAAAATGGTGTGCCCCAAGGAGGTGTTTTGAGTTGTTCACTCTTTATTGTCAAAATGAACTATTTAGGAAAAGTTTTGCCCCGCTCACTCTTTTATTCTGTCTATGTGGATGACATTCAAGTAAGCTTTAATTCACGCAATTTGGCCATCTGTGAGAGACAAATTCAGCTAGGAATGAACAGCCTCTCGAGATGGGCAAATAAGAATGGCTTTAAGTTTAACGGAGTCAAGAGCCCCTGTGCGCTCTTTTCTGAAGTGCGAGGCCTGCAGCCGGACGCATGTGTGAGTCTTGATGGAAGAATCATCCCAGTAAAGAAAGAGCATAAATTTTCGGGTGTGCTGCTGGATGAGAAATTCTCTTCCATACCGCACATCAAAAATTACGATTAAAATGTATAAAAGCACTGAACATTCTTAAGATTCTCTTTCGTCAATCGTATGGCACGGATAGGTCATGCCTATTGAACATCTCCAACAGCCTTATCAGATCAAGACTTGATTATGGCAGTGTGGTTTATCAGTCAGCCCCAAAGGCTGCGCTGAAACTGCTTGATCCTGTTTATCATCTAGGCCTGCAATTGGCAACTGGTGCTTTCCGTACCAGCCCAATAGAAAGTTTATCTGTTGAATCAGATATGTGGTCACTGGAAAATCAACGTGCCTACACAGCCTTGCTATACGCAGTAAAAACAACCTCAATCGTAAAGCTTCGATCGAACGTCTTAATACATGACACATCCACTGTATCTTTATTCCATAAAATGCCCTCTTTTCCACAGCCTTATAGGATCACTGTGAACACTCTAGCATTCAACATGGAGATTTGTTTCAAAGACACCTACAAAATCACTTTGTCTGATGTTATAGCCCATTGGAAGCTAGCGCCAGTGGTATGTGACATGTCCTTTACAAAAATAGACAACAACAAAGCACCTCGTGCCTTGATCCGTCAACATTTCCTGACCCTTCAACATCAATATCAATGTACAGAGTTCTAAACAAATGCCTCCCAAAACACACTCTGCGGTATCATGGGCTGTGCACGTACTGAACCTCTCCGTTTCAAAAACTCTAAACCCTGACACCAGCATTCTTACAAGTGAAGCCCAAGGTCTTGCGATAGCTGTAGAACACATAATACAAAACAAAATAGTTTGCTCTGTCATATACACTGATTCGCTGGGTGTAGTGACAGCCCTATCGTTAGCGAAGCCCTATAAGAATGCAGTGTTCAACTCGCTCATAAACGCTATTATGTCAGCATACTCGATGGGGCTCAAAATCATAGTCTGCTGGGTTCCTGACCATTGTGGAATAGAGGGAAACGAGGCTGCTGATAGGGAGGCAGCTGCTGCTGCTCTTCGTAGAAATGTGGACATTATGTCAGTGCCTTACTGTGACCTGAAATCGATCGTCAAAAGAAAACTCCAGGAACGCTGGCAGAAACACTGGGACACGCAAGCGGAAAACAAACTTCATGCAATTAAACCACAAATAGGTAGACACATAACAGAAAAACTACACAGGTCAGTAGAAGTTTCTCTTTGTTGTTTAAGAATGGGGCGCACACATGGCCCACTTGGATACCTTTTGAACGGAACCCCCCGGCCAAGATGTGATAAATGTGGAGGATTTCTCTCTGTGCTCCATATCCTAGTTGAATGTAGTGCACTCAAAAGACAAAGACAGAGACAATTCGCTAATCTGTACACACAACACATACCACTACACCCGGCACACTTTCTCTCGGATGAAGGAATAATCAGTTACAAAAAAGTTTTAGACTACTTGGCTGAGGTTGATGTTTTTTAGGAAAATTTCTTATCGCAGATGACCGCAGCTTGTCCGTCAGTAAGGAGGGCACTGCTGAGGTATTTTTACGTGACACTTAGGGGTCTCATCCTTTTTGTGCTAGGCAAAAAGTCTCCCCGAGGCACCCTAATTTTAGCGCAAATCTTTTTCTACTCCCTCAACTAGTTTTATTCACTTTTTACTGACAATCATTGGCCCTATGCACCAATTTTATAAAAGCATCTTTTGACGAAAAGCATGCAGCAGATAACTCACCTGCGACATTAACACACCCTTGTTTTGGCGCTCTTTGGCCTAGAAGCCCTTGCGCCATTAAACAAAATCATCATCACCACCACTAAGCGAACAGCGGGGCTGTTCTTCCCTCCACTTCCTTGGGTATTCTTGTCAAGGTAATTATTTCCTGTTCTTACCTGTGCAATACACCCAGTATTAGAATAAAGTCAAAGCCCATTATGTAAGCCAGCCATGGGGGCATTCTTCTTCCTTTTTTGTAATGCTTCAATTCACCACTATTGCTTATGGTGTGCTCTATGCACTGTCACAAGGTTAATAAATTACAAGGATAAAAGAAAGGAAATACAAAAGTTTCATTGCTCAATTAACAGAGAAGCCCCTGATAAATCTCCCACCACTGTTCTTGAAGGGTGTAGTGCTTGAATGTGCAGAGTTTCTCATGTCAGTCGAAGTAACAGTTAGTCTCACCATATCCTCAACGCCCACGTTAACCAGGTATGCGTTGCAGTCTTCTAAATCATGGGAAATTCTGAATCATTTTGTGTAAAACATGTTATGCTTCGCAAAGGTGAATTGACTTGGTAGTATGACTTCTTTTATTAGGAATGGTGCTACTGCTTTCTTGTCGGGAGCAAAAGAGCAGCATTAAACACAACAGCATGTAACACTGCAGTCTGTAACAGCATGTAATAGCATGTAGCACTAAACAAGAAAATCGTTCCCGAAATACTCAACTTTTTGCCTGACTAACATTTTAAACGTATAGAAATACAACTGAAGATTATATCTGCAATGACTTCTTTGGTTATGGTTCAGCCTGCTTTCACACGGCAATTTTAGCGAAAACGACAATTTCATTTCGCGTCTCACGTTGTCTTCTAGCTTAAAATGCACATCCCAAAAATACTGTTCTGAAATTGCCTGTCATTTCGTTTCACGCCACACGTGGCCATTTGTGTCCAGTGCGTAAACAGTTCAAAAGGACGAGATAATATCTGTTTTATTTTAGTTTAGATTTGTCTTGTATGCACCACGTTAAAGATCCCCATGTGGAGCCTTCCACTACAGCGCGCCTCATCGCCTGCGTTGCGTCGGCACGTTAAACCCTACAATCAATCAATCAATCAATCAATTGTCGTGTATGCAAACCGTGCATGCACATGTGGCTGGTCCAATCATGAAATGTTTGCAGCAGCGCTTTTTTCTTGTCACAACATATTTCATGGAAAGAGCTTGAATAAAGTTCTGGCTGACTGACTGACTGACTGCCTGACTGATTTATTTATTTATTTATTTATTATTCGTAAGATACGAAGTACTAAAATAGGCCAAGAGTGAACACCCTCTCCGTTTCCTTTTTTCCCGGTTGTCTAGAGTAATTGGAATTTGTGGCGATCTAAATCTTTGTTGCCCTTGAAAGTACAACTTTCATTTCAACTTTTCATATTGTTGTTGCTACTCGCTGTACTACTTTTATAAATTGCCTAACGTACTTGTGTCGTGAAAGAAGTGTTCGCCAAATGTCGTCGTACGCCGGCAACCCAGTGTCGCGCGCATTGCCCAACTCACAAAGGGAGCAGACTAATGCACTTTATAAGCGACCCCAAACCATCCACCGCCGGCGTCGGCGGCGGCGTCGGCGTCCGCAGTGCTCCTCTATAAAGAAACAGCATCCGGCGCCAGGTTTCGATCCGCGGACTTTGCGGCCGCAGCGCGACGCTCTACCGACCAAGCCACGGACGCGACGTGATATCAGCGTTAGTGACGCGCCTTATATCTTTAACGCATTCAAACTACGTCGTCAGCGGCGTGCGTTGGCGACTCAGCGGCGTTATAGCGGCTTGATAACTGCGTGGTGTACACGTGATACTACAAACCCGATAAGAGATGGAAGAGAAGGCGGCGAGGCGGTGGGCTGCGGGGGCCGAGCGCAAGCGCCGCAAGCGGGCCGACAACCGTGCATTCGCACTTTCACATTCTCCCCCTCGGGGAAATGCGGGGGAATTTTTTATCCGGCTCAAACTTTTATCCGGACCAAACTTATCCGCCTCACTGATTAGCCAGAGTTCCTGCCAATTATTAATTACTCAAATAATATCAGATAATCGGACATAGGTATGGAGATGGCTATAAGAGTGGTCGAAACGCCGGCAAAGCAAGGGGTACGTCTGGACGGAACACTAAACAAAGCAAGGCATAGTAATTAACGACCACAGTAAATACGGGAAGTCAGTGAGCTGAAGCCGATTTTCCGGTAGGACAAAACAGGACGGACTGCTCCACCGTGGGTGGCCGGGGTACGGTAAAAGTAGGGGACGCTTACTAGACCGATTGCGTACTGCACTTCAATGTCAACTACAATTCCGATTGGAATAAACTATTTTATCAAACCAGCAGAATTCCTGTATTAAAATTATAGCAGTACAAATTACACATATTTTAGGCGGGTAATAAAATTGCTGTTTTCTGTTAGCCCACGCAAACCTTGGTCATAACGACAAATTATATGTTGCCCGTCAAAAAGATGTATTTTGGTTGGTCACAACAAGAACGAATTGTTAAAGGGGAAGGTTTTCAAATGCAGAGACAAATCTTTACATAACTACTATGTTTACAGTTGAGTGTACAGATATTTTCTTTGTATTTACTGTGTAAACTACGACTGCGAAATTTATTCTATAGAACACATAAAACTTTGATGTCGCCGCGGGTAGTTAGTATGTGCATAAGTAACCATGTGCGGGTATGTATGTATGTATGTATGTATGTATGTATGTATGTATGTATGTATGTATGTATGTATGTATGTATGTATTTACGGACGTGCGTACGTACATGTATGCATATACGTTTATTCATGTGCCAGACCGGTTAATGTGCGCTCCAAGCAGGATGTTCCGTACTGGGAATAAAAATTCCCATTTGTAGGTTCTGTCGTAGCCGGCGTCCGGGGTCTCGTCGCTCACCGCATCCGAGCAGGATTGAGGGGCCAGGGCGACAAGAACAAGCAAGAAGGTGTATATACATGCGAGGTCACATGGCCAGGAGATACCGGGCCGAGTATAAAACATTGGGCCTGCACGGCCTTAAATTAAGTTTCAGGTCCTTCTACGGGGTCTCGGGCTGTAACCGCACGAACCAATCACAGCACAGGCACTGCGTAACCAGTTCGTCTATCATTGGTTCCTCCTGGGCCGTTCACTTGGACCACACAAACCAATCACAGCGCAGGCTCCGCGTCTCCAGGCCTTCGGTCCTGGGTTCTCCGGAGTCGGCAAAAGTGGTCCCACGTTCCGGTTACGGCGAAAGACGTAGAGAGGGCTCCGACCTTGACTGCCAGGCTCGCTAGAGGGGTGTGTCCCTTTTGGTTGTTTGGAATAGTCTTGGCATTTTGTCAGCGTTCGACCCAGTGTTTCGAGGAAAGACGCTTGCTTGGCTTCTCAGGAGCTCTCCGACCGTGGAAATGGTTGCTGGGCGCTTTGGGGCGATTCCTCGAGCCGTACAAAATACACTTGCGATGCAGCATGTGAGGCTTTGATGATTTGTTATTTGGTGAAGCAGCGTCAGTGAAGCAGCGTCACTCTATCCCTTTAACTGCATAACTGTAGCCTCGATGACCCTATGATCAATACATGGCCGTCGTGCCGCCACTCTGCGAGGTCAATGGAAGGTGAAAGGACGGTAGCGCTGGCAAGTGTATCTAAGAATGACTCCACCTTATCGACTGAAGACCGTTCTACATGGGGCGAATTTACCATCGAATTCAGTAATGCGACGCTGCTTGTGCGAGGAGCATCCCCTTTTTGCAACTGCGGCAAAGTGCCATCTCTTTGGTGCAGACAAACATCCCAGTGATTTCCTCAGGTGTGCATAAAACGAAATTCTCGAAATAACATGTTTAGCAAGTGCCAAAGTCACACGGTTGACAGGCATTCCATATAGTAGAAGAATGCGGATGTCGAAACGGGGAATAGTGGCAGCACCGAATTCTCAAAAGAGAACCGCCCCATGAAGCACGGCCTTTAGTCAGCAGTATGAGTGCCGTTGAGCTGAATCTGTTCAGAGTGTCAGAATGTCTGAGGAGGAGGAAAAACTTTTATTAAGCAGCAAGGTGCTAGTGTCAGGGGCACCCGCCCGGTGGAAAAAGTCCTCAGTCCAGGACCCCCTGGATTGTACGGGCCTTCTTCGCTCTCTCCACCGTTTGGTTGTCGGTGATCTCAGGGCTGGTCAGCAGTTCCGGGCCACTGGTGAAAGGAGATATTGGGGTTTGGTGTGAGTGTGGTGTGTGGGGGCATTCCCAAACGATGTGGCATAGGGTACCTGTCCGCGGGCAGTAGTCACACTTGGCAGTGTATTCATTTTGTGTAGGGTACATGCCGTGAAGTATGCTGTTGTGAGGATATGTATTGGTTTGAAGTCGTCGTGACGTGGTGGCATTTTTGGATAGTCGGTAGTCCAGCGCTGGATATGTGAAATTCTCAATAGGAAAAAAATTCCTCCGGACACTTAAGCACTCTTACGTGCTTCGGAGGTGACATCCTGGTTAAACTTATCAACTGTTTTGCTGCTACATCTTATTTGGGTCGCTCTCTTCTCTTCATTTTCTTGTCCTTCGGCACAAATTTCTTCGACATGCTAATTTTCGGTTACAACGTGCTTGCGTCTGTTTCTTCGCTTTTATTTCTTCGTCTTACTGCGCGAATTACGCCCGCAAGCAGACCGGCCAACGTTACGGCCTCTCTAGAATCACGGTTTTGCGTGGTGTGCACCTGTTCTTCTCACGCGCCCCAACATTCGCCTGTACCGCGGAACGCATGCCGGTTCACAATCTTGCGAATTTTGTGAAGTGGTCACATTATCCCGTCAATGCCCCTCTTCACACCGAATATGTAATTAGCAACGCAAACCACATGTTGGGTTACTTACGCCTTAATTTTTCTGAGGCGCCATCACCACCTGAACTCATGCTTTACAAAACACTAATACGTTCCAGACTCGACTACGCATGCCCGCTCGGTATGGTAGCCGAGTCAGGATAAACTTGTAAATGCCAAAAAACTTATTCAAAAAAGTTGCAGAGACATCTACGTTTTGATCCTAAGATGTAAATCACGATAGCGACAATTCGACTCCCACAAAGAGAGAAATCACTTTATTTTCCAAGCAAGTTGGCTAGAAACGGTCGATCGCTGGTCGACCGAGCACCGTGGTAGGGAGCAGGAGCAAGCCCAGCACGGCCGGTGAGTTGTCGTGCTGCTTTGTGGGCCGCCTTTGCTTTTTATGCTTTTTGCGAAGAGAGAGAGAAACAGAGACCGAAAGGGACGATTTTGGTTCAGGAATGAATAGTTGTGGTTTCGTAAAATGGGGTAAACAGATTGCAGGGAGCTCAAGGTTAAAATTTGAAGTCTAGGGCACGAGCCGGACGTTGGAAGGCATTGCGTAGGGGAACCCTACAGCGGGCTTCTCGGCGGCAAGCAGACTTCTTACCCTTCTTACCGACAAACACAAAAGCAGCATTTCCACGAAAACTATTGAAAAACACGCTGTGAGTTCGGCTCAGGGAAGGAAACGGTTGAGCCACAAACACCAGGCATGGGCGACAGTATCCGCCGACACCACGGCACGCTGGGATGGAGGGATTTGTTGAATGTTTAAAGACAAACATTTTCTTCCCCTCCAAAGCATATGCGACCCGAGCCGCTGAAACCACCCCCCTGGCGAAACAAGCGAGAAGTTACTGCTGTCAGAGAGAACTGAAGCACCGATTGCAGACGAACAGGGTAAAGGGGGTGCAGTGAATTGCAAGTGGCAGGCCGGCAGCAGAGCATGAAGTCAGTGTACAGCGGTACTGGCTTCCGTGCAAACGAAGCAAACAAATCTCGCCTGTTTTTTTTTTAATCACACGTTGACCCTTAATTGAGGTGTCTTTTTTCGAAATAGACCTAATCCACAAACAAAAAATAAACCAGATAAAGCTGCACTGCCAAAACAAATCCGGGCAACTTTTCCCTCAAAAAAGATGCCAGATTAATAGTTCAGACAATTCTCTGCAAACG
Source organism: Haemaphysalis longicornis (assembly GCF_048455015.1). Classification (NCBI taxonomy): domain Eukaryota; kingdom Metazoa; phylum Arthropoda; class Arachnida; order Ixodida; family Ixodidae; genus Haemaphysalis; species Haemaphysalis longicornis. The sequence goes on along the minus strand of NW_027526203.1, from coordinate 228,179,551 downwards.
TGTACGCATGGAAAATGAGCCAGACCCTGCTGTGGCATGGATCAAAATGAGCCAAATTCAATTGCCCGATGGGATTTCGCGCTTGGCAAGACGTTTCGGGCTGTTTTGTGCGTTTTTGCATCGGTTTTTTTTTTGCTTTTGAGAGCTGGCTTATCACGAGTGCAGCGAGCAATGAGGAGGTCGGCAAACGATCTTCCGCCACACGCCTACGATAAGGTGAACGGAAGTGAACAAAATGAAACTGAGAGGTGTAATACTATCATTTTATCTCGTCTCCCTCGTCCTTACGGAGTATATCTGGTTGTTATTATTGTTATTACTCCCATACTTCCCATTTACGTACCTAACAAATTAGCTGCCGCTTACAAGCCATAACAAGCCATGGAAGAGGATGTGAGCAGGCTTCTTGTGAAGCGTTTTGGAAATTTATGGCAAGGAAATGAAGAGCTTCATGAGTGTTTTCTGGCGTGCCCAAAAATGTACCCTACGGAAACATTCGAAAAGAGCTGCTAATGCTGCCAAGAGGACTCACCGGCACCCGCCGCGGTGGATCTGTGGCTAGGGCGTTGCGCTGCTGAGCATGAGGTCGCGGGTTCGATTCCCAGCCGCGACGGCCGCTTTTCTGATGGAGGCGAACAGCAAAAACGCCCGTGTGTATGAGATTTCGGCGCACGTTAAAAATGCCCAAGTGGACAAAATTAATCCGGAGCCCTCCACTACGGCGCGCCTCATCGCCTGCGTTGCGTCGGCGCGTTAAACCCCACAATCAATCAAGGACTCACCGGCTCTTCATGTATAGTTTTACTGTTCTTGGCACTCTGTTGCATGTTTAGTAATTTTTTTGCTTCAAACTATATCGTATCATTCTTGAAAGTCGATTGCAATAAATTTTTGATAAGAATGTCGCACCGACTTGTCTGTTTCAACTGAGTACGAGCCAAATCTGAACTTACCCTAATATTGCTCAAATTCTCCGCATAACTGTTAATTACTTGTCGCTATCGATTTCCCGTAGCTGTCATGTGAAGCATATAATTTAATAGTTTTGACAGCACTGCATTTTAGGTCCGGTTCCAAACTTTCGTTTTTTTCCCCTCAAATTCCCCTTAGGTGGATTTGGCTCATTTCGGAAAAAAAAACACATTTCAAATAGCTATCAAGCCCAGGATTCATATGGCAGCGCTTTAGAATGGGTGCGAGGGGAGAGGAGAGGTGGCCGGAATAATTTGGGTACGTCCCATGCAGGGACGTACCCACTCTGGGTACGTCCCTGCACGGTGGATTACAACCTGCGGACTGAGGGGCACGAGGGGCACGAGGAGCACGTGGGTACGTCCCGTGCAGGGACGTACCCACTCTGGGTACGTCCCTGCACGGTGGAATACAACCTGCGGACTGCGGGCACGAGACAGACTGGAAACGAGTTTATGCGGACAGTATATTTGGGGCGTAAGATTCACTACCCAAGATCAGTTTCGCGATTTAACACTGACCGAAAGGCAAGTATGAGCAGCACAAAGAGGCGGGTGCATGCATCGTCATCCTCTGGCGTGGATGCATTCTGGTACCATGCAGCGCCGACTGCTTGAAGCTATGCTCCGTCAAGTGTGTTAATTCTGACCACCGATTCAGGTCCAGCGACTGGCAGCAAGAAGTGAAAATTACATCAGTTTGATAGGTTGTCTGAAACTATGATCGTTTGGTATGAGAGCCGTTTGGTTATTCTTGTGTCTAATTTGTTGTATACGTGGTATCGTGAATAGGGCATAACTTAGATAATTTTGCCCTGCTCGTTTGACGGAAAGAAGCAGTGGCTACGCGCGTTCACACTTTATTTTCGTAGACATGTCCCCGAATGTTGCTACTGCGTACTTTTGCACATTATAAGTAGTAGTAAAGGCTTTTTTATTACTACAGGTGGGCGATTGGTCGATTAACCCGCCGATTAATATATTAATGCTCTAGTAGCTATTATTTTTTTAAATCAGTTAATTTGTTGAAGTCAAGGTGAGCTAAGCGCCAACGGCAATCTGGATCCCTTGAAGGGTGCCATGCGCAGAAATCCCCCCTTTCTGGAACTAGCACCCATTGTAACAAAGGCTGCTGTCGTCCCGCTGACCTCAACGCCGTTTTGAATCCCGTTTACTTCCTGTCCTCAACGCGAGCGTGTGTTGAACACACGCTCGCGTGCTGCGCTGATCAGCACAGCCGGGATGACTGTCAACAAGAAAAGAAACTCCCTGCTGTCGGATCGAATTGTCAACGAATTTCTCGCCCTCTGCAACTGCATGGACGACTTACCATTGATCGCATAAAATGACCTGTATTCAGTAGCATTGAAAATCCAATAGGAACAACCATTAAAAATGGTCCCTTTCTAGGCCATTTTTAAATGAACACGTCCGACTAGCTGGTTAATTAATGGATTGTTCAACCAATCGAATCAAAATTTCCAATCGACGCCCAGCCCCATTTATTACATTATAATAATACAATAATGTGCATAATACTTATAATGATAGTAAGTATTAGCCATCTTTCGGTGGCGGCCAGAAATGCCCATTGGCAATCTCAGGGAGGGTATGAACATACGATTGAATAATAAATTGTTGGTATTTATATTAATATTAGCATTATCGTCTAGTGGAATATCATCGTAATCCCTACAAAAACATCCCACCTTTCAAGGGAGCACCAACAAATCCGCCCCTGATGGCGAATAAGTGGTCAATATCGTTGTCGTCCGGCGTTGTCTGGCCCTGACAAAAATTTCGTCGAAGTCCAGAGTCCAGCATGCAGGTTTCGCCGCAGTAATATAACGGAGCTACGAAATTCTGCTCCGATATGATCTCTGATAAATCACATAAGCACGAACGCTGCGAAAACAGCCCGCGCGCGCGTAAAGCAGCCTTCAAAAGGCGACGGACGACGACGACGAAGAAGGAGCGGTCCGTTTGTGTTCTTCCCCTGCTCGTTGTTTCCGCCTGAACTCGTGTTTTTCGGCTGGGTTTTCGCCTCCAGTGACCTGTAACGACGCTGTAACATCTCTGGCCCCTCCACGGTCCGACGGCAAGCAAAAGGATGACCCTTCGGGGTTTTCCTCTGCATCGGATCCCGCCCACCGGCCGCTAGGCCTAACCACTCTGTCTCTGAGTCACTGGCGGGTGCGACGCCGCGCACCTATGTCACGAATGTCGGAAAAGCTCTGCGTAGCGCTATCCACTCAACCTGGGACGACGGTCGCTGCATCTGACATCGCTTCAAGCCCGGCACTGGATGACCCGCTGCCAATGGAGGTAACGCTACCGTCCCCGCTACCCCCGGCCGACCCCTCTACTTTACCAAAGCGGCCATCAGACAAAGGTGCGGCCCAGGTTACGACTGAGGTTTCCCCCTCACCGGCGGCCAAACAGGTGTGTTCATCTGTCGCAAACACATCCCTGCAAGGGACCGATGGACGGAATACAGCACCGACAGCTACTTCATCCCGTACAGCCGCCGCCACTTCCCAGGGCCCTAAAACCAATGGGCAGAGTTCCTCGGTGTACAAAGTTGCCATCAAACCTCGAGAGCGATTCAACATCCTCTCTCTTCTGACAAAGACACTGAAGCAGACGCTCGACGGATGCTTAGGAACAGCCGGATTTGCTTGCTACGCATACCACAACCGAACCAACACAGTATCTGTCTGGGTGTCGTCTCTTGAGGCTGTCCAGCGACTGTGCGCACTGGATCATATTCTTCTGTCGGCAGAAAAACAGCTACCTATACAAGCGTACATGCTGTCCGGTACTGACATATGACGCTATGTTGTTTCGGGAGTAGACCCCGGAGAGAATCCCGAAGACCTGCGGGCCAGTATCCGGTGCTCCACGCACCAGGTTCTTTTTGTCCGATACATGGGAGCTGGCCGCACGTGTCTCGTAACCCTTCGAGGCCCATTAGAGCCGCCGGATCGTCTTTTCTACAACGGCTGCGTTCTTCGCCCACGTCCATACAAGGCCGGAGTGGTGCATTGTTATCAATGCTTCCGTCAGGGACACATGAGCAAGTCGTGCCCATTCCCTGTCACAGAATTACCAGTGACAACGGCCTCGGAACCACCGGCTTCTACGGCATCAGAGGCACTGGCTACGTCATCGTCCGTCTCACCGCAAGTTAAGTTTCGATGTGGTCCGTGTCGGACGGATGAACATGACATCACGGACAAAAAGTGCCCTACTAAGTGCAAAGCTACTCGCGCTAAGCGACGCGCGTTCCGAAGCCAGTCCAAGCCCAACGATATTCCTCTGTCCAACCGTTTCGGCTGTTTGGCAGAGGAAAGCGAAGAAGTAGCAGAAGAAGACGCTCTGGAGCCTTTGGATTTCTACCAGCCATCGTACCGGGATGTGCTCCGCGGGTCCCGCCGACAGAAGAAACAGCACAGTCAAACAGTGCAATTGTCTCCGGTTACGGAAGAGCTAGGGGAGATAGACCAGCAGTTGGCTTTGCTGCAAACTGAGGTGACTAAGCTCACACAGCGCCGTGCCCGCTTAATTCATCGACCGCCCCGTCAGCCTTCACCGAAACAAGACCGGTCGAGTCAGCCCCGTTTCGCCCCATCAAGCATGACCCCACCAAAGCCTGTCCCTTCTGCTTTCACACACCATGAGCTTCTACAGTTTGTGGTGCAGCAGCTGCAGAACTTGGTGTCCGTGTTAGCAGCCCAACTAGGTTAAGTCTCATTTCACTATGCCTGTGCCACAATATATAGTCCAATGGAACTGTCGCGGCCTCACAGCAAAGATTGGAGAGCTTCGGGAACGTGTTCGCCTAGGCAAACTGCGAGCTTGGGCTTTCCTACTACAAGAGACAAACTCTCTACCTCGCCTACCAAATTTTACGGCTTACGCTACACCATCCATACATGATCGGCGCTGTGGCTCCAATGGAACTCCGCCAGGCAAAGCCGCCATCTACGTGCTCACGGCTTATCCGCAGACTCAGATCCCCCTAGACATGTGGTGTACGGAATGGCAAGAAGTGGTTGCAGTGAAAGTTCAACTGCCCAAATCAGCAATAATCTTGGTGTCATGTTATGTACGCCCACACAGCGGACGTGCGCCTCGTCTAAGATTGGGCTGGTTAACATCTCTACGGCATTCCCACGCTGCCTGCCCAATACTTGTGGCGGGGACTTTAATGCCCCTCATTGCTACTGGGGTTATGCTACCTCAAGTGCACGCGGACGGGTGCTACTTGACTACTTCAGCGATGCGCACTTCACCCTGCTTAACGATATCTCATGTCCTACGCGCCGATGTACTCATCCCCGGATGCCACCCTACTCGCCCGACTTAACCTGGTGGCTTGGAAATGATACGGTCTCCTGGCACCGAGAGGCCGACTGCTGGGGCAGTGATCAACATCCCATCATGCTTGGCATTGTCCCAACCATGACGCGTCGCTTACGACGACGCTGCACTGTAACAAACTGGGATGTGTTCCGGGACAACATCAACACAATGCTCACGGTGCCAAGTCCGGACCCCATCACTCTCGTTAAGGAAGCCCTGCGAAGCGCCTGTGAGGACACATGGGTAGAGGAATCCCGACCGAAGCCTGACCTTCGACTCTTACAGCTATGGGCCCAGCGCAAACAAGCTGAAGTGGCTGCCTCCCGAGATTCCTCCTCTGTGGAGGCACGAATACGCTTTCAACGTCTGACTGCGGCTGCCAGGCGTCATGAGAAGCGTCTGTCAAGGCAGCGATGGCTGAGCTGGTGTGAATCGCTCGGCCCATCGGCGACTACATCATCCGTCTGGCGCACCTTTCGTGCGATGGAAAGTGGAGGCCGCACTCCAGATGCGGCAGCCAGTGCATGTTTGGCATCGGACAAGGATCCTGCTCAATTTGCCGCCGATGTTGCCCGTGCCTTGTTCCTGCCTTTGACATTCTTCCAGCCAGCAACCCGTGCCCGTTTCCTCTGCCGAGTCACGTCGGTTCCTCTCCTCCTGACGACGCCGTGCGTGGAATTCAATCGCCTTTCACCATAGCCGAGTTCCTTGCTGCGATTGATCACGCCAAACATCGAACCGCTCCAGGGCCAGATGGCCTTACGTACGAGGTGAATAAGAACCTCGACGATCCAGCCCTCAGCAAGCTCCTTGACTCCGTTAACGAGGTCTGGCTCTCTGGTAACATACCAGAATCTTGGCTCCTCGCTGATATCGTCCCGATACCGAAGCCTGGTAAGCCACCCGATCAGCTCCCTAATTTGCGTCCAATAGCCTTGACGTGCACCCTGTGCAAACTGTTGGAGCGCATGCTGGCAACCCGGCTTCAATGGTGGATGGACACTTTCCGGTGGTATCACCCGGCGCAGATCGGGTTTAGGCCCCGTCTGGGTACCGAGGATGGGCTTGACCACTTCTCGTCAATGGTGTTACTGGGCGGCCGATCACACAAAGTGCGCACAGTGCTTGCCATGGACATAAAAAAGGCATACGACAACGTTAGCCACGGAGCCATCTTGGAAATTCTCCAAGGCCTTCTTCTCCCGGGCAAGGTTTTCTCTTTCCTCCGGAACTTCCTCACCAAAAGAACCTTTTCGGTTCGCATTGGCGGGACGAGTTACGGTCACTTTACGCCTGTCCGCGGAGTGCCTCAGGGATCGGTAATCTCGCCCTTCCTTTTTAATGTCATTATGTTACCACTGGCCTGGCATCTCGGCTTCTATGCCTGACATGCACTTTCTGATGTACGCGGATGACATCACAGTGTGGACTGTACACCCAGACCTGACTCGGCAAACCGCGTGCCTCCAACAAGCCTTGTCTGACACGCAGAAATGGTGCGAATATGCTGGACTGACACTCTCCGTCGAAAAGACAGCTATTCTGCCCGTGGCCAGTGCTTGGGGCCGTCGCCGACTGGCGATGTCTCCAATCGCATTGCAACTCTGCGGGCGACCCGTACGCACTGCCACCTCACTTCGCGTGCTTGGATTAGAAATTTATGCGTCTGGGTCAGCGTCTATGTGGATACGTTCAGCTCGCCAAAAAGCGGGACAGATGCTCCACCTCATCCGACGCATCTCACAGAAGTCTGGTGGCTCCTGTTCCAAAATGGCCCGTCTACTGGTGCGGTCTGTACTCCAGCCTCGGCTTGTTTACCAGGCACAATTCCAACACCTGAGCCAGGCGGAGTGGGCTCGACTTGAGGCAGTTAACCGAGCCGCAATGCGTGAAATTACCTGCCTCCCTAGGATAACACCGATCCCGGCTCTTCAGGCTGAAGCTCAAGTTAACACCTTGGATGAGCTTGTCCATCAGCGTCGGTCCGCCCGCATGCATAAACTCACCTTTGTTGCTGAGGCAGCGGCGTTAGGAAATTACATGGGTCGTTCACTACCCACATCTCCAGCCTGCGTCGTTACCAGGCCACCTTGGCTATACCACCAGGTGACCGACAACAGGCCACTAACGCGACTTCACAATCGATGCAACGGACATACTGATACGCTTTTCGCGGTCGCGCAAGAACTGGCGGCGGAGTCTCAACCCCAGGTGGTGCAGGCATTTGTGGATGCTGGGGCCAAGGACTACGTGGTGACGACAACACTACAATGTCCTTCCCACCCAGAGGCCTGTCAAACGTGCTTCTACGAAACACACCGCACCCTGCCGTCTATGCTGGCTGAGCTTACGGCCATCCGGGACGGCTTGCAAGCACTAACTCCTGCTCTTCATCAAGCCCCTGGAGGTACTACTTTACAAATTTATACAGACTCCACGATGGCCATACGTGATTTACGTCGAGTGAATAACAACTCGGCTATCTCGAGGGACATTCATGACATACTGGATACGTACCCCTGCCCTCTGCGGCTCTCGTGGGTCCGGCGAAATACGCTTCCCGCTCACATTGCGGCGGATGGTGCCTGCCACACTGCATTTGTTCCACGCCCATTGCCTTTACTGACATTAGATACCCCAGGACAGTTTTTACAAAAGAAAGAAGATCTTCGTCGCGCCACACGAGCTCTAATTCCACCGTGTGGAACGGACCTCCCTAGCCGACTCGCTCGCTGGGAGGAGGTCTTGCTGCGAAGACTTCGTGTTGGTGTAGCCCTCTCTCCCGCTGTTACCCGGGAGTGGCCACCACGCTACCATGCCCCGTTCGACCAGAGCTGCCCCTTTAGCACGGCTCCTGCCCAAGATGCCGACACAGAACATTTGCTGTGGACGTGCCCTTCATTGCAAGCGGCCAGAACACGACACCTTCGAGGCACAGGCCTCCACCCTGGCAGAGCACCTGACCTCCATCGGTGGATATGGGGACCCCACCACCGCTCCCTTCTTGCGTTTGTTCGCGAAACGGGAGTTAACCTATACTTGTAGCATAATATTTATGCCAACGGGCATACTGTCGCAAATAAAAAAAATGCAAGCGCGCAAGGACCAGGCAAGGGTAGGCTCCCGCTGCCGCCAAGCGGAGACCGGCGGAACTTAACGTCGAGACTGGTATCCATCGTTCTCGCCGCCGCTGCGAAGGCCGTATCAACGCAGTGCGCGCTGCCGCTCTGGCCGGGCCGCGAGTGGGCTTAATTGTTTTTTTTTTCTTTACTGCTTCTAATCCATGCCTTCTTGATTTCCGAGTTACCGGCACAATTTCTTGTACCCCTGTTTTAGTTAGGTCACCCAATGTTGGTGCCGGCAGAACTTCCGGTGGAGAGCACGCCGCAGTTGCTGAGTGAGTAAGGCGCTGAACTGCTTGGGTGTTCGGACGCGCGTTCGATACCCGGCCACGGCGGCCGTTTCCCTGATTGAAGGAGGAAACGAAAACGGCAGTGTGTTGAGATTTCGGTGTACGATACAGATCCTGATGTAGTATAATTATGCCGGGGACTACCACTACGGTGCACCTGGTATCACTGGTGTAGCCTCGGCTCGGCGCATGAGATATAAGAAATTTGTATTTTTTTTAATTTTCTGTCGGAAACACGCTTTGGTGTGATGGCGCAAGTTGCCGGCCCGGTTGGCAAACGTGCCTTCCGAGCATGCTTACACCGGCTGGACAGAGAACAACCTTCACAGCGCAGGCGCGGCAGCCGCTGAAAACGCGTGTACTTTCTTTTGTATCCGCGGTTGTATCATTGTCCTTCTTTACAAACTTCAGTTGCCGTTGTGCCACATTACGATTCAGCGGAGGCCTCGAATCTTGCTGCCTCTGTCGTAGCTTACGGGTGGCAGAGGTGACGTATTTCCGTGGACGCTTGATGAGCACGGCTGATAGCGGATGGCTAGGAGCCACGGCGGAATCAAAAAATGGACCCAATAACGCTATCGCGTTAATAGCTACTTTAAGTTTATTATGCCAAACTACAATCGAACAGCCAGTTTTACGGCCACTATGTCTAGTCTTGCCTCCCCACCGTTGTCGGCGCGGCGCAAAATTTCCCGACTCATTCCTTTTCACAAACTCTAATATCATCCTGTTCTGCAGTACAAGTTTATCGCCGCGCCCCATTATCCATCCCATCGTATCGATCCCGCCCACGAAGTTGGAATTGACATTTGCAACACCAAGCAGTTATTTCACTCTTTCTTGCCTAAGACTAGAAGGGCATGGAATCATGTACCTTCCTTCTGGTACTGTATCTATCAGTGATAACGAACACTACTGAAATTTTCTAGCTGGAATTGTGTATATAGGAGCTTTGTAACGTCTGTTTTCTTATTATGTTCGTGGGCATTTTTTCCTGTGATATAGCTAACATTGTAATGAGCTGATAGTGCATTTTACCTTTTCCTTGTTTTTTTACTTGTATCCTGCCCCCCTCCACTCCTTTGGCCCTGGGGGCATCATAAATAAATAAATAAATCAATCAATAAATAAATAAATAAATAAATAAATAAATAAATCTTCCCATCCCGTACCGATTCATCAAGTGGGCATGTGCTGCGAAAAAAGGAGCAACAACGACAGCAACTTCTGTTCCACCACTCGCAACATGTTGGGATGGCACAGGAGGATTTGCGTTGAAGAAACACCTTAGACGAGAGGTGTCACACTCTGTCAAAAGAAACCGTAGAAAAGAGAGGCCGATTCAGGGACAGTTACTGACACTCCTTGGATTCATAGAGCATTTTATTTGAACGTCATTTCGCCAACTCTTTAGGTATTCCACTCTCTAGTTAAGCTCCTGGCGTATCGTCTCTTCTTGTTCAATTGTTGCCTATTTTAATTAAAAAGCAGTTACCGCTTGAAGCTGATTTCATGGTAGACGAAATTCAGCCAGCGGCAAATGGTTTGCCGGAGCACAAAACACCAGGGCAAGATGGTTTGCCCGCGGAATTCTACAATCGGTTTCAGGACCACCTTTGCCAGGTTATTTGTTAGGTTCTTCTGTATGCCTACTAAGTAGCGGCCGGAAGTTTTTATCGTGTTCACACTGTGCTCATAACGAAGCGTGACTCCCCTACAAATAGGCATTGTATTTCCGGCTACCGACCTATATCGTTCTGCAATGTCGATTATAAAATATTTTTTTCAAAGATTCTGGCTAATCGGTTTCAGTGTGTTGTTGAGGTAACTGTAGGCCCGTATACCAAACTTGCAGATTGCAGTATCCAAACAAATATTCACATCATTCTTTCTGTACTTGAATGTACGTGGGATAAATCATAACTCTGAGCAAGTTCCTCTTGTTCAGATTGACTTAGCCAATGCGTTTCAAAAGTAAGTCACTCCTTCCTCTTTCAGGTATTGCACTAAGCCAATGCTGGCAATGATATATTTGCGGCATCCGTATACGTGCTATGCCCACAGCAATCCGGCTGGTCGTACATGGAAAGCTTCCCGCGCCAATACCTATTCGATCGTCGGTTAGGCAAGGATGCTTCTTCTCTCGCTTGATGTTGTCTCTTTATCTTGAACCTTACTCCCTAAGTGTACTCCAGAACCCTAATACTCGAGGATTCAGTTGCGGAAGAGCTTGCGTCAAGGTGCTAGCGTACGTGGTTGATGTGCGCAGACAAACCAAGTGTAAATAAATTATGTGACAGAACTTACGCAGTCATTTTGCTTAGCGACAGAAGTCTCTATTATCTCCACAAATCCCAGGATTTTCTTATTTGGGCAGTGGGATACGGCTCCAGCACAGTTCGCAAGTTTTCGCTGGGACACCGCTACCATGAGCCACCTTTGGTTGCCCTTACATAGTCACCGAAATAGTAAGCAATTGTGGTCAGAGTCTGGAAATAGCGCTCACCCCAATGCTGAAGTGTGGGGAGGCCGATTAGGTTTCAGTTTCCGCTAGGGCTAAAATTTGTAATGTAATCTTGGCGGCAAAATTAGTGTACGTTCGGCAGGTTCTGCACTGCTCCCGTACGATCATTTAGTGATTTCATGGAATCCTCGCACGGTTCGTTTGACGTTCCAAAAGGGAGCCCGCGCGACGCGACAACCTCTCTTTGCCACTGTATATGGGTGGAGTTGGACTCATCCATTTGTTTATTCACATCTACATCTTCCCTCTCGTTTCCTCTACTACTCACTCGTTCTTTCGCGCAGTGGTACAGCTTCGCCTAACAAGCATATATATATATATATATATATATATATATATATATATATATATATATATATATATATATATATATATATATATATATATATATATATATATATATATAATGAAATTAGGGGATCGTTGAAATAAGACAGAAAAAAGGGTAGGCAGTCAAGAAAACCTCGGAAAGCAAAGCAGAGGATGTGGTAGGTCATTGAAACAGATAAAGAATTTGGAAAGAAAGAAAGTGGAGAAAAACTGCCCGCCGGTGCGATACGAACCCACGACCTCCAGAATACTGGTCTGGTGCGATGACTTACGCTACCGGCGGGGCTATTTCACCTTCCACTTTCTGGGGTATTTATGTTAAGGCAGTTTTGTTTTCTGCGCTTGGGGGTGGTAGCCAGCGCCACTGGGACTACTCGGGGTGAAGGGGACCTTCTTTTTAACCCCCGGGCCGTGAATCGAGTGTCTACGACATGTCGAGAGTGGTCGACCAGCGTTGAACCCTCTTAGGCTCCCTATGGAACCAAGACTGCCAGAACAGAGGCCCTCGCCATGCATGTAGCGAATGAGAATAGGAAATGCGGGGCTCGTTGAAATAAGACAGAACTCTGGGTTGGCAGTCAAAAGCCTCGGAAAGCAAAGCGGAAGATGTGGTAGGTAATTGAAACAGATAAAGAATTTGAAACAAAGAAAGAAAGTGGAGAAAAAATGCCCGCCGGGTGGGATCCAAACCCACGACCTCCGCAATACCGGTCTGGTGCGATGACCACTACGCTACCGGCGGGGCTATTTTCCTCTCCAGTTTCTGGGGTACTAATGTTAAGGTATTTTTGTTTCCTGCGCTTTGGGGTGGTAGCCAGCGCCACTCGGACTACTCGGGGTGAAGGGGACCTTCTTTTTAACCCCCTGGCCGTGACTCGAGTGTCTACGACATGTCGAGAGTGGTCGGCCAGCGCTAAACCCTCGTAGCTCCCTATGGCACCAAGACTGCCAGAACAGAGGCCCTCGCTAGGCATTTATATATATATATATATATATATATATATATATATATATATATATATATATATATATATATATATATATATATATATATATATATATATATATATATATATATATATATATGGGGTAAATGCTATACTCAAAATGCATAAACCAAGCGCTTCTGACACTCTTAATCTTTCTCACGCAGTGATCGACGCATCGGGAAAATACCCGACAGGAGCATTTGAAGGAACAAAGAGTGACATAGGCGCCTTCGACGAATGCCTCGGGACTGAGGTGCTGGATGAATTCGGCCACGTGACGTCGCAGGGCCAGTACTGCTCGCTAATGTTCTACGTCAAGAACGGTCGTGCCTGGGCAAAAAGGATGGAACCTTTACTGGAAAACTTGCATCCGAGGGTGAGTTTTAGTGAGACTTCATATGGAGTTTATGAACAGCATGTGCGTACACTGTTACCTATAGTCTATTGCACTAAGGGGCACAGCAAGGAGGTTGCCAAGGAATGTTAGGGTAAGCTAAACGTGCTCATTGCATGGATTAGTTCACAGTCATGTATGATCCACGCTGCAGCGCGAAGCTTGGGAAAAGAGCTATAGGTTTCTAGGGGCTACCACGGCCTCTCTCTCCGAGTCTGACATTGCCGCACCTGCCTTCCGCAAAAAAGCGAAATCATTCTTCCTACACTCTTATTAGTGATTTACAGCGAAGACGGAAATTTGCAGCCATCACGTTAAAGTTCTGTGAGAAAAACTGAATGTTGAGGGAGTATTTTCTTTCCCCGAAACGATACAAAATTAGTGGTGGAGCTTTCCTGAGAGATATCTTGGCTACGAAGCTCGTCGTACGTAATGTCTCACCTTAGAGGAATAGTCTTATAAGCTCAGACTATGTTCTAATTTAACACAAATTGGACTTTATTAGAATCGTGGAGGCAGAGCCCGAAGGAAGGTCAAGCCAGGCAGCCTAAGAGCAAGAGGCATCTCGCTGAACCAACTTTTCGCACCACCCCCCACCGAGAAGAAGGGAAGAAAGGAAACTGCCGTTCGGGCAGGTAGAAAATAAGGAAGAGCTCATTAAGTGTCCGAAGGTAGACGGTCTGCGCCAGCGAGTGCAAAGCAACCTAGGGAGGGGCGGAATAGGCACCGGGAACGCTGATGGGTTCAAGGCTTATCAGGTGATCGATAATGGTTTAATGCTCCGCTATATTCGCCAACTGGAAGAGGAGAAGGCGGTTTCGCCCGCCTTGCGAGCCGAGGTCCCTATGGAGTTAACCAAGTGGTTCGTGCGATACCTCCGCGATTCATCGCTGGCAGCCCATGGCAGCGGTGGTAATACTTACAACAGTTCGTGCGGTGTCGAAACTTGGCCACACATGATGAGAAATGTTCTGTGCTATTACCACCCCTTACACTCCACGTCCCTTAAAATCCATTATACCCCAATCAGGAATGTTCAATATGCACTAGCGACTGCGACTGGTATTTTCGGCAAGGATTTTATACCTCTTACGACTAAGTTCATCCGCAAACCTTAGGGGTGGTAGCGCCGGGAGTGTCCGCCTGAGCCACTAACGACCACGTTACAGCATTTACCAGCCCTACCGTGCATTTTTGACAGGGTCGGCATCGACTTAAATGGGCCATTGTCATCGAGTGGCACCTGTGGACGTTTGCGTAGATCACCTCAAGCGCTACGCTGAGGTCTCTGTGCTATCACCTGCTCCGGTGCGCGAAGTCTCTTCTTTCTTACTGCACAATTTCATCCTTCGTCACGAAGCACCTCAGGAACTCTTGATTGACATGGGAGCGTGTCTTTTTACCCGAATTGGTAGAGCTCTTGACAAAAAATTCAACGTTGCCCACTACGTCACTAAGGTCTACCATGTGCAGATAAATGGGCTGACCGACAGGTTTACCGCACCCTCGGTTACATTCCCCGAAGTGCAACTCTTCAAACCATTCCAATTAGGACACAACTCTTTCGCTTTGTAAAGTGAGTGTACACCACTGCGGCGCAAGCAACCACATGCTTCCCGCCATTTTACCCTTTATGGTTGCGAATATTCCTCTTCTCTTCTCTCGCGCTCGGAAGAACCGACGCGATTCCTCCGAGCACGCGACTTTTTCTGGTCTCTGCAGCCACACTAAGGAGGGTTGTAAGCGTGGTCGCACCTTTACATCCCAAGGCCAATGAAACCAATAACATCATAGGGAGAGACACCAACCACACGTGAATTTAGACTATAGTGCCCCCGAAGGGACTAAAGTGTGTGCGCGGCCCCGCTCCTATCCCCTCTGTTTCGCCTGCCCTCTCTTTCATCCCATGAACACCCTTTCCCCAGTGTCGAGTAGCAATCCGGGTTCTAAGCCTGGATAACCTCTCGGCCTTTCCGTTTGTTTTTCTCCTCCTCCTCCTCCTCCTCCTCCACCCCTGCTATGTGTTTGGGTACCGAATTGTACAACTGATTTCTTTAGCAAACTCCCTCCTAAAAACCGCGGTACATACCGCTTTCTCGAACGTGTCTGACTTCTTAAAGAGGCACACTAAATATTTCCGCGAAGCATGCAGTGGATTTGTTTGCTTATGTTTTGTATTGGGGGTTTATTAGGGGGGCACAAGTTCTCTCCAATAAACTTGCTTTTTTTTAAAGACAGCTGCGTCCTCTTTCGCTACGTGAGAATATATATAAACCTTTTGGCCTATATCAACAGACAGGGACCAATTATAATCGGCTATAATGTACAATAAAAGCCCAACCCGTACCACATACGTATCACGGGCGTCGCCAATGGTAATATAAAAGAAAAGGACAAATGCCGAAATATTTTTCATGTGTAGGAAAGTAGAGTAGAAGGGGGTGCTACGCGCGGAACCAGATATTCAGAAATACAAATCTACCACTCTCAGCAGCAGAAGCAGCAACAGCAGTTTCTTATTAACGGAGATAATATCAAACTCGTTTAAACTGGTTTCGCCGCTCCATCCGCTTTCTGGAACTACAATTTATGATACCACAAATCTTGAATGCTGAAGCAGGATTGGTGGAGCGAGCTTTGGCCAATCGCGCCTCTAAAGACTATAGGCTTCGCTTAAGGTAACATAAAGGTGAGGAATATCGAGATACCAAGCAATGTTAAACTCATAAAACGTCCAGCTGCGCGCACCTGTTACGATTTTAGCCAGGGATGCGGGAAGGTAGACCCAATTTCAGGCAGTCGCATATCCGCGTCGCCTTTTCCACTCGTGAGCCAGTATGCAGATTTGTTGTTTCTCCAACCTTTTATCACCGCCATTGTAGGTTAACCCAAATGAAGTGCCGCAATGAATGCACGAGTCGTAGCGACGCTTGCCCGCGGTCGCAAAAAACCAGGACGTCATGCCGGTGCGTATTACTGCGTTCCTTGACAGTGCATATCCCCGTCCATAACCATAAAGGATGCGTCACGTGCCAATGGGAACGTTACGACAGCGCATAGTCACGTTCGCAGCCAATAGGAACTTCAACAACAGGTTGCTGGTTTCTTTTTTTAATTAGGCGCATCCCACTAAATGACAGATGTCTGATATATTCTCACGCACTAAAACCTACCACCCCTCAAAGTTTCGAAAAAAACCCCTCCCCCAAAATTTAAATACCAGCCATTGCCTTGATCTACGCACACACATTTGTTTATGGTATTCCTTGGTGACAAGGTACCACCCTCGACCGCTTCCTTTTGTTTGGTAGCGTGTGCATTAAAATACACAAGTTCGAAATCCCTCTTTTTGCAGCTACGACCTTTCAAGGAGTACATTTATCTTGAGTGGCTCCATGTGGGCCGTTTAGGAATCTGCTTGCTCAACGACTGTGACAAGCGTGACCTGCAGGCACTCATCAACACCGGTAATGTTTCTTCACAAATATTACGCTTGTGTGAAATGAATTGTAATAAATAGAGAATGCACACTTCGTAACCAAAGTACGCATTCGGGCCATGAAAGAAAATTTGAGGCTTATAAAGAAAACGTAAACCACGTATTTTCTACAGACAAACGTTATGCTATAGCGAAAGAAAACACGTCGGCACATTTACCCAAACTGGGAATGAACGCACTGTAACAAAACGTCCTCAAAATACCATTGCTGGCGAATCGAATTCTACCATCATGTCGTTCATGCAGGAGCGTTGCACACTGGTCTTATTGCATGTCGCATTCGTGGCAGGCACATGCAGTGAGAGGGGTTGCACATGAGGTTGTTTTCGTGTGGGCATCACTACATAGCGTACGTACAACATTATTTCCTGCGGATTGATCGGAAGCAACCGCGTCCTGTTTTTGCTCATGAATGCCCGGGCTTATCTCTGTGGGTTTAATCCAATAATCTGAAGAACCTAGAGAAAGCCGGTACAACTTAAAAGCGAACACGTTTTAAAAAATTCCCCCTTTAGCGGTTTCAGTCCTGCATATGCGAAACTTGCCGCTTGTTCATTTGCTTCTTCAGATAAGGTCGTCAACTATGTGGTACTCAACACCCCTAATAATATTAATACTGCGAGATAAATAACAGTGAAGCTGTAATGAAAGCACGCCGTTCCCGCCGCACGCGAATATCTATTTTTTAAACTGATGTAATTACAACGGGATTTCTCGGAAAGACCTGTATACTCTGGATTTTATATTGCGGCTCTCCAGCACACACTGCTGATTACTTTGGTCAATTAATGCACACATCTCTGGTAGTCTTCCTTCCTTTACAAGCTGTCATGAAAATTCATCCTTCAATCATTAGAGACATGCTCGGATTGTGGGACCGGGTTTACCTTCCCAAGATCGAGTTTCCCCCACACTGTTGTTTTAGAAAGTTTAGGTGTCCAGTGTGCAGGGTGTACGATGTATCGTGTACCGCGCGAGAACGATTTTGTACTAAGGTCACATGAGTGCGTCACACACCTCGCAGCTCTTAGCGTAATTAGGTAGTAATTTGCAACCTCCCCGATCAGTGGTTATGGCCTGGCTTTAAGGGGAATCATTGGAGAACGAAATCGCAAACACTATTTCCAAACTGTATTTGATTTTCTCCGATCATCGATGTCCACCTCGTTAGTGCGATGGGCAATTTCTCCTCCTATCTTGGCACGGCATCCTGCTCCGCTGGGGGTGATAATGAATCGAGTTGGCCGTCATTAATGGCCGGAACCGAAAGTAATAAAAGGACTTACAAAAGCAAATAAATCACGCAGTTTTCAGTAGTAATTTACTACTTCTCGAAACTTCTTTTAGTCAACAACTGCTTCGTGCTTGAAAGACATTTTCTGGACCACCTAAAATGTACCTATTTATTCCTTGTGGTCGTAGGTACTCATTCGGTACGGCGTTTATTCTTGCCTATGAGAAGAACAATGAAAGCTGGTAGGGAACTCTGAAACTGTAGTCGTGTGGGGGGTGAAGGCGCCGAACCTACACCTGCGGTATGAAGCGAAGCTCCGAGTCTGAATTGTTGATAAAATAGATATTTTTTTGTTCCTTCTGCCATTTTTCTTTCTAGTGAAGCCTTCAATCATCAACATTGAAGTCGCCCACTGCACCACCAGCCAGCCTGAACCGTGGACAGAAGCTCAGAAGGCAATAACGTAAGGCTTGATTTTTAGCATTCTGGGAGTGTTGAAATTCGGTTCAACTACCACGAAGTAATATCTACCAGCAACTTCTGCAACAGAATAAGCATGGCCTGGAAAATGGGATGCAGAATTAGTACCGAGAAGCAAATCTCCACTAAGAACTCAGAAGCATATACGGTAAGGGAAGCTCGAGGCACGATGTGCCCAAATACTCTCTTAAATGCTGATTGAAAGACAGCTGCGGACCGACTTCCTTGCGTGCTTGCAAGTCTGAGCAGCCAGCAGAAAATAAAGTAATTTTTAGAATCCTACATATTTGACCATTACTGATTTATTGTAGGGTTTAACGCGCCGACGCGACGCAGACGATGAGGTGCGCCGTAGAGGAGGGCTACGGATTAATTTTGACCACCTGGGGATCTTTAACGTGCGCCGAAATCTCGTACACACAGGCGTTTTTGCTTCTCACCGCCACCAGAAAAGCGGCCGCCGCGGCCGGGAATCGAACCCGCGAGCTCGTGCCCAGCTGCGCAACGCCTTATCCACTGAGCCACCGCGGCGGGTACTTGACCATTACTAATAACTTGTTGAATTAATGGACCAAAAAAGGATGAAAACCCCTTTGTTTCGAGAGAATTTCCGCAACATTAATAACACTTTCACCTTTTGTTCAACGACGAACGATGTGTTGAATAAAAATATACAATTGCAACTGACGTTTCTGTCTCTCAAAAAGGCACTGTCCGTAGTATCTAGCAGCGAAAGGCTACACAAACTGCCCTACCATAGACTTTCGTAGAATTGCATGAATTCATACAATTGTATGAAATTTTACGTGGCGACGGCACGACGAGAATTAAAACAAGGTGTGGTAACTGTTATGTGAAGGGTCGAGGAAGTGCGGTAATTGGCACCACCTGGTGCAGCTACACGGATGAACTTCCATCTACATCCACGAGAGGCCGCGTCGATAGCGCTGAAACAAAGTATAGCGGGTGACCTATTGGTCAGTGTGCCTGCGCCCATGACAGTGGCTGTTGTGACTTCACTGCCGCACACTATGTTCGAGGGACCAATCACCACACAAAGTAATACAAAGTAATTGTGTTGGAAAGAAAATTAAGCACCTTTGCTACTGAATAAGAATTGAAAAGGGACATTTTCAATGCGCGTTGCGCTCGCCAGCACGACACCACGCGCTTTTAACAGTGGGGCTGTTTAACCTTGACGTACAGGGGGGCTTAAAAGAAATGCGAACAACGGAGCGCACAGCCACCGACGCATGCTGCACCGTCTGGCTGCAAGTTACTGAACTGCGCGCATGCGCACTCCTTCGAGAGCGTTTGAGAGTGTGGCCTACATTATTACAGTAGGCCACACTCTCAAACGCTCTGAAAGAACTACGCATGCGCGCAGTTTACTGACAGTGTTGCCAGACGGTGCGGCATGCGGCGGAGGCTGTGTGCTCCGTTGTTCGTATTTCTTTTAATCCCCCCTGTACATCAGTGCCAGGCGTCACTCAAAACTCTGCGCAGAAACGTGGAGAGGATGGACATGCTAGGCCAAGCAGTGGGAGGGAAAGTGGTTCATCACGTCATCAACTTGCTACGCCAGTTGATGACGTGATGAAGATGATGGCGATGAGGTTCAAGAACTTGATGCGCACAGAAACAGCGAGTTATCAACCGCGACTGGTCTAGAGCTGTGTGCTGCAGGTGCTGTATCAGAGCTTTTGTAGCCCGTAAAGCACGTTTGGGACAAGCCCACGGACCTAAACCTCCTTTAGCTGAATGTCCACCGAAAGCGCCAGTCCCAAACACACTGCGAGTGATACTCTTTGAGCACTGAATCAAGCATATTCACAGAGAAGGTGCTGGAGGGTTTCTCGCATATCACAGTGTGCAAAGAGTGGCGACATAGCTTATTTCATCTTAAAGAGGAAGTTGCGCGTGTATGTAACATTCAAACGCATTGCTTCTACCCGCTCGGAGAGTCCTGGTGGCATTTTGAATTAGCAGTTGGGATCGATGGAAGATAGCGGCGCGAAATGACGTGATACGTTATCCCAGCCTGCATGCTGCATGTTCCATGCCACGCTGGGATGCAAGGACAGATGCACCTTTCCTGGACAATGGTGGGGATATTGCCGATGCACGATGCTTATGCGCAACGGATGCAGCAATGTCCGCTTTCACATTGCCAGTTATCCCACCATGGGCTGGAATCTGTTGCTCTAACAATTAACGATGAATAACTACCCCATTCCCCTAAGCGCTGATTTGCCTGATGCGGACAAGACATTTTCTGCAACCATGCTCAGCGAGCTTATGTGCAGCTGTCGTTGTTGGTAGGCCTTCACGCTTGCGGACCTGCCGTGCCTCTCTTTTTTTATTTTCCCCTACTGTTACATGCTGCTCTCCCTCACGCGCTTATTGTTAATGCTCAACAAAGCCAAAGCTTTTCTAGGGAGGCCGATGGCGTCCTGACAGAAAACTAATGCATTTCCCCGTAGACCGACTGGCCGACCGAGAAGTTCTGATAAGAACTCGGGACACACGGCGCGTGCGTGAAACCGGGCTTCCATTCTGTCAAAACTGACACTTGGAAATCGCGAAAAAGGAACGGTTCTGGATACGACAATACACGAATCGATCACGGAGAAGGAGTACAATAGCATCTCATAAACCACGTATCGGTATACATTTAGATTACTCGTGGATGCTGTTACTTGGTGCGCGAACAATCGTCGTATGGGTTTATTCTGCGTTTGTGATTTCGGTCGTTGAAGGTTCGACGGTCGATTGGACGCACTTTTAGCGAACGTTTTGATACACTTTTGACGTAGTTTTGATGTGAGAAAGCTGTTGAGCTTCTAAGCACTTTCTGTTGGAAAGGATTGTAAAGTTATTTAGAAGTGACGCATGCTAGTACCTTGCTAGCAGTAGAGAGCAAGCGCACGTTAGAGCAGTCACTGCGAGGCAAAAAGGGCCGACGTTCCGAATCTTGTGAGTGGGGGACTTGGCTGCACCGCTAATGTAGTATGATATAGTTCCCATTTCTCTGGAGCGTGGAGCGCGCGTCCGCGACCAGCTTAGTCGTTCTCCGTTTAATGTGTTGCACCAATCAAATGGCCACTATGTTGCCCAGTTTACTCCGAAGTACGAAATCGGAATAAAAAAACGGAAGTTGGCGCTGACACTCCGGTGGTCCGGAGCACGCGACCTGGGGAATAGGACGCCTCTTAATGGACAGTAAGCGATTCATTTATCATTTAACCTGCATCGGAGACTCGGACAATTGGACATTTGTAAATTTCATCTTTAATCAACAATAACCGCTACTGTAACACGCCCGCCGCGGGGGCTCAGTGGATAGGAAGTTGTGCTGCTGAGTACAAGAATACAGGTTCGATCTCAGCCACGGCAGCCGTTTTTCTGGTGGAGGCGAAAAACGAAAGCACCGGGGTAACGAGATTTCGAGCCCGTTAAGGGTTTCCGGGTGATTCAAGGAAATCCGTAGTGCTCCACTTCAGCGCGCCTCACCACGAATTTTCTAAACAGACTACGTAGTTACCGAAGTCTCAGCGAAGCAGTCACCGAGCCATCGCTCTGGCTGTAATTGCGCCAGGACGTTGCCACTTCGGAAGAGAAAAAACATTTAATGTACATATGCTTTTATTGAAGAGTTAACCACGTTCATATGAGGTATAGGCGTTCCATTACGAAGAAGTGCAAACATCCGCCAGCATGCCGTGCGAAACTGTTAAAAGAAAGCAAGTTTAGTCATTGAACTACCCAAAACCTTATTGCTAAAAAACCGCCGATACAATCCGTACCGGCCGTTAACCAGTGAATCTTAAACGTGTGGCCGGTGTCTCATGTATGACGTGTGTCCAACCCACTTCGAAGTAACGTGCGGCCAGAGAAAACTGATCATATTCTTTCCTCTCTTCCTTCCAGACGGCACATCTCACGAACTTTGTATTCCCACTGAGTCATCTTTCATTAGCCCGCAACGAAGCGTGTTTGCTGCAGCCCGCTTTTATTCGCAGTGGACTGCCGAAACCAACCGTAAACGTATCTGAACCAGTTCAAGAGGGCTGAACAAGTTTGACGGCCTCTCTTGATAGCCCTCTTGCGCAAGTTCTCTCTTCCACCACCCCAGCTTCATTTCACGCAGCTATCATCTTGATAGAATACCGTATTGATCCCTCAGCTGCCCGTACGTCTGTTTCAACAAGCTACAATATTGACGCCGTCTTTGGTGCGGTCCTTGAAGAAACAACATGTGATTAGGTGTTTCACTGAAGCAGGGCGCATTATCGCTGGCAATAATGTACTCCGCCTCAATGAAACACCGTGATCATATAAACGCTGCAACAAAACGGCCGAACCGCTTTCACAACTGCTATTCCCCTCGCCACCACCGATGCCTCTTTCACAAGCTGCGCAATCGGCTGATAACGACGGTAGCGCCCTTATCAGGCATTGCCAGAGCAACTTGCCCGCTTTGAACGCCGACCTGAGCCCATAACTGTTTTTAGCATAAAAGGCTTTCCGCGCGACATTTTCGCCCGTGTATTTCACCCCTAAACACGCGCCTACCACCGGACCCCGGATTATGCCTACACGGGTCGGGGGTTTAAATAGATGGGCGTGCACGCGCAGCAGGACTTCGTGCCGCTACGGATGACATGCCCGTTGTGTTAGTGGGAGATTTAGACGTGGCAGCCTCATGGCTTAATGCCCTGTGTCAGCTGTCCCCCGTAATCGAGCGGTTTGGGCCTGGTTTGCGCTGTGACGATTGGACGTTGACACCGGCCGCCGACTGCTTGCACAGAATCACGGAAGAGCCGACGTGCGTACCACCCTGCGTCCGAGCAATGGCCGTCTTTCGGAGATAAAGAAACCGTTCGTAGGAGATAAAGACTGATAAAGAAATCCCGTTAATATGAAAAATACCACGTGACGGCGCTCCCGCCCGCCTTATGAAGCAATGCCCTCAAACAGACAGCCTCTGAGTTAGACAGAATGAAATTTAAAAAAGAAAGAATGATGAAATCGCGACTGATTTTCTGCCTTATCTGTCACACACACCCTGCGAAACTTGCTGCTGCTGCTCCATCCATGCATGCCATTATCAAGGTGATGCGCTCTCTCTTCGGGCGGGTGATAGGCAAAGCAGTTGCTTTCAATCAGCTTATTTGAAGGCGGTGCTTTACGAGGCGGGCGGGAGCGTCGCCACGTGGTAATTTTCATATTTCGCGGGTATCGTTATCAGTCTGAATAAATGAGTACGAAATTGGTTGGTCGCTGAAAATACCGACGTTAGAGGCCTCACATTGGTAATTACAAGTGCCTCATTGGCACTTTATGATTAGGAGACTACTTCTCTAGTTAAATAATTATAATTAATGAATTAGTTCTTAACGAAAAAATTACTGTCGACTTTTTCACAGTACTGCAAACATTCTGCACTCGTTTTATTCGAGTAACGCCATTGCACTTCTGTTTCAATCCGGGTGAATGATAGCTGGGACACCCTGTATAATATACTCTTAAAAATTCCGAGTGTGGGAGCGAGCGAGCGAGCGAGCGAGAGAGAGAGAGAGAGAGAGAGAGAGAGCTGTATTTGGAAAACTGCCAAGGGTGAGCAATGGTCCCTGCGCTAGTCCTCACGGGTGCAGCGCATCACACCAGGGCAATGCGGTATCCTCCACTAGTACACTAACCAAGTCTGGGAGACTGGCAAACTCCCACCGGAATGGAAAGAGGCAGAAGTCCGCTTCATACCCAAGCCTGGGAAGACACCTCACATTGACAACATGCGACCGATATCCCTCACGTCCTGCGTGGGGAAGATCATGGAACGTATGGTACTCAAGAGGTTGCAGCGACATCTGGATGCCACCGACCAGATGCCGGAGACAATGTATGGCTTCAGGCAACACCTAGGCACCCAAGATGTTCTCATACAACTTAACGAGCTAGTAATCAAGCGGGCAACGAAACAGGCGCCCCGAGCGATACTAGCGCTCGATCTCAAAGGTGCCTTTGATAACGTCACGCATGATAGTGTCCTCCGCAACCTACGCAACACGGGTTGCGGAGTGAGAGCGTACAACTATATCCGAGACTTTCTTAGCAACCGAACGGCCATGATCAGAATAGGAGAGAAGACATCCCAACCGATCTTACTGGGGGATAGAGGAACACCGCAAGGTTCAGTTCTCTCCCCACTCCTGTTCAACATTGCTCTCCTGCCGTTGCCCAAGCTTCTCGAGTCCATTGATGGCCTGGGACATGCATTGTATGCCGACGACATCACCCTCTGGACTGCGAGAGCAGGATCGGATGGATGGATCGAAGACACGCTCCAAAAAGCAGCTGAGACGGTTAACAGCTATGTGAAGGCCTGTGGCCTTTGCTGTTCGCCTCAAAAGTCGGAGCTGACCATTGTTAGACCACGTACATCAGGGAAACGATCAGAAACCATTGGAATCACTCTAGAAGGGATCCGCATCCTTCCGGTACCTCAACTCAGGATCCTAGGCCTCTTGATCCAGGCAGACGGCAAGGCAACGGCTATGATCAGAAAAATCAAGCTCGCGTCAGACCAGATCTTGAGCATGATCAGGCGAGTGGCCAACAGGCGGAGGGGTCTGAAAGAATCAGACACATTGCGCCTCGTTCAGGCCTTTGTTACCTCAAGAATTATCTACGCAGCGCCGTATATGCAACTCCTGAAAAATGATGTAATACAACTTGACACAATAATCAGGAAAGCCACAAAGCAGGCCCTGGGTATTCCCACAAACTCGTCCACAACAAAATTACTACAAATGGCAGTCCACAACACAGTAGCCGAGCTTATAGAAGCCCACCTGTCCAATCAAAGGGTCCGCCTTAGCCATACCAAGGCGGGCAGAAGCGTCCTCCGCAAGATCGGATGGCAGCAATCCCACTATACCTGTCACGGCCAATTACCCGAAGAGTGGACTGAGAAGATGGAAAGCAAACCATTACCGCGCAACATGAACCCCACAAGGCACGCCGGACGGCGCGACGCCCGGGCCAGAGCCCTCTCCAGGACCCTGGAGGAAGACGACACTGTCCTCTACACAGACGCCTCCCTGCCCAAACACTCCACAAGGGCAACGGTCGTGGTCACCGGGTTGGACAAGCTGGTCACCTGCGCATCGATCAACACTCCATCTTCAGAGGAAGCAGAAGAAGTGGCGATAGCCCTCGCACTCCTGCAACCTAACGTCACCAAGATCGTTACGGACTCACAAGCTGCGTACAAGAACTACAGATCTGGCTGGGTGTCCCTTGCGGCTCTAAAACTCCTCGAAAAAGCTAGGCCTCCTAAACAAAAGATCGAATTAGTTTGGGTCCCGGCCCACTCCTCTGTTGAGGGCAACGAATATGTTCATCAACAGGCCCGAGCGCTGAACTCCCGGGCCACCGAGGAGGAGGGAAGGGGATGGCAACCCATCACCAGCTACACAGATATAGTCAAATATTACAGGGACGGTAGGAAGACATTCCCACACCCCCACCACTCCTTGACTAGAGCAGAACAAGCAATATACAGGCAAATACAGGCAGGCTCCTTTCCTCACCCCTGCCTCCAGAATAAAATGTACCCTGAAATCTACAAGAACAGATGCCCTCACTGCAATCTACTAGGCACTCTCCAGTACGTCATAGGAGAGTGCAATTTCTCCAAAGACCGCCCCCCACCTATACCCATAAGTAATTCGCCTACTATCCTCACCGTTGACGAGCGATGGGAGATCTTGCTATCCAGCCCCTCCCTGGAAGACCAGCTCCGACTGATCCACAGGGGCCAGGCGGCCCTGGAAGCATATGGAACCCGTGAAGAGGGAGCCACCCCATCGGGCGCTTAATGCGCTCTGTCTGACAATAAAAGTTGTTTCCTCCTCCTCCTCCTCCACTAGGAGGCACAGTTATTCTTGCAGGAAGGGGTCAGTCAGGGCGCTACCCGTGACGAAAGTGAGGTTATGCTGCTGAAGATCGTTGTAGGCGCTTGCGCTCCGACAGGATCGAAGGGGATGTTAATAGGATGTGTTGACGTGCGGCAGAGGAGATGCGACAATATGGACATGCAACACGGTAAAGTTGGTGGTGTGGGATGCTAGCTATGGTCTTGGACTAGGGAGTGACTGAATTTCTAGTCTGTGGTATGTGGTGGACTGTTGGCGCGTGGTTGAGGCATGTGCTGGTAGGAAATGTTCTCTTGTGTATCTATGATGGGCAATGATCCCCGAACAGGTAGCCTCGTGGAATCCTAACGCAAATCTCCTTGGAAAAGGTAGCGGTAGCTTGAACGGATTAAAACGTAAAAAAGCTCTTCTGAAGTCATTTACCCGCCACGGTGGCTCAGTGGCTAAGGCGTTGCGCTACTGAGTACGAGGTCGTGGGTTCGATTCCCGGCCGCGGGGGCCGCTTTTCTAATGGAGGCGAAAAGCAATAAAAAAAAGACGCCCGTGTGTAAGAGATTTCGGTGCACGTTAAGGTTCCCCAGGGGGTCAAAATTAATCCAGAGGCCTCCACTACGGCGTGCCTCATCGTCTGCGTTGCGTCGGCGCGTTAAACCCTACAATGAATCATTCAATCTGAAGTCATTTCAAAACGGTTTTAGAATCTTCGCCAGTTTAAGGGTGCCCGTCACTACGCCACACACAGTGCATTGGTACAACTCCAACTTGATTACAATCTTCGAAAGAAAAAGACGCCGGCAGTTATTCAAGCCCCACTACGGGCAATATCTCGGCACGACCTCTCTCTGGACGCCGATTTAGAGAATTTCTGCACCTTTTAACATTAACTTCTGACACCCGGGGACTTTCTATGGGCGTTTTGTTTCTCGCAAATGTAACTTCGGAATTTTCTAAATGTAAATTTGTAACGTAACTTAATAATTTTACGTGGAAAGAATAACGATAACTTAAAGTGCAAATTCGGCTCCAGCCAAACTAAAACTGAACTCAGTTTCGGAAGCGTCTCTTGCTTACGTAAACAAATATTTCATTCCTTATTTTCGTTAAACATCAGTTTAATTTTTACGCGTTGTTTTCCGCTTTGCTTTACGCTTAATAGTTCAGTAATAGTGAAACGGCAATGCGAGTTTGCGGCTGCGCTTCAAAAGCCGAGTTGCCGGGGTGGGTTAAATCCAGCCAAGTTGTCTAAATTCCTGCGTAACCCTCTACTACACAGCTTTGCAAAGCGCGGCAATATACATGTGAACTAGACTAGGACAGTGGATGTAAATCGTCGGGTGGGCGGATCCTTGCACTTTTCAGCGCACTAAAGCTGCGCTATGTTTCACCACCAGCAACCAACCCAAAGCCACAGTTTACAAACCTCCGCAAACACGCAAGTCACGTCTCGGGTGTGGTACCCCAAAGATCTCTTGCTATTTTGCTTGCGCTTTCGGCACGTGTTAACTGAACACGAACCGGATTCAGCGCCCGATCCCCAGTGAGCTCAATGGTCATTGACGTGATGAAAACAAACTGGCCTTGGTGCGCGTGTCAGCAGAATAGCCCGGGGCAGTAATCCAGGTCTAACGCTTTCTCTTGGTCCAGACAGAGCATTATTTAAAGGTATAAACTGTAGTGGAGGACTGCGCACACTTGGCCGCAGCTTGATAAGGTCCCCTGGTTTCAAGGAGAGCCACTAGACGAGCCGTTCGTCACGGACCCCCAGCAAGCACGACCGGCTTTCCACGTAACAAGTTGCCCGTGGTCAGCGTCACTGGCGCCAGTTTTACTTCCTTTTAAATCAGGATCAAAAGCAGCGCTAGCTGGTGCAGTGGTATCAAAGATAACTAAAACAAGCCAAACGAGCCCAGTGGGTTTTCTTTTTGTCTGCTATTCGTCGGCCACGCGCTCCTGCACGGTCAGTTTTATTTATTTAATTCGGGTCGTTGCGCTTAGACTGTCGGTTTGCAGTAGTGGTTGGCGGAGGGGTGTGCACACTTTGACGTGTCTCGCTTACGTTTCAGTGAAGAGTTTTTTGTGCTGTGGTTTCAGTGCGGGCAATATCGTACGCGGTAGTCTATAGTAGCGTACCGCTGTGCAAGACCATCAGCCGCACTGCGAACGTTTCCCCGAGTTTTCTGACGCTCGGGTTCTCATTGCAACTGGCTGTCATATCAAACTTCTTCTGAGTCACAAACAGCGCAGGAACGAGACGATAGGAAGATCACACAAACACGGCGCTGTGTGATCTTCCTATCGTCTCGTTCGTCCGCTGTTTGTGACTCAGTTATGTACCAACTGGCCCGCCTACAATCTGTGTTGCAAACTTCTTCATTTGTGTAGCTTGTAAGCCACCTCGTGGCAGCGCACAAGGGTCGCTCCCATTTTTGTGAAGGTGCCGCATGCTTTGAATAAGTTCGCGTCTGTAGTGCTCCCTTTTCTGGTAAAAAAACTGCGCGTAATTCTTCAGAAATGATGGGACTGCAACACACACAAAGCATGCTCTGTTAGAGCCCCTGGGAAGCAAATTCACCAGCCCTTCCTGTAAAATTTAGCACGTGGACCGAGTGAGCTTTACGTAAAGAAGAAAGCTCCTTAATCTCAGGTCGAGAAATGTTCTAAAAGTTTGAGTGAAAGGAAATGATCAAAACAAAATATGATAGTCGAGCAGACAAATAAGAGTGCTTAATTTGTGTGCGTTGATGTTTGGATGTTTAAAGCCATTCACCGAGTGACCAATACGTTTAGGGTGCTGATGTGGTAAATACGTACCAATCGGTAACTGCAGGTAGGGATTGGGGGACCGCAACGTAGCGACTCCGGTGGCACTGCAAGCGAGATACGAATCCGCTGGAAAAGTTTATGATGATGATGATGATGATGTTAAGTGGCTTGACCTATGTAGCAGGGTTGTGTTCTACAGTGACCTTAGTAGTAAAGTTGAGCCTCGTTACAACGAACAATGATATAGCGAATTATCGGCTATAGCGAACTAAATAAGAACTTTGGTTGGCCATGCTTTATTTCAGTGACATTGATTCTTTTTATAACGAAACAGAGACCGCTAGAGCCGCGCGATATCGGCTATAACGAAGGAATACTTGGTCCGCGTGCGGCTCCAAACTCCAATGATAGCATGAAAAAGCAAAATAACAGATTGAAAGACAACACAAACCCTTTTTAATCGTTTAAAAAAATTGCCAAAATTTTGGTCGTCTGGTGCAGCAGCGCATTTGACTTGTCTGAAATAAGAACGCAGGCCTGTTTTTCTTTTTTTTTAAACGAGCTTTGTTCTTTTGTAATGTCATGTTCTCATGTTTCTGGTTCACTTGATTTGTAATAACACAAGGAGACAAGTATGGATAACCTCGTTTAAAGTGGGTTCGAACACCAGAATAATCCGTTTTTTTATGTAGGACTTTTGCGCGAGCAAGATGCGGATTTGTTAGAGGTTATTATTGCCTCTGCTGTTATAACGCATATCGGATATTACGAACGAGATTCCTTCTTTTATACTACCTCGTTATAACGAGGTTCGATGGCACGTGAGGGAAAGCACAGGTTCTTTATTACTCAGTGGCGACTGGGACTTGTCGCAGTGCCAATAACCAGGCGAAGGAGCTTGGAAACGCCGCTGTGCATTCAGCTGGCCTAAAAAACGAAAGGAAAAAATTGGCCCCGTATATGCTTGCTTCGCTGAAAAGGTCGTCGGAAGACGATAGCCTTCTGCCGCCCATGCTACATAAGTCCTGCTCTTCCCCCCACCCACCCGTGATGATCTTTTCCTACCATTTTAGTCGTGGCATGATAAGTGCAATGGAGGTTTGTTTAAGAGATTTCATTTTTACCGCGTTCTTTATACTGGCGTGCCATGTGTCGGTAACTGCAGGACATTGCAACGTCTGTCTTACGTGTGGTAGTGTATAGCATTATTGTTTTCAAATAATATTTATTTGGGAAACATGATTCTATTTATTACGTGGAAGGTTCACTGGGTATGCGCATGTAGTAATAACACGGCTAGGTCAGCTGGTATACCCCCAGGTAACCGATAATTGCGCCAATAGCACCAATTTGTCCCTTGGGCTTGGTAGGCCAAACTGTCAAACCAAAAAACAAAAAAAATATCACTGATGCTGCTAAGGCAACGCTTTCGTCGATGCGCGAGGAGGAAACGCCATGCCGCTTATCGTCTGGTATGGGCTGAACGAGCGCGACTGTCTTTGTGTGCCGCAAGCGTGAACAAACACCGCTTGCATTTTGCTTTTCAGAGATGTTACAGCTGCGCATCTTGTTTTCGACAGCTTTCAGTTGCTAATTTGCTTGGACTCTCAGCACGTGCACAAACCATTTGTTTGGATATTTTTCTTAGTTGAATACGCGCGAGCCAGCATGCCCTGGAGCGTGACAATTTTGTTTGGGGCAGAAAAAGTAGTAGGCAGAAGTGTTGTTTATTTACTGCTTTTATTAACAACGTATCGCAAGCGAAGTTCAGTACATGCCACAAAAGCATAGAGCTGTGTATCTCGTATAGTAAGTACAAATGTCCGCATTCTATGTGGGTTACACAAAGGTAAGAGACATCTTCGTACAATTCATCGTATGCAGAAAAGGGCTGCAGAGGTCACCACGTTTATTTGCTGTACACAATACAATTCTACAGAAACGGTGTTTCATAAAAAACGTGTATGGGAATAACAAAATCAATATGAAGTGAGATGACCAGCTCATTTCGCCACCATTAACAACAGCTCCATATTCTTATTCTCGTAAACTTACTAGCCCAAAAAAACCTTTTATAGCTAGCGAATTCCCTGCGAACTTACGCCATACGTCCCATTTAGTAAATGGAAGAAACACCTCCATGGATATCAATAAACAACACGTAAAAGCGAAAGAAATATTCAGAGTTCAACAAGCTACAAAAAATGTGTCCTAGCACAGATCGAAAAGCGAAGCGCAGATCGGCCGTCGCGAAGTAACTCGAACTTCTCGTAACACGGAATGCAAGCAGTCAGCTGCCACGTAAATAATTTGGGGACTTCTATCGTGTTAATAAGCTTTCAAAGGTGGTACTGTCACTATAAAATATTGATCGTCGGAATGCTCTAAAGCCAAACCAGTTCGTCGAAGAAGCATTTCAGCACATTAGGCGAACATAATTTCCAAGCTTTTCTCTGGTGGAAAGAAAATGAAAAGCAACTGCTCACCAAACCGATACCGAAGCAAAATTTCCGTCTGCGTGTCTGCTGGCATCAATCGGATCATGAGAAACTGTCGACAAGTAACTTCACATGCTTACAACATTACTGACAAATGCGTTGTACCAAACAAGAGGAAATTCACTTTAAAGCAACCACAGAAGATTTTTCGGTTCGCCCTGCAGCTTTTTTGATAAGGATAGCGCTTGCTTCTGCATAACTTTGACTGAATAAAAAGTGTGCTGACCTGCTGTACGCTGGGAAACGGAAAAATTTCGCTGTGCTATTCCTTCACGAGCTCTCACAACGTACGCGTTCTCACACCGTACAGCGGCGAAGCACGCGTTGTGTCCTTTTCTCAGTTTCTCTGACATTTTTAGCCCGTTCGCACTCGGAGACACCAAAATTTTCACCTTCAAGGCATACTACAAAACTTCTACACGTAGACACAGTGAAAGCGGCAGGAGCAGACGGACAGGATAGCAGCAGAAGAGATAAGAGCGAAAGCGCCACCCGTCGGCGCAACCAATGAAGCGACTAAATAAATAAATAGTTGGCCAAAAAAGGAAACTTACAAGAACACATTTTATTTCTACATATAATGGAATCACTTCACTTTATTGCTGCGTACATTGGAAAGATCAAGCCACATATGCAAAAGCTGCTGAATTTTCACTTGGCTACCAGCGTCATGGCGGCACTTTCTTTTGCGATACCGAAACTAGCCGAAGTGTCCGGCCCCTGCTAATAATGTGCCGATGCCGTCGCTTTTGACGCCAGGATGTAAGGCCCGATGGTTCTACACAGTCGCACTGGCACCACTGGCACCTTAAGTGTCACCATCACATTACTCGCCGACCGACACATTTCCAACCATCTAGAGGATGGGTGTGTGTACGCTGAGGTACGAGACGTACTTCCGTGCTTAGACGTTCTTTAGGCCGCTTTGAAAGACGTAGTCGAGAGTGATTCCAAACCGGTTTGCAGATGTGAACGGCGGAGCGAACCACCAAAGATAGTACCGGCGGGACTGGTACCCCCACCTGGCAGTAGCGTTAGGAAACCCACTGCGTTGCGCGCCCAGGGACACTGTCAGGTGGGGCCACTATATCCTCGTGTTCTAAGGCACCCGCCCGCTCTAAAGGTAACGCCGTCAAGTATCTATCTATCTATCGGAGTGTCCAGCAGTTTGCACTACTACAGCGGGCAGTATTTCATTTCCAATCGCAACAATCAAGCATCCATCATCATTTTTCATAAAGGAGCATTGCAAACATCACGTATGTATTGATGTTTTGCCTCAGATATCCGCCATGTTTTGGTTTTGCTCAACAATATTGACAACTATGAACATTGCCACCAGACTTAGATGTTTAAAAATGGTTGTGGCTATATGAACGTTTCGTTCAACCTCTGCTTAACTTTGGCCGGCCGTTTGAATCGAGGGACAGACAGACAGACAGACAGACAGACAGACAGACAGACAGATCAAAGTTTCCGCATTGAAGTAGCCCAAGAAAGAATATCGTCTTTAAAACACGTTTCTCCCTCATTGTACTTCTGTTCTATTCTGAATAGTTCTGTCCAGATTACTCTTTGCTTTTTCCCAGCCACAACTTTCGCTAACTTCTACCGCTTTGGAATTAACTTTTTCATTGAGATTAAAGCCCAGAGCTTCTGAAGGCTTCAGACCTCCATCACTGAAGCACTGTTTGGACTTCGTTTAAATGTGTCACATGGTTTCTGGTTTCTTCCGGCAACTTGAGCACACTTCTTCATGCACCTGCTCGCGTATAAATGGTTTTGTTAGAGTATTCTAAGGAATCAAAGCAATCCGTGTAAGTAAAAGTAATTCTCCCAATCGCAAGTAATTCTGCGACCAATTCTCCCAAGCCAAAGAATGATTCGTATTTTGAATGCAGTCGTGGGAGGTGAATTCTGCCTGTTCCTCTCACAGGTGCGCCACCGCGCCCGTAGCTGGATCTACAGCGTTAGTTTGTATAAAATCAAATCACCCTCTTTATCTGGTCGCTCACACTGACCACTCGCTACGCAGTGGCCTTACCTAAGAGCACATATTGTACCCTTGTCATATATAACTGACTGCCATTCATACTGGCTGGCTGGCTGTGACGGCTGACTGCCTGAAGTTATGCGGCATTCTGAAAATATAAAAGCAACGTTAAAGTAAAGAAACAGTCGAAATACGATAATGTTGCCCTTCCACTACTTTGCATAGCTGTCACCACCAGTCCGGCATGCCTGTTGAATGACGGCACCAGAATGCTCTCCATGGAGCATAAAAATGATAGACGGGTACGTTTTCCAGAAATATAAATAGCTTTCATAGAAAATGAGACTGAAGATTTAATGAATCTGGAGAGCGCTGAGGGGAATAAAAATTTGTGAAAATATCGCAAGCGTAACTCGAATTTTCATGAGTGTTAGTGTTCGCAAGCCAGGCGAATAATTGCAATTTTTTCAGTACTGGCAATTTACCGTCTCTCGCAACCCATTATGCAGGGGTAACGTGAGGGTAACACGAATCGATTATTCTTTTCTAATTTTTTAGGGTAAAGCACACCGCAATCATGGTTTTCCGCACTGAATTAGCTGATCGGTATTTTACGCCAACGTGGGTACTATTATATCTTTCACGGTTTATCCGTGATCCATTGTGCAATACTTTCGGTGTCTATATTGTGGTTTACCCTTCATTATATGCTTCTAAATTGATTATTGACCATGCTAACAGTGCCAATGGTGTCAAACAGCTTTTCAATGTCGTAAAAGGAGGCAGAAAATAATATAAAATTAACACAAAGCATTAGGGGTAGTGATGAATCCTTCCTGGCAGAGTGTTGTGAAAGATATTTACAGGTTAGTGTTGATTGTGCACGGAGAGATAGATGACTTTATTTGATGCCCGAGATGGGTTTTGAAAGGAAGACGTCTTTATCAATGTCCTTCGTTTATCCTTCAGCCAGGATTTCTTGTATCCTTGTGGCGACTTCGGCCGTTCGTACTGCTGTGAGTTGTCGCTCCGGTGTGGAGCTGAGGAGAACACTCTCCTCTTGCTCTGCACTCTTCATATTGTATTTTAAGAGTATCGATATCTGCATTGCTGTTATTGTCGGTTGCATATTTTTTCAGCTGATGGCAGTGCCACATTATGTGATGTAGGTCTGCTCTGCTGTTGTACAAAGTACAGAGTGTTGAATAAAGGTCTATATAGTAACGGTTTAGAGAAATGGAACTCAATAATGTGTGTGTCTGCATCCATCGCAACGTTGCTGCCTATATCCTGGTAAGGGTGTTAGTAAGCCAGTATGTATTTACATCGGTTAACCTGTAATGATCTATAATGTCTTTGCATGCGTCCAGCCTGCCTTTAAGCAATCTTGTAGCGTACACTTTATAAGGATGACAATGATGATGAGAAGGGGCTATCCCTTTGTATCAGGGCATCGGTTATCATCAACCAACTGTCTGTTTTATTGGAATTATTTGTTGTACCCCTAAAAAATTTTATCGGCTTGCTTTTCCCTCTCCCCTCACTCCCTACCCAGCTGTTCTAATTTTCAGCCCTCTCGCTCCCCTCTTCCTGCCCTAGAAGATTTTTCTTCTTCTTGGTCTTCCAGTGCCCTCTGGTGTGGGGATGGTAGTGGGGGGGGGGGGGGTAAGGGGCGGTCATCGTCGGTACCCCTGCTCGGTTGGCGAGAGCTGGAACGGTTGAGTGAACCAGTGCATAAATTTTTTTTCACCGCAGCCTAATGTTGGTTTGTTATCGCGTTTCCCCGCAGAATATTCCTGACCGTCCTAGCTTCTGTCGTCGCTGCGAGCACAGCTATCGATATTTTCACCCGGTGGAGGGGTTTGAAGGATGACTGCAAAGGTGAGGCCCTGCCAGTGTATATATTTGCATGAGTGAACTATACTAGAGCTTGAATACTCTCGGCTTTTTTGTGCAGGTTATTCTTTTCTCTGCCTATAAACCTGAATATTTTCGGCAGCCCACGATAGGTCAACGCTTCGGCCACTCATGCACGAGTTCAGTTTTTGCGGGCGATGCCGGGGGTCGCCTAACTTCAGTGAAAATTTTTCGGAAGCGGCTAGATCTTCGGTATACAAGACACACCATGCGGGCATCGCCGTTTGGCTCTCGCCGGCGCGACGACGCATACTGGGGCGGCACTGCCTCGACAAATACAGCGCTTTTTAAATTTCGGATGTTTGGAGGTATGGGCCCAGGCCCTTCTCCTCAAGCGGGAATCATAACCACTCGGTAACTACTCTTGACAGTTAACAAGTTGTAATCCCGGGTTGTGTATAGTTTTGTGACTAGTTTTAAGACCTACGACGTTGAAGAAATTTTTTTTTCTATTTTTAGATTTTCCTGGGGCCAGAATGCCATCCGCCGGCACCCCGAGCCGCCCTTAAAGTGTCGTCCGGCTGCCATTTCTAGCGTAAATCTCGTCCGGCGCTACATCGCTCTTCCTTACCTAAACTAACATACCAAAACCTAGCAGGAACCAACCTAATCGTAAATGAACGAAAATAAGCTCAACCAATCCAAACCAACAAAACAAAACTTAAACCCCCTCAAAAAGTAATATCTAACCTATAGAACCACAATATCCATCTAAACCATGTGTGAAAAGGATGATCGGCAAAGCTGGGCAGATGTCCAATGTTTGCACGCGGCAAAACATGTTTTATCGTGGTAGCGTTATTAGACTCATTTTTCAATTTCCCCGTGGCTCCTAGCCGTCCGCTATTAGCCGTGTTCATTATGCATCCAAGGAATTACGTCACCGGTGCAACTCGGAAGTTACGACTGAGGATGCAAGATTAGAGGCCTACTCTGAATCTGTAATGCGGCGCAGCGGCAACTGAAGTGCCGGAAGGAGGATACTTCCACGATGATACTACGAAGGAGGCGAAAGAAAGGACACGCGTTTTCAGCAGGTGCCGAGGCGGCACGGTGGAATTTGTTCGATGCCCAGTCGGCGAGAGTATGCTCGGCAGACACGGTCGCCAGCCATGCCCGCAACTTACGCTATTACACCAAAGCATCTTTCCACCAGAAGATCAAAAAATACAAATTTTCGGTAATTTATGCGCCGAAGCTAAACGTGGTCTAGGAGGCGCGCCGAAGTGGAAGCCTACAGAATAATTTAGACAGTCTTAGGACCTTCACCATGCGCGTAAACCTCGACACAGGCATTCTTGTTTTCTGCTTCCATCAGGAAGACGGCTACTGCGGCCGGGAATCGAACCCGCGTCCTCGGGCACAACATAGCAAAGTCTTAACCAGTGAGCCACCGCGGCGTGTTTTCCACAGAAAATTATGCCTGCCCCAACGTCGGGTTGCCTAACTAAAAAAGGTGGCAAATGATTAACGCCACTTAATCAGAAACCAAGGATTGCATAGGTTATAAGCAGAAAAGAACTGAAATAAAGCACACTGAAATAAAGGAATGCATATGTTATAAAGCTTTTAAAACAATTCTCACTATTCCCATGGTTCTGTCGACAAGCTCGGTTTGGCAAACGACAGATGGCGCCACGTGGCCAAGTTAAAAATCACTCTAAAATGGGCTGCAGAGAACAGCCACGGAAGAATGTTCTTCGTGGCTTTATAGATATGCCGCAGGGCCAAAATCACCATCGCCAAAAAAAAAAGAAAATCTCCAATCAATTGCCCGCAATATAAAATGCCCAACCAAGAGAAGAGCAAGAAAAAGTAAAGAAGAAACGATCAGACTCGTGCAGCCACAAATCAGGAGCGGAATATTGCGAAGCCTACAAAACCACAAATTTACCCGCACAGAAGAAAGTGAAAGAAACATCATTATCAGGACAGCACAAAAGGC
Organism: Haemaphysalis longicornis; assembly: GCF_048455015.1. Taxonomy (NCBI): domain Eukaryota; kingdom Metazoa; phylum Arthropoda; class Arachnida; order Ixodida; family Ixodidae; genus Haemaphysalis; species Haemaphysalis longicornis. Next base: position 228,142,297 of record NW_027526203.1, on the reverse strand, counting down.
AATCTCGACCGCGAGACGAACTAACAACGGGTGAGCCACCACGGTAACAGAACGGTAATGGCATACGCGATAACGGCATACACTGGTCTAGAAGAAGAGGGAGGCCATTAACTCAATGGAGGGAAGAAATAATATTCGGAGCAAAGAATGGACTCAGGATGCGCAGGACAGGAGCAGGTGAAGGCCAATGAGAGAGGCCTTTCCCCTGCAGTCATCCTAAATAGGATTTGGGATAATGATGATGAATATGTCATCAAGTGGTGTCTTCCTAACGTATTTCAAGAAATCGGAGAAACCTCTCTTCTTGGCCGAAGACACCAGCAGGAAAAACAAAAACGGGAGGGGCCATCGTATAGGAGACAGGAACCCCCCTCCATTTGAAAATAAACTACTGCACGCCGTGATAAACATGGCGCCGACCTGCTACCCCCGCATAAAAGCTCTCCTCTACCAGTTCTACGGATCCAATCTTACAAAACAAGATGCGATATGGTAGTGTGAAGTTCATTCGGGGAAACTTGCAGAATCATGAGATATACGCTGACTCCAGGATGTACGAAAGCATGAGGCCGCAGACTTTCGTAGTTGACTACTCTTGCAATCTTTAGACTGCATGTCCCTCCTACATACAAAAACAAAGAAAACAAAGTTGGGTACATCTCCTCGGCAATCCGACTAGCGCAAGTGTCGAAAAGAAGACTAAACATCATTATATACTATGAAAAGTCATTATAGTGTTTTCTGGAGGCAGAATAGCGAAGCGTTTCGATAAGTTAATCCCATCCACAATGCAAAAAGTTAACAATGTCACCTGGACACCCGGACACACTGGTCTGGAAGAGAACGACGCATTGACCAAGAAGCTTCACTGCCCCCCCCCCCCCCCCCCCCCTCGAAAAACGTTAAGAGTGAATCCTAATCCTATGCCTGGGAACACGATCTTTCCCCTTGCTACAACGAGGTCTCAACGCCGAAGAATCCCAAAGTCTGTGGACGAAAAACCAACACAAGTATCTGCGAATGGGTGTGCGTTGAGGAGTTGGGTGGAAACCTCCAACTTAACATTCTGCTAAAAGCGAGGAAACATCCACCCTCTTTCACGCAACGCAGCCACGTCCAAGGGTTCGGTCAGGGGAGAACAACTTGAACACTACATATTCCACATCTTGGAAACATGAAAGGCAGCTTTGACCAACCCCTTACCTCAACATCAGTGGGAGATAATTGGGAGGACAAGGCAAGATGCTGCTGCATCAGGTGCCCTAAACTTCAGGTTCCACAACTGGGCTGCCTGCCATATCTTTACCACGTTTTCCTTAACCCCAAAATATTTCTTTCTGAACGAAGATCTTCACTGTGTCGGTCTGTCGCCTCCCCCCCCCCCCGCTCTCTCTCTCTGCAAAAAGCACAATTGTTCAGCTCGGCCTTCACATCACAGACTGAACATTTTGAAACAATGACACTGACGCCTCCCCGCTCAAATTGACCAAGAACTCGCCTCCGCAACCTTTCACGCTCACATTTCAAGCCAACAAAGCGCAGAGAGCCTTTGTCTTTCCTGGGCCACGGCGATTTAGAAACCTTTGTTGGGAATCTATATCTCTCCAATAGTTAAGCATAGGTATGAAATGGAGCCAGTGCGCACGAAAACGCTCCGTGGGAGTCGAAGTATCGCTATTGCGCCTTACACCTTAGGATACAAACGTAGATGTCTGCAACTTTTTTTCTTCAAATTTCCGATTGAGCACGCTTCCAAGTAATTAGCTGAATGAATCTTGGGAGGAGTAGAGTTTTATTCTGGCGTCCAAACATGTGGCTGTACATTCCCCTACGAAGCCCATGTATTGACAGCAGGCGGGGATTATCTAATGCTTAAAACTTCACTGTGGACAAACTACTCACGAAAAGTAAAGGAAACTGGGCGTAATCATCCAGTCATCTTCCCGGGCAATGGTCATAAAATTTCGTTCGGTGGTTCTGGCAAAACAAGATTTACAGTCGTTTTCGGTAACCTAACACCCTCCATAGACGGCAATGTATTGACAGAAGCCGGAAATTCTGCTGCGTATACAAGTTCACTGTGACCTGAGTACGAAAAGTAAATGAAACTCGGCGCAGTGATAGAGTCGTCATTGCGGGCAATTTCAGTATAGGGTCATTCCATGCCAAACGTACCAGCCGTAAAATCTACCACCACGGATTTGCTCAGTAAAAATTCTGCGTCATCTTCGCATGGCCCACAATGCTCCCTCAAAGTGTTTTTGTCCAAAAAAGTTTTGTTCTTTCTCTAGCGGCCCTTTTACCTCCAGGGTTTAGAGCAAACTTGCGTCTGTGAAAAAAATTCATGAAAAAGTAACTTCTGTTGCAATAGCCCCCATTTTTTGTGAACATCATGTTGACGCCCTGGGCTGCTGTATGCCGCATTTTAAAAATATTTTTCTTTTTTTTTTGCTATGATTACGCCATTCAGAAAATACACGATGTCGAGCATTTTCCAAAATTGCGCCCACCTCCCCGCGAGGGGAACCCTGTGTAGATGCGACGCATCGTGGAGTTCACTTGGTGTTTCCGTTGGATTGATTCTGAAATCGCGTGAAACGTGACGGGGACGCGTATGATTATTATGTTTTATGATTATTATTATGTTTTATTGGTCAATCTTGGTCAATCTCTCTAAGTGGTATGCTTGGGGCTTCGCTGTCGCAACGACCTTTACTCCATCATTGTTGCTGTAAGTGGGAGCTTATTTTCTTTTATTGCAAGTGTTAATCATTGCCCCATCATGCGTTGTATCAGTAGCATCTTGACGTAGTTTGAATGAGTCAAGGATATAAGGCGCGTTCGTAGCATTTGATTCTGTCTCTGTTTTTGTGGCGCAGTGGGAAGAGCAAGCACCATGTACCTCGCGTTCCACCCACAGGGTCGTGGGATCGAAACCGGGCGCCGCTAACTATTATCTTTTTATAGTGTAGGGGGAGGGGCGGACGACGACAACGCCGTCGACGCTGCATGGACAAGGCGAGTGAATGAGATGCAGTCGCATCTAAAAATTTTTAGCAAATACGAGCACATTCTCTCAGCCAATGAAGCATCTGTACCTGTATGTCAGCATTGTGGAAAATTGGTAAAAATTATATTTACACTGAAAAAAGGTGAAATGTGGCAGAAAACGTTTGTCAAACTTGGAAAAATCTCCTATCTGGCCCATATTCACCTTGAGATTGCGCATTGTTTTGCTGGTAGTAAAAATATCAAATACAAGCCATTAACTAGTACAAATGATCGCAGTTTATTTCAGAAAGTTTAATTAGAACATTTTTTGTTTTAGCACAGAAAAAAATTTCTATTCGTACAGTGACACTACTTTACCCCGTTGTTCCACAGAGCGTCTTCTCTGCACGGCATGCGCCTGCCTGCATAAAAGAGGCGCGAGCCAGCGGGTTCGCGCTACAAGAATACCTTTCGCCGCAATGGCATTTGTAGTTTCAGTACAGGAAAGAGGAATAATTCGCGTGTTTGCGGGAAAAGTACAACGTAGAGCTAGCGGTGGTGCCCCGATTCCATGAGCACGTGTAACTCAACGGCAGGCTGGACATGGACGTGCATTTAAAGAAGCAGGGTATGTTATACGTGGTATGTTTTAAGTATGCCGAAAATTACGAAATAAACAGTGGCGGAGTCATCGAGGTAAACGGATTTATTTGTATGCATTAGCGGGAATTGCTTAATCCGCTGCTTTAAATGCACATCTGATGTCAAGCCCTTGAGTTACCCGTACTCATGGAATGGGCGCACCACCACTAGCTCCAGGTTGTACTTTTCCCACTAGCATGCGAATTATTTCTGTTTCTTGTACTGACGCTACCAATACCATGGAGGCGAAAGGTATTCTTGTAGCGCGAACCCGCTGGCTCGCGCCTCTTTCATGCAGGCAGGCGCATGCCGTGCAGAGAAGACGCTCTGTAGAACAACGGGGTGAAGTAGTGTCATTGTACAAATTGAGAAATTTTTTTTCTCTGCTAAAACAAAAGCTGTTCTGATTAAACTTTCTGAAATAAACTGCGATCATTTGTACTAGTCAATGGCTTGTATTTGATATTTTTACTACGAGCACAACAATGCGCAATTTCAAGGTGAATATGGGCCAGAAAGATTTTTCCAAGTTTGACAAACGTTTTCTAGCACATTTCACCTTTTTTCAGTGTAAATATAGTTTTTACCGATTTTGCACAATGCTGAGATAGAGGTACAAATGCTTCATTCGCTGAGAGAAAGTGCTCGTGTTTGCTAAAAATGTTTGAAAATGCTCGACATCATGTATTTTCTGATCGGCGTATTCACAGCAAAAAAAAACGAAAAATATTTTTAAAATGCGGCATAGAGCAGCCCAGGGCGTCAACATGAGTTTCACAAAAAATGGTGGCTATTGTAACAGAAGTTACTTTTTCATGAATTTTTTCACAGACGTAAGTTTGCATTAAACCCTGGAGGTAAAAGGGCCGCTAGAGAAACAACAAAAATTATTTTGGACAAAAACACTTTCAGGGAGCATTGTGGGCCATGCGAGGATGACCCGAAATTTTTACTGAGCAAATGCGTGATGGTCGATTTTACGGCTAGTACCCTAAGTGTTTTTTTAAGATGCCTGCGTTATATGGACAGATACCGAGCATTTTACGCACTAGCTCGGGAAAGCGCACGTACGGTACTTTGCTGACGCGACTTCCGTTGTCGCATGCTTTATGGGTAAACCGAGCCATGTGGACGTATACTGCGTGTACGTTGTAAAAGGTGAATTACCCGTGGAGCTCCTTGTAGGTTACCGTGGTAACGGGACTGATGCCACCGGAAACCCACAAGTGATTACACACTGCGCAAGCGACGCGTAATTGCTTGAAACTCCTGCTCAAACCGTGCCATCGCACCGGGCTAGGTTTATCGGTATTTTAGCCACGGCAACGTCTTGCGTTTTTCGCGTCCCGGTATTCGTGGTACCGACGGGGCATCGCGCTTACACTTATCGTTCGCGGTGGCCTGATCGTTGTCGATGGTTTCCTTCCGCCATTTTTGCTCCCACGGCCACTTCTGCTCACGCCGGCGCTCTTTGAAGACACGCTGCCCTTCCTAGAGCTCGCTGCTCACAGCACCCGACAATGTTGCTAGGCGATGTATGACGTCACAGTAAAGATACATGCTCAGCGGCACCGCGATGGCGCACCACTGGCGAGACAGCCGCGGAGGAGAAAAGGGGGCCGAAGGGCTAAACTTAGGAGAACGATAGAAGCGGCTTTTAGCCTATAACAGCTAACTTCAGGACGATACATACAGTGCCGGAGAGGTACAGGCGGGGACACAACAGAGAGTTTTAGGATACCATGTGTTCTGTACGTTCCTTGTGTACCGTATGTACCGGGATCCGACTGGGCCCGTGCGCATTTGTTCTGGTAGGGTGCCTTAGTTCCGGTCACGGGCTTCCCCCGCTTCGTTATGCGCACGCATTCGTTCCGATGGGGAGCAGACCTTCTTGCCGTGCCCGTGCGCTCAGGCGCCGTCGGCTGCCGGTACGCACGGTGTATACGGAACTTACGGAACACACGGTATGCCAAAACTTTAGTTGTAGAATACCATGTGTTATGTCATACCGTGTTTTAGCATGCCGTGTCCACTTGAGTAGACGCAGTACCGGCACGCACGGTCCATACGAAGCGTACGGACCACGCGGTATGCTAAAACAGCGCGCGCGGGTACGGCGGCAATAGCCGCACCCCACCCGAACAAATGCGCGCGTATTTATAGGTAGGGGCGGCCCGTCAGCGGAACTGCGACACCCTACCGGAACGGACGCGCAAGTGCCCAGTCGGGTACTGGTACATACGGTTCAGACGGCATGTGTGAGATGAATTGTGAGTACATAACGGAGTGTACCTGGATTTGCTTAAATTAAAATAAACGTATACGTTGTTTTAAGATAGAAAATGAAAAAAAAAAGATACAAAAGCGTTAAAAACGGTGTCGAAGTGACAAAATAAAAAAAAAACATTGGCGCAGCTTGCACTAGTGGTGCAAAGCTGGAGAAACAGCAGAGCTGGCGGCCCCTCTCACTTCATTGGAAACCCGGCTGTTGCAGCTCAAATGGATTTCCGAACCTTCCGCTGAAACTTTCCTGTGACTGGCAGGCCCGGTCGTCCTGTCCGCAGGCTTTCACGTTTCCCCCAAAGTGGACCGCATCAGTACGCGCTAGAACCGGCGGCAACCGGTTTCCCGAACTCGGTGAATCCCACTTGAGGCGCGAACGCACGTGAAACAGGCGATGAGAAGAGCACGCGAGCCATTAGAGTCACTCAATAAGCTTTCTACGAGAGAGCAGCCACGAACGCTGAGCAGAGTGTTCTTGAAGGTCGAGCTGTACGACGCTGGGCACTCCTCACGAGGCGCACGCTCACGTGCGCTCGGTATTTTCGTTGGTATTTTTTTGCGAATGCCAGCGAACCAACCTCAAGCTTAAACAGCTCTGCATGTATCTGATTGGAGGGCTTAACGCGCCGGTGCTACACTGGCGAGGAGGAGGTACGCTGTAGTGGAGGGCTGCTATGCTGTAAAAGAAGCAGAACAAGAAACAAAACACAACAAAAATGACGCGCGTTGTAGCAATAGATGGCAGTGAGTAGTGCGAAAGCAGGAGATAGAATTGAAAAAACCTCCGTTGCGTTTTTCGTGAGAGGATTGAGAAAGCATGCAAAGACCGGGACTGTTAGGAGGGGAAGAAAAAGGAGGGAGTTACGTAAAAGAGGAGAAAGAATCATTTTGATAGGGTAGCTGTTAGCCCACAGCCCTCACAGTAAGTCGTGCCGCTTCGAGAAGGATCGTCTGTGAATTTTTGTTGTCTGAGCATGGATTAAAGGGACTCAGCAACGCATGCCGATAAACGCTTTCACCATTTCCTTCGCGTCTGGAAGCACTGCGAAATCTATAGTTACCGCCAGCACGGAGCGGCACTGCGTGATTTGCTCGTGGCAGCGGAGTCGCTATCCGTTTCTGCTTTGCTTTTGTGGCTTCCTTTTGTTCATTGCTTCCATGGCTTCCATGGCTTCCGTGGCTTCCATGTGTTCATTGCTCCAACTGAAGGAAAGCCGGACAACAGCCGCTACACCTCTGTAATGACGTAATACCAGCGGTCTAAGAACGCCAACACCTAGAGAGAGAGAGAAAAATATTTTCAGAAAGTTTCAAAGTTATCTGATGGGCATAGAGCTGTAAATTTTTGCTGAGGTACGTTGGGACCCCTTAATTTAAATAATGGATCTGTCAGTTGACTACTTTCTCCAGACATTTAAGATTCCGAAAAAAGGTGAAAAAAGTGTTCAGGGCCCCTTTAAAACAGTTGCAATTGCGTCTGGCTTTTTTTTTTTTGTTCGTCAAAGGCATCTCCCTTAAACAGTTACTACGTCGACGGGTTCAAAAGTGAGGGCGGCACCATTGTAACGGAACTCACGATTAGGTAAAGGGTGCGAATGCCGGCAGTCTGGGCAGCGGGACGCGGAATGTCCGTTAGGTAAACGAAATTACCGGAAAAGATTTTGGGCCTCCTAACTGAAAGCATGCTCTCTGTGGGGACGTTAACTTGGTTGCATGGGCAGCAAAACGGCTCATCTACAGAGCTACAGCCCCTGACATTGCCATTAACTTTAAGATTCGGGAAGGATTCCTAAAAGTGGCTCCATCTAGCCGATAACCTCACTCGATGGGCAGAAACCTGCTTCAAAACTCATAATAGGTGCGCGAGCGCGAAGGAGGGGATAGGTAGAATAATTTATTCGAGTAGATAAATGTATTCTACCAAATTAGAAGCGATTCGTTAGAGTTCTGCTCAGGCGATGATACACATAAAATTGGTCAGACGCGCAAAGAGGCCTCCGTATTATATGGCTGGCATGAGTTAGTTCTCATATCATTCTTTCTGCAAGCGAATGAGGAGGACCACATGGCCAACCTTTCCTCAGAATAATGTGAAACATGGCAACTCCCGCAAAGGATCACGACATTACGCTGCAGGACATTTTGGTTCGGACTTTGCGGTGCTCCAGCATCGTCAGCGAACGCTCCCCGCATTGTTCATGCTGATTTAAAAGCGAAGCTTTCTATGCCTAACTGATGACGTTCGATATCGCGCCAAAGCGCACTGCACGAAAGCCAACTTAACCCTTTCAGTCACCGTGTGTCCATATGAAGACGCGGCTTTCTTCGTCGTTTTCCTCATGAAAACGAAGAGTTCATGATGCAGAGGGGTGCGGCTGATGTTCGAAACCTACGGAAGTGAAAGGTAGCACCATGTGATGTGGAATGGCGGAACCGCACTCATAAACGTCGCCCGCCGCGGTGGCTCAGTGGCTAAGGCGCTACGCTGCTGAGCTCGAGGTCACGGGTTCGATTCCCGGCCGTGGCGGCCGCTTTTCTGATGGAGGCGAAAAGCAAAAACGCCCGTGTGAACGAGATTTCGGCGCATGTTAAAGATCCCCAGGTGGTCAAAATTAATCCGTAGATCTCCACTACGGCGCGCCTCATCGTCTCCGTTGCGTCGGCGCATTAAACCACACAATCAATCGCACATAGACATCGTTTCAAAATGGAGGCCACCAAGTTTTGTGGGAGTTCCGGTGTGTTGCCGTCTTAAGTTCTCTTTTACTGCGGCGTAAATCATTTATAAAGACTAAAAAACCTCTTTTATGTGCAGAAACTATTATTTCACCTCCTTGTTTGTAATGTGCCTCATGATATTTATTATTTTTATAGAAAAAAGCAGGATTTAGTATTGGTGTCTCCGTATGAAGACACGACGCCATTTGCGTAAAAAGTATTCTAGAGAGACTGAACCTTTTTTTCTTACCTCTAGACACCTGACACTGCTAAACCTCCAAGTATGGAATTTTTCTGCAGTGACTATAATAATTCGTGACTGAAAGGGTTAAACAATGGGTTTCACAAAACGATGATGATGATAAGCGAAGGCACAGCAGGTGCCTCAAGAAAAAAACGCTGCCAGGGGTCGGAATCGAACGTGGATTTCTCGCGTTATGGAGCCGACGTCTACCCGATTGCGCCATTCCGACAGTCGAAACAGCTTCGCGTTTCAACCATCTTTCTCTTAAGAAAGAGGATTTGATTTTTTATATCTTCAACATACATTATGCTTTTAATCATTGAAATCGCTGTGTTGACTTGCCAAGTACAAAGAAATATAAATGCGGTGGTCGCTCCTGCGTGTAAACCTTCGTTTATTAATAGATGTGAACACATAACGCTATTTATTTCCGTCTGCTCCTTTTTAGGAGAATCTTATGTAGCCACGGTTCCGCGTTTTTTTAAACAAAAATTCCCGAGGCTCATGGTGTGTTTGAAGCTAAAGGCGTTGAATACGGCGAGGCGTTCGAAAACGAATGTCCAGGTGTGTGCGCTATTAACACACTTTTCACCGTTCAAAGCATGATTTGGACCTTATAAGTCTCATCACTCCGACATGGACCTGGGGTCATTAGCTAATCCTAGGAATATGTGATGTTATTCGGCGGGTTCTTTGGACCTTCACAGTGTCCCGAGATTGCCAAGTGAGGCGGACCATAGGCGATACGCGTTTATCTCACACCAAAATCAAGGAAGGGGAAGAAACAACAGTCTCACAGTTCCTTACTGAATCGCACAGACCTGGTGGTGGACGGCAGCGGTGACCGAGCGCAGGCAGCGCAACTGCGTCGGAACAGCAGTAGCCGGCGACAGTGACGGTGCCTCAGCCGCGCCTGACGTGTAGACCTGAGCGACTGGCTCGATGCCCCATTCGCGCAGGCTATACTTGATGATTGGCAGTGGCGTCGGCCTTGTGCACTAGTAGCCCGGTCGACTGCCGCAGTGTTCTCGTACCGCGAAACGCGCGTTCGACGTGGATGATGATGATGACGACGATGCTGCTGATGATGATGATGGTGTGGAGCGGAATTCTGACGACTCCTGTCCTCTTTCTTGTTTTCAGTGCTTTTTTCAGTTTCAGTTTCAGTTTCATTATATTAGACAAACATAGTAAATAACACAACGTTAGTATAAAGGCAGGGATCCCATAGGGAAGAACACTGCAGTCGGGACCCCTGATGATTAATAACAAAATGAACAATAGATGCAGTCGCTGAACAAAAATAAGTGCATAAGGATTATACAATTGATAAACAAAATACTAGGCCATGAAATGTCAAGACGATGATAATATGCTAGAGAAAAGCAGGAGTGAAGAAATGCTAGGAGTGCGCGAAAAGCATCTAATGAATCTAACAGCTTAATATTTGTAAGAACACAAATACACATGTAAGTACACAATTAGTTATACACATACACCTGTGCCATAAGTGATGATGATGATGATGCCTTCAATGTTTTTGGCACTTAACCACAAGGGGGGATTGACCAGGGCTGAATCGGTTGTTGAAACACGTGAGGACCTCAAAATGCTAACTTGTTTCCGGAAAGAGGCCTAAAAGGAAACTTCGTTACGAATAAAACTTGAATTACCCATGAATTAGCACCCTTCAGCAGTTCAATCGACATTAAACAGAAAGAAAATCTTGACTGCAATTATATATACCCCTTTTTGCATACCCCAACTTTGTTGCGCCAATAGATAATATATGTGGAATTGATAAAATCAACCCTGAACGCTTAATTTGTCCTTCAAAAACTGTTGTCTAGCTGCTGAGAAATGACGACAGTCGAGAAAAAAATGTTCGATTGTTTCAGGGACCTGGCACAGCTCACATAGTTCTGTAGATGAAAGCCCTGGTCTGAACAGATAGAAATTGTCTGCCATAAAAAATGGGTGTACAAGTTTTCTTGGTCTACATCTGCTCCCTTTTGTCATTTTTTAAATATCTCACCGCTGCTGCCTCTTGTCCTCGGCACCATGCCCACCCGTTTCATTACAGCATCATTTTCAAGATTAAAATAGGACTTAGACAACAAACTGATACATGTCAGGAATTGAATATGCATTTTGGGAAGATTAGTTTTAAATAGGCACCATTTTCAAAATCAGCAGAGTAAAAATAAGGAGTGGGTGAGTGAAAAACATTTTATTGAGCCGGTGAAGTGGGAGTGGTTCGTTATTCCAGGAAGCCATGTGACGAGCGGGCAGCCTTCGGTTTGTAGGCCAAAAGTATCTGGACGTCCAGATCGCTGCCGTGTGTGTAAATGTATGTGCCTTTCTCGGGGATGACCCCCGTCAATGCTCAAGGAAATAAAATTTGCTCATTCCTTTCACCTGATGTCTGGTAAAAATGAAATTTTGGGGACTAACGCGCATCTGAACTATGAGACACGAAGGAGTGGAGGCCGTAGAATTATTTTGAACGTTCTCCGAAATGTGGACACACCGGCGTTTTAGCTGTTCGACTCCATCTGACCGGGGCCAGGATCGAATCCGCGTCCTTGAGTTGAACAGCACAACGCCCTTGCCACTGAGCCACTGCAGCTCTTGTAACTTCTGTTTTGACGATAGTCGTGTACCGCCCCTGTGACAAAACTCCTCTTCTCCCCGCTTCCACCCCTCATGCTCTTTCCATCTTGTCTCGCTCCTCTCGTGATGAATTAGGACCGGTTAATTCGGTGCAATTCAATTTTCCCGCCTTCGCGCTTCTCGCGCGCCACCTATAACTCTGGGCCCCGTTTGTTTTGCGCTCGACCTTGGTCACGCACTCGCGGGGCGTGGGCAGCACTCATCGGTGGTGGATCCCCAGCAGAAGTGCCAACTAGACAACGTTGACCACATGTCCAGTCAGTGATTTAGAAAAGGCGACCGCCGCTGGCAGGGTTATTGGTCGTCGCCGCTGACAGATTGTTCCACCATTTGATCTGGAGGATTTATAAAGGGAGAGAGAGAGAGATATTGAGTAAAGAGGCATAGGTGCCTAGCGGTAACAGCTGAGTACAACCGGCAAGAATAAAGAAACAGGAAAAGAAGAGCAGGAAGAAGGGGAAAGACGTATAAAAAACACTGGAAGCAGTGTCTATGGAAAATATAAATAAAGAGAAAAGGAAAATGGTGAGGAAGAAGAATCGACCACCGCGAAACCACCATGCCCACAGAGGGGCCGTACAAAATTAGGCTTTTATTGAAATCACCAAGCATATATAAATGCGAGTGCAGGCTCGAACGAACCAATTAAAATAAATGCACTTCTGCTCCCTTACAAAAATGAATTTTTCGATCCTATTAAACTTTTATAGAGTTCTTATACAGTCTAAAAGAACTCATTAGAAACTCATGGCAGACTCATGACCTAACGAGTCACCTCTTTAAGATCTCTAAAGAATTTCAAAAAAAACCTCCCTATAAAAACTCACTCTTCCCATCTCTATAAGATCTCTATAAAATTTCAGAAGAGACCTCCCCATAAAAACTCCCTCTCTTCATCTCTATAAGATCTCTATAGAATTTCAAAAAAGACCTCCCTATAAAAACTCACTCTCCCCATCTCTATAAGATCTCTATAGAATTTCAGAAGAGACCTCCCTATAAAAACTCACTCTCTTCATCTCTATAAGATTTCTATAGAATTTCAAAAAAAACCCCCCTATAAAAACTCGCTCTCCCCATCTCTATAAGATCTCTATGAAATTTCAAAAGGGACCTCCCCATAAAAACTCTCCTCATCTCATAAGATCTCTATAGAATTTCTAAAGAGACCTCCCTATAAAAACTCACTCTACTCATTTACAAAATCTCTATAGAATTTCAAAAGAGACCTCCCTATAAAAACTCAATCTACTCAGGCTCGATAAAGATTCTATACACATTTTACTGAACTCGTTCAATAGCAGTTCTATGGAGTCTACTCAATGAAAGGTGTTTTTAATTTTTGTAGGGTCTTCACTATAGCAACTAACTCAATATAAGCTCACTAGAAATTCTATTGAAGTTTTAACGTGAAAACTCAAGAGAGTTTCTGTTGGCTCACTTTGAAGTTTTTCATCCAAGTTTTTTCGATGGAGGCGGTGCACGGAGAATGAAAATGTCCGTTGCATATGCAGGTTAAAGGATGCATATACTGCGATCACCAAATTTGGAATCTTAAAAAAATGATATGTCTTCTGGAGGTCACTCCCAACAATTTTGGCAGCTATATAGAACGGGGCCGGAGATGCATGTCGAAAATCAATTTTAATTGCCCCGCCGCAAGAGCCTGCGGATTGCCACGGCACTAGCAAAAAAGGTGAAAGATATTAATTCCCTGCTGGTTTCGCACGTACGGGTGATGTCAGATCTGAAATGCACTAAAGTGACTATGCTTGTTGGTTTAAACATCAGATCTAGCTACCCCGTTCCGGAATGACAAGCACTCTCCGGCGCTGTTGTTTTTAGTGGTCTCGTTTCGCCAGGCAGTTTTTGTAACATATATGGCATCGTCAAATCTTGCAAAGTGAGAAAAAATGAACGCTGTATATACAGGCTTTCGAAACCAATTGAAGACAGACATCATGAACGAAAAGTGAACTCTAATGTGTTCCAATTAAAACTTAAATCCGGTAAATAACGCCTAATTACACGAATTTACAAATTCTTTTTCGAATATATTTACATAAATTATATTTATATTTGAATTATATTTATATAAAAATATTTCGCTGCGGTCTCGAAATTATATTTCGAGACCGCAGCGATGGCTCAGAGGTACAGCACTCGCATCGTATGCGGGAGGTACTGGGTTCGAATCGTGGTACCGCCGGGCACCCACCGGTTTCTTTAATGGGTACAGGAGTCCTGATCGAGTGCGGACCCTTGAATCGCCCCTATGGAAAGGGGCGGCTGCAAAAACGAAGGAACTTTTTTTTTCGAAGTTTCAATAAGTACTCGATAGAAAAAGTCTTTTGAAACTCAATAAAAAGTTTTATGCATATTCATTTTAAACTCTGTAGGGAACTTTAATAGAAACTTAATAGATCTAGTCTATCAAGTTTCAATAAGTACTCGATAGAAAAAGTGTATTGAACCTCTTTGTCCCATTTCAATAGGAACGCGGTGGCCAAATAACTTTTGAAACTCTATAGGCAGAGTTAATAGAAACTTAAAAAGAAATCATTACGTTCTTTTGACAAAACTCAATAAACTTTCAAAACCAAGGCGATAAAATTTTTTGTAAGGGCTGTGGAATGGGGGAATAGCGTATCAAGAGGGTGTGGAGGTTGGGGGAGTGGAAAACCTTGCCGCCCTATCCTGGCTGAGCTAGAAAACACCCACGCGGTGATAGGTCTGATGATAGTAATCTCCTCACCAGTAAAATTTAGTGGACCGAAATGTTCCAAGGTCTTACTCCAATTTCCTGGCCTTAGTCAGGAGGGCTTCTAGGTGTCGATATCTTGACTGGTCCAATTTCTTCTGAGGGATTACCATGGTCTCGCGTTCTACAAGCGCCGCGTGCTTGTCTGTCGTCACTGCACTTTCACTCTGAAAAAAAGCCTTATTAAATGCCCTCCAGCCTGCTTTCCCAACTGCCAAAGACAAAAGGAAAAGCTCATTAACCATGCAATTCCCAAAACACGAAAACAATACATAAAAATTCTAACGTTTTGTTACATTATAGTTTCAGACTCAAACAAAAAAAGCAAAGAAAAATTTCTCCCGGGGCTCTAAAATTACATAATGCATCATAAATGCATAAAAAGTATATATATATATATATATATATATATATATATATTTACGTGTCTAGGTAATCTAGGCATATAATGTAGAATACACCCATTGAAAGTAGGTGTAGACCGGCCGGGCGCGTTCACGATGGAGGAATCCATCTTCCAAACTGCATTTGTGACTCAATACGGCCAGTTATCGCGCTATAGTTTTTTTTAAACGCTAAGGAGGTATTCGAAATGATATAGTAGGCATTTCTTGGCGCTAAAAAAGCCCAGGTGTGAGTAAAAAAAATCGGAAAGATGCAGTATCTTATATGATACGTTGGGCATTACAGGGTTAAATGCACTTTCCCAATATTATGCTTCACCCGGGTGGAACCGGTTACTCGGACACCTCAAGGAGAATGGAGAACAAAGAAGGAAAAGGGCGAACAAAAAGAAGTAGAAGAACAGAAAAAAAGGGCGCTCTTTGCTAGTTGGCCTTGCGCCGCTAAAACCAGTCATCATCTTTACAAACAAAATTTGTTAAAGGGTTCGTATGCAATCTTCTACCTCTAATCGAACTTATAAGCACCTGTACCGCTACCTATGTACGCAAACCCCGACTCACGTTACGCTGAACTATGAAGAAAAGAAAGGGAAAAAAATAGTGGAATAGTCACGCAATAATTAAAAAAATCATATATAGACCCCTCCATGTAGCAACGACGATGGTTGAACGCGAAGCTTTCTCGTAATGGATTCTTTGCTTGGCCAATCCCACACTGCGAGCATGTGCTACTCTGGAGGTACGCAACACTCTTTTAGAATACCCACAGCAACTCTCGGGTGTGCACTCCGTAGGCTTAACGTTTGGGTTTCGGGTGTACAGTGCGAATCCGGTACTTGCTGCTTGGCGTTCAGTGAGCAATGTTTTGAGTGGGTGCCGATTTGAGGTCTTAAACTCCATGATGTGACGTCACGCTAACGTCCTAAGCCTCAAAATGGGAAGTTAGGCCTAACGTCTTGTGGCTAACAGCCTTATGGCGCGCAGAGCAACGCCATTCTTCTTGTGACGGATTCTTTGGTTGTCGTCTGAGTATTCCAAACCAAATGGAGCAACTGGATAGAAGCCGCCTTCATAACACGAGAGACCGTGGTTCGATTCCAGCCACGGGAAGCGTTTTTTTCTTTCACTTCGCAAACTATCATTCATCATCATCACCGTCAGAGGAAGCTAGCTTTCATGCAGGGCGTATTGGCGGCATCAGTGAGCGTCGGTTTCAAAAACACTTGTAAACCCAGAAAACTTCCGTGCTACCGGGCGAGCTCGGTCCGCCGTGTGACAGCTACCTGCACCCGTGTAGATGCCTGATGCCCCGAGAGCTTTAGTTCGGCACTCAGCGTGAGGTTGCAGACCCGCCTCCCGTAGGCGCCGCTGGGAGGTGGCAAAGAGTTATGTGTTCGTGGGGGTATGGGAAGACCACAACTTCTGGTTTTGGCTTGGCATGACAATTGGATTCTTTAACGGTTTTTTGTATTTTGCTTTTTTCACTACGTACTAACACGCCTACGAGCTGCGAGGTAGCCGAAATCCTCCCTGTTCTGTGGTAGCCATGAATCGTGGCAACTGCGTGTTCGGTGAAAGAGCAGGCAGTGCGTCATTGTACCTAGCGTTGGTCATGCCCGAGTCGAAGGAACGTATGCATGGAGGAAAGAAATGGTTACGAGAGGCCCTGACATCACGTTTGTGAAGCCCCACCCGCTATGTCGATGAGCCCACTGAGCCTAGCACTCTTTCCCATTTTCTTTGGCTGTTTCCGGTTTGATAACAGCTTCGCGGTATTGGAGGCTCCCAAATGCGAAAGCAGACGATGGGATCAGTGTTTGGTTACGTACAGCAGGCCGGTCTTTGTGCGCTACGTCTCAGTTGCCATGAATTCACTTTGCCTGAAGAAGTGGCTGCAGTGGTTTGCAAGATGACTCGCTGTTACGTGCCGGGCTGCCGGTCACACCCGGCAAAACTTGCCGAAGCTGCCAACGCGCACCTTCTAACCGGCAGACCGATAACGATGGCGAACCCCTGCGCGAAATCGACGAGATATCACCGCGAGAGAACGGCGCCTATGCTCACCGACAACGCCAATTATTAACCGTCGGATGTTGCCACGGAAGGAATATTAGACCAAAGGAAAGAGTAGTAGAAGGAACGCACTGAAAGCAGCTATAGTGCGCAGATTGCAGACGACGACGACGCCGTAGCGACTCGCTATGTGGCCAGCGTAGCCAGGCAGCCACAGTCAAAGCGCCGTTAAAGCACCACGAAGCGCCGTCAGAGCGCCAGATTTTGCCGCCGCACCCGTAAAAAGCTAGGCAACACTGTCTATGGGCTCATTAAAAATGATATCACTTACTCCACACTTTTTTCAATGCATTGGGATGCTAGGGGCCTCTCCTGGGTATTCTTTCCTCCATGAACATATGACTGAACGGGTAATGTTCGCCACGAAAGATGTAGCTGACAAAAAAAAAGAGAAAAGAAACGAAACGTAGCTTTATGAAGGCAAGATACGACCGATTTTCTGTTTGCACTGCCCTATCGTGCCCAAAGTCGCCTCTCCTACGTCGGGCCCTTGGGTATTTACTGCCTCCGCCTTTACAAGAACTTCGTTTGGTGTGGGTGCCTGGACACGCAGGTATCTGGCTCCACGAAGCGGCCGACACTCTGGCGGGCATTGCATTGGATGGCCCGGTGATGGAGATTCTACCGCCCATAAATTTTGTCACCTCGGCACGCTTTCGAACATTAGGCCGGCTAGAAAGCATGGCTGAATTTGCGTACGCAAGTTCTGACCTCGAGCACCTCCGGTACTAATGGAAATGCCGGATACGTCTGTCACGAGCTTGTGAAGTTACCCTCACCAGCTTTCGGAGTGGTGTCCCAAATTTAAATTATTACTTGTATCGCTGAAATCTGGCCCCTTTACCACTCTGTGCATTTTGTAACGAATAAGAGACAGCTGAACATTTTTTTACTCTCCGGCCTACGGTACTCCTCCATACGAAAAAGATACTCCGGAAATACCTTTAACCAATTGTCCCTCCCACTGTCTTTTCTTCTAATCTTATAGTTCGGGGCGAAGGCACTGGGTTTTAGCCGCGCAGATCTTTGCTCCGCCGTGCACTTATTCATTTCGGAATCTGGCCGTCTCACGTGCTAGCCACAAGCCATGCCGGGCTTCCCTCAAAAATACCCCAGCGTGTACGATCACTGCTATCAGTGCCTTCCTGCCCACTCCCTCTCCTTCACCTTTCTCATCTTGTTTTCTTTCTCTATATACTTTTCATGTTTTCTTTCCATTCATTTTTTTAAGTTTTGATTTTATTGCGGTTTCAACACTTACTGATTCTACACTTCATGTTTGGGCAGTTTTTTTCTGTTTATATTTCCCCCTAAACGCCTATTTTAATTTCATTCCTTAAATGTGTTTGTTTGAATAATTTATAATTTCTCTCGGTGAGCGCCCCTTTCCTGGCCAATCCCTCTGAGTGGGTATGAGCCACATCTTCTGGCATCACCACCACCACAACGACAGATACGGGCTCCTGTATCCGCCCTATCTTGTCTTTCTCTACGACTATTTAACGCTGCTTTTTTTTTATTTCAGATAGAAACCAACTCGCTAAGCAACAAGTTTTGTTAAACTGTAACTGACGGTCGGTGCACCGGTTCACCATGAACCCGACATTCTAATAGGCACACTAAAAAACATTTCCAAGCTGTTCAAACAACTTATTATTTGAAATAATGGTGAAACTAATTATATGAGCGCCTCTAATGAGTTTTCCCAAAAATATTAACATTTTTGTTAACTTCCAGCTTGGTCTGCAGAATATTAGGCACAACCGTTCTGGCAAAAATGTGCTTTAATTCATTTTCGTTAGCTCTGAAACAGCCTGTTTTAATTTCGTACTTAGACTAATTCGCAGTGTCTAGAGTGCCGTCCGACGGCACTCTAGCTGATCGGTGCAGGCATGGCTAGAGTGCCGTCCGACGACATTCTAATATTTAACACTAAGCTAGCACCACCCGAAGAGTCTGTCGTTGTAGTGTAGAGGATCCGTCTTAGCTTATTGAATTCCTGAGTTCCCGTATCTGTCGTTGTGGTGGTGGTGATGCCAGAAGATGTGGCTCATACCCACTCAGAGGGATTGGCCAGGAAAGGGGCGCTCACCAAGAGAAATTATAAATTATTCAAACAAACACATTTAAGGAATGAAATTAAAATAGGCGTTTAGGGGGAAATATAAACAGAAAAAAACTGCCCAAACATGAAGTGTAGAATCAGTAAGTGTTGAAACCGCAATAAAAACCGAGGCAAGAGCCGGTGTCTAACCACCTGAGTCGGTGGTTAGACACCGGCTCTTGCCTCGTTTTTTTTTTTTTTCATTATTTATTTGAAGTGTAATTTTTGCGCCTTAGGTTAGTTTTGGTATTTTAAATTATTTTATTGTGTGCGTTAGGTTAGCTTATGTTATGTTTAGATTAGGTTGCCTAGCTTTCTGTTATCTAGAGCGATGTACTGCCAAACGCGGCAATTTTGTCATAAAACGCCGGTGGACGTCGATATAGCGGAGTGCTTATAAAACCGTCGGACGGCACTCTAGACACAGCCTATTTAATAACACATCATTCTTGGCGGTTTTGTGGCCCTGTGCTTAAATCTACGGCCACTAAAACGTGTAAATCGAAGCCAATGACGAAACTAAGGCGACCGTGAGGCATAATGGAGGGCCATGACCATATAGTTTCGTACTAATACATACTAAAGGGAAATCTGGCGTCACTGTCTAGGGGAGCCGCAGTTCAGCGAGCGTTCCGTCATGTACCGTGCAAGCGCGTCCCACTTGTCCTTGGCATGGCGCAAGAACAGTCTGAAAAGTTGACTCTGGCGGCAAAAAAGCAACAATATTACTGTAAGAGATTATTCAAATTTGTTTTGTTATAATAAAATTGAACCTTCAAAAAGATTTACTGTCAGTGACTATTTAGTAGCTGTACGCACGATGAACAATAAAAAATGTTACCCTTTTTGTATTTATCGTAGCTTCGAGATAAAAAAGAAGCCATATGGCTAGCTAAGTCAAGTAGGCGAGGAACGTCGCTATTTTCAATGGTGCCGCCTACGACGGCCCGCGACTGCAGCGCCAGATTTCCCTATGGCCATGATGGCACAGACGGCCTTGGTATGAGCCGCATAGACGCTAGCGCCAGATTCTCCTCCAGTGTATATAGTAAGAAACCCTGTGGGAGGTGCGTGGTCTCCGCGGTCAGCAGCAGCAACGGCGGGCCGCCGACAACAGATGGCGGAAGCCACGAGGGGTGGATGCGCTACCTTGCGTGCCGCCACGCTCCAGGAGAGCGGCGGCTGGTCCGTCGCAGTCGGTGGGGGCTGGCAGCTCTTGTGGGCCACCGTAGCTGCTTAAAGCTAGTATCCTCAAGAGAACCAGCGGCTGCCGGAATTGCTTCAGAGCCACCCTCACTTTATGCGGACGGCGGCTACCTCCGAAGCTGCACCCTGATCGGAGGAAGGGGCCTGCACAGCCAAACTCGTCCGCAGCACGGAGCACTTGGTGTTTTCATCTTCGGAGTGCGGTGCAACGGCCGTTCCACCAGCTGTCTTGTTTGTTCTTGCAAGACGTTTGCTTAATCGATGTTGATACCAGGTTTGAGCAGCCTACTGAACCCATGAGGACTTGTAAATACTGAAAAATACAGGGGCTAATGATAATTGGTGATGGGAAGAAACCTCAAGAGAAAAAAAGAAAAAAAATACTGCGAACAACTGATAAAAGTTGAAAGGGGACGACCCACCGAGACCAATCTTATAATACCCTTCAATTAATAAATTTTTCAATTTTCTCAGTATTTCCAGCGAAGTTGTCCTTTACAATCTCTTGCTCGTCCTCTACGGTTTTTCTGTGAGGCTTCTTTTTAAGACCCTCTTTGAATTACTTTGTTAATTCGCACTCCTCTAGGTAATGATCTACGTTCCCGCCGTTGTCCCCCCACTGACATAGGTTGACAGACAACAGAGGGACAAGCAAAATTGTCGCTTTTAAGAAGACCAAGAAAAGTATCGCCTTCAAAAGCTTCGCTGGTCATCCACCTTTATCAACAGAATGGCTCATGATTGTTGAAGTGAAGCGGCTTTGACTCCAGCTCAAATTCACGAAACCGCTAGTTCCTCGTAGCGCCAATTTCATCTTCAAGCTCAGCCAAGGTCATCCAGCCCTTCGTGCAACAAAGCGTCTAATCACTCGTGTGCTCCAAAGGGAAGGGGTGAGGAGACGGGAATGGAGGGAAAGTGAGGGGGCATGCCGTCAGAAAATGATACAAGTAGGCAGTGGCTGCATTTAGGTTTACTAAGTTTAGCGCCGACTTCACCGAACAACGCCGGTGTTTTATCGTGTGGTGCAATTGTGTGCGCGTTCACTGCCAACTGTTATCGCTTAAACCGAGCTGTTGCTCGACAAAGCCGCTTTAACTGCGCTCAACTACGGGAGATTGAAAACTAAGCCCTGTGTCATCTCTATATTGTGTGCTGAAAGGTTTCGTCATCCACCTGCATGGACTTGAATGGTCGGGATTCTTCCCTCGCTTTTCAGCAAAGCATGTATCACCACAGGTTTGGTTCTCAAAGGTATCCCTCATTTTCACGAGATAATTCAAATCGCAAGGGCTGATGCCAATGGCTTGTATTGCAAAACTGCGTAATCGATCTATATTCACTAAGAAGTCAGGCCACGAAATCATGGAATGGAGAAGTGTATTTGCATGCCGTCGGCGCCATTCATACAAAAAGAAAGGTGGCAGTGGCTCATTCTTCCGGTCAACATGCGGCTGGCCTACTTTGCTTGATGTCACTATCAAAAACCATTGGCGCTATCTGGCTGATTTTTACCATCTTGTTGGAGGCCCGCGGTTGAAAAAGTTCCGTAGAGAAACTACTGCAAAGTGTCACTTATGCTGCGAATAACTAGTCTTTCCTGGGAATTAGAACTTCGAGTTTGTCTGTACCTAATGAGTCCCTTCATTACTTTACGCGAGAAGTACTTGACGCATGGTTAGACGCTTGGTCTGGTGCATGCACAGAGTACATAAGGCTGTCATCAACCAGGGTAAGTAAACGCTGTTCACATGTGTTTGATGGCCCGAGTCCGTGATCCGAGTGAATCAATGTCCTGCGCCCTTCCTGGAGGCAAATGGGCATAGACAGTACCCGCACTGGTTGTGATACTGCTTGTGGCGGCTGTTACTGTGATGCCGGCTGCCACTGCCAGGGCTTTCCGCGCTGCTACTTTCCAGTTTGCGGGAACGGCTTTCCGTCGAAGCACGGAGAGTAGTACTCGCAGTGCGACCGCCCGTGCGTACAACGCCGGGTACCAGGACGCCTGTCCGACAGGCCATGACGCATATAACTGAGCTTGTGTGTGGTCGAGTCCACTGATGTTGGCACCGGGGCGCGTTTACCCAGGGGCGCGAACTTGAATGAGGTAAAGGCGTGGGTCGGGAAAGACAGACGCTGGGGATCCGTTGAGGTCGATTTCTGATGCCGCGCAAGGGACTGCCTCTTTGGCATTTCAGCGTCGCACATCTGCTGGCTGATCATCTGTGGGTTCCTACGGGCCTCCCTGCGCTTCTTGCTCCGACTGATAGTGTCCCTTAGGGCAATCATCCAGCCGTAGAGATCGCCACTGGTACGCAGAAGCAGCTGGTCCTTGGTTCCCAACCGCAAGACGATAACTCCGTGACGTTTCTTCTCCCCCCACTGCACTCCTTCCACATCCGCGAGGTTCACCTTGCGAACAAATCTTCCCATTTTAGACGTACCGATCATTGATTCCTTCTTGAAGCACGCCAGGTAGTCCTTCGTCAGCACGAAGAAGCGCTCTTTCCAGCGGCTGAAGAACTTGTCCCGCTTTTGCCACAGCAGATCCTTCTTAACTATGGTGGGCTCTGTACTGGGCACATCAGTAGGGGCTGTAGCCGAGACGTCCTGGCTCTGGAGGGCGACGCAGCATTCCCCGTTGGCCACTCCATTGTCTGTGGCTTCAATGCAGCTCTCTGGCAGGACAGAGTTACTAGGCTTCACGCTGCCGATGCTGCTCATGACGTCGCGCCTTACCGGTTGCTCTGTGGGGTTCAAGGAAGCCCAGCGCGCACCAGGGACTGGCCACGGCGCCCTCCCTGGTCTAGCGCTACCGGTGCGGGACGCTGCGAAGGCCGCCGCCATCAATGCCGAACCACAGAGAAAGCAGTATTTGCAGAGCCAGCGACCGCAGCTGAGGCAGCTGGCATCGGAATGGTGCCACGCGATCACAATGAGGAAGATAATGGGGTTGCCGCAGACGAAAACGGCGCGTACTCACTACGGGTATTGGCCATTTTATTGATTCTTTTAGAATGAAGCTTTGTATGCTGACATGGCAAGATTTTTCTTGTCCTTCCTGAGTTTTTGCGGACATTAGGTGACGCCCCACAGCGCATCACCTTCTCCGTAAGGACAAACCCTGGCTCACAACCACCTCTGTAACAATGATTGGGGGCGTGAGGGATTTGTCGGGAATCTTTCATGCACCATGCTGGAGACGCTGGTTTCATCTGGTTGTAACTCTCCCATCATGTAGTGAATAAACTACTCCTCTGGTCTTTTTTACACATTGAGGTTAAGTCTCCGACTAAAAAGCAAATAATGGCTCATACCCACTTATGCAAAATACAGTTGCCGGGGATTAGCTGGAATGAATAGAGGTTCCACAAATCATGAAGGAAATGTCATTTTTGTCAAACCGAAACTTTATTGGTATGAACGTTTTCTTATCTAATTTTGAGACGTTCAGATGCAGGTAACCAACAATTTTCGCCCAAGTGTGTTGAAAACATTTCAGCCAGACAAAATGCGGGCGCACAATGTTTCTATGCCATCTTTGGGTGTGCTTAGGGGCGTGTATATGGGTAACACTTAGTATTCAGTGTTTTATGTGTACATTAGCTAGATACACTACATGAACGCAGATGGTGGCATTGCACGCTCGTCTCCGAAGTAATTGGGAGTCGAAGGCGTCGGGTTGAAATCAGCTTCGCCTGTCATCCTGCTTCACAAAGTGGAAGAAATCTTTCATAATAGTTTTCTAATCATTCATTTGCCGGAACTATTCTTCTGTTTCGTCGCTTTCGAAACTCGATAACTCAGCTGAAGTTCTTTGATGTCGTGGCTAATATTTCGACTTACGAGAAGGTTCAGATGACATAACTAGAGAACAGGACTCCTAGGGGGGAAAACTTGCGTAGTGGCTTCAACTGAATCATTTAGCGGCCAGTTATGCGAATTGAGTCAACGCTGGAAGGATCTGCAGCTTTTTATTCATTAACACTGCCCCCCCCCCCCCAAACAAGAAAAAGAAGAAAGACGAAGCCGAGGTAGTTTGACATTGTGAGCGTTTCCTGTTTCCTAATTTATTTATCTACTTATTATACCCCCTGGGAAAAATGGCATTACAGCGGGGAATCGATTACATTGAATAACTCATAAGAAACAGTGGGGAGAAAAAAACAATAAAACGCTAGTACGATTACAAGCAAAACTTCAGCGTAGAAAGCTGAAAATGCATTAAATCGATTTTTTGTATACAATGTTAGCTAGTGTTCCACGAAAAAGGAGGTTGTCATTGAAAGCAACAATTTCGGAAGGCAGGTGATTCTATTCACGGGAAGAAGGTGGCAAGCACGACTGCGGAGCTGCATTAGTGTGATGAGGGATAATTTCAACGTTGTGACGGGGGTGAGCGATGCGGTGAGAAAAATACTGGGGCCACGGAATAAGTTCGTTGCGCAAGATGGGATGGTGGTATAATTTATTAAAAGTTTCCAGGCGGGATACTTTTCTTCGAAGTGACAGAGTAGGCAATGATAGATTATTTTTTATTGCAGATATATTAGCAGTGCGGTTGTAGTTTGGAAATATGAAACGTGTAGAATTGTTCCGAACTTGCTCAAGCGGTGTAATCAAGTTAAGATGAGAGGGATCCCAAACCGAAGAAGCATATTCACTGTTTAGGTCGTACTAATGTTTTGTACAGGGCTAATTTCAATGAAGATGGAGCTCTGGAAAAGTTGCGCCATTGATATTCAAGAGCGCGGTTAGTTGTTGATTTGCTGTTCGACGGGCAATGCCCAAGCGAGATTTGATGTTTTATGGCCGTATATGTACTTGCACGAGGTAGTAGATACTAGAGGTATGTCGTTTAAATAGAAAGTAAATTGACTTTGTTGTAGTTCACGCATACCAGACTTATAAAAGACCAGCTACCACAATTATCGGGGTGTTGTGGGTGAGGGGTGTTTGACTAAGTGATGAAAACGCCCCCTTTGCAGCGCTGCGTTCACCTGTACTTTAAAACCTCTATTCCTGATTGCGTCCAACATTAGAAAGGATGCTCTTAAAGCGGTACATAACACCTTGGCGGTAAAATCACCTGATTTCACAAATTATTGCTGCTGCTCTTACTGTGCTTCTCACCCTTCTCCACAACACACATACAAACACGCGAACACACGCGAACACAACACACACGCACACGGGCTCACACCAACACACAAACGTGCGCCTGCCCACATTCGCATTCACAAGCACAGACACTATTGTTTTTATTGACGGACTACAGCAGCAAGCTCTTTAACCAAAAACAACTAAATAATCCTACCTATTTGGCCATTTGGCTATGAGAAATACACAATGAAAAAAAAATGCGCAAGAATTCTTACGCATTGGTAGATAATTCTCTGAACTTCTGCAAATTTTTATGAAACGTCGTGGGCACTGTGGCGTTCAAAGTAATTGTCACCGATCTGTAAGAGGATGCTGAACTGGGCAAGTACGGTAACATTGGCAACAGCGCTTCAAAGCGTCACTGATCTTATTCCCTCGAAGATGAACACACATGAGTTGCAGGTATTTTGATACTCACTGAATTCCCCAAAGCGCTCTATATCGCACGCCTCGGTCTGAGTCACTTGAGTTGAACTGAGTAGGTTATTCCGGGAAGGGGCTAAATCGGAAAACACGAAATGGCAAGGCCGCTTTGTACCGGGCTTTAGCGAGAGGGAACGAACGAGAAGGTTGAAATGGCAGTCGGTTGAAATGGGAACAGGCGAAATAAGAAAAGGCGAAACGGGAGGGAACAAGCGAGGAGGTCGAATTGCTCTTTATAGTGCTTTCTGGGCTCTCGCAACGAATCCTACAAATAAAAAAAGCATATGAAGAACACGGCCCCCCTTCTCCCCGCAAAATAAACAGGCCCCGAAGAATTCAATGAGTTGGCTGTATATTAAGAGTAATTTCCCGAAGGATGTAATAAAAAAAGATCAAACTCTAAAAGTTACTTTTCAAACATTGCAATTATGTCAAAAGTTCAATCAGAACCGTAAATTGGGATTTACGCCGCATAACTGAAAATCTGTCAAAAGTTTACGACAAGGGAGCGCAATTATGTTCACCGCAAGCATGCTGCCCCGAAATGTCCTGGACCCCGCCCACAGCTATCGAATCCTGAGAGCGCCGTGAAGCATGTCGCCGATAGTTAAGTCACCTACACAGCTCATGATTGTTTTTGCAAGCTTCAATGGACGGGAGGTCACTGGGCAGCAGGGGAAGGAGGGACTGAAGTAGTCGAGGGCATCGTGGCTGGCGATGAGTTCCGAGTTCATTCAAGTAATGTTGGGGATACGGTGGATTTGGGCGCCCATGATGGATAAATATTCCGGGATGCCTTATGCTGTGCCGCTATTAAATAGAGAGTTTTAGCACTACGCCTGTTCCGTCCGTTCCGTGCTTACCGTCAGTACCGGGACCCAACTGCGCCTGCGCGCGCAGGCACGGCGAGGGGGACACACCCCACCGTAACGAATGCGCGCGCATGGCGAGGGCCGGCTTACGGAACTAATGCCCCCTACCGGAACGAATGCGCAAGTGCCCAGTCGGGTCCCGTGAATACGGTACGAACGGAACGGGCGGAACAGACGTAGTGCTAAAACTCTCTATTATGGAGTTTTAGCATGCCGTTACAGTGTTTACGTTGCCGTCTATCGTGCTAGTGGGAGCCGACTGCGCATGCGCGAGAAGTTACCGTGAACGGTAACTTACCGGCACAGGCTTTACCGTCGCCACCGAGCAGTTTTCTCGGCGCTTGATGCTTGGTGCAACCGATAAAAGTAATCTCAGTTTATGTTGTTTATTGCGTTATTCTTGCTAAACGATGCTCAGGACTATGACGAACGACCACTTTTCTCAGATGGACGGGCAAAATGGCCGTCCCCACTTGTGCTATGCCTGGCCCGCCTCAAATACTTCATACGAGTTACTGAGTTCGCAAAGAGTTCTTGCGCCTCCAGAATAAATCTGGGGACAATAATGCCGGTTCTTGTACAATTATTAGATCATATTATACCTATTTCATGCCAGAATATTTAGCCTGGGCGTGAATTCTAGTTTTATTTGATTCCAACTGTCGTCACTAGATGGCGCGCCTGACATGTTTTCTTTTTTGAAGTTCTACAGGAGATGCCGACAACATTCTCAAAATAAATAATTTATTGTGAACGCTTAATCCAAAAGGTCAAACATTCAATCTATTTTAATAGAAAGCGCTATTTTAAAATTTAAACGAAATAGCTCTGAGCACCAAAGTTTTGCGGCATTTGTTCTTAGATGTCGCTATATGTCGCTAGCTGCACACGGCGGCCGGTAAGCCGGAATGCGTTAAAACCACCAACGGTGGACTGAAACGTGTCCTACTATTTTCAGCGGTAAACGAGACCTCCGGCTTCCGCTAACACGCTAAACGGCAACGTAAACACGGTTATGATATGCGAAAACTCCCTATTAAAGGGTTTTAGCATGACAGCTAGCGCACCCTCTCGGCGGCGTGTACCGGGACCCGACTGGGCATGAATGTGCGCATTAGTGCCGGTGCCCGCCTCGCCGTGCCCCCGCATTTGTTTCGCTGAGGTACAGTCCTCTACACCATCTAGGGCGCTGTAGCTGCGGAGCGGTCCTATTCACCGTATCCCCGCGCGCACGCAAACTCGGGTCCAGGTACCCGCCGCCCGCTATGCTGAAACTCCTCTTTGTTAGGGCTGAAGTGGCTAGCGTCTGGGTAGACGTCAATTTCACCGGATTGCTTATTTTCGGCAAGGCGTCGGCAGTGTTGCTGTTGAACGTTAGGCTTACGTCGTTCGACGGCTTTCATGGCAGATCACGGGTTGAGTGAAGTGGGCCGTCACTAGGGTGGAGTGCGGCTGGCAGATTAGGTAAGGAAATATGACCTCGTCGACCCCACGCGGCGAGGAGAATGCCACAGTAGGAGGAGGTAGAGTGTGTCTTCTTTTTAAAGCGAGGCTATTAATGGCTATGCGAAAGGAAAATTCAGCGGTCCAGTGTAGGCAGCAAACTCCTCCGGCGCAACCCTATGAGCATGCGGGAAAATACTAGGTTGTAGAGGAGTTAAAATTAATAGGAGAAAAATTGGTTGAGTTTATCTCTCTCGCCGCAGAATGCGCGCGCAGCGAGCTACTCCGGGAAGCACAGTTCAAGCGACAATGGCGGGCAGGGGCGTAGGCGATGTGAGCGAAGCAGCTTCAACGTGGCAACGGCAAACACCGGCCACACGTTACTTTGAAGTTGGGAGGCCACGCGTCATACGCACGCCCGACGCGCAGGCAGCTTACAATCAGCGACACCAGAGGCATTTTTTTTACCTGAACTGGCTGCACTGGTGCAAGCAGTGCAGCATATGTTCATTTTTTTTACTAATTGATATCCCCAGTAGCACTCTGCACTGGTCTGCACGACACTGCACTAATCTGCACCAGTTCAGGTAAAAAAATGCCCCTACAGTCAGCAGGAATGATAACGGAAAAAATACCACTAACCCCCGACGTGTTGGCGGTGAGACGTATCAGTGGCGCCCCCTGGCTCGGACATCAGCTTAGGGACTTGCGCCGCTGTCGTCTGCTACACTCGCGCCGCTGCTACATGCGCAGCACCGGTGTCGTCCGCTTAAGAATGACAGCAGTGCACCTGTTCTAGAAATATCTCACTTTTTGATGCGTGTTTCCGATGCGTATTAAAAAGCGTATTTCCAGTAATACAGCTATTTTGGCAGCTTTTCATACGTCTGAATAATTTCAATCTGTATCCCGCACAAATTTGCTAGAAACGAGGAGAGAGAGACCGACTTTTAGATGCGATGCTGAGAGGAGCATCTCTTGCCGGCGGCCCTGTGCTGCGTCCGTCGTCGTCGTCGTCCGCGTCCGCACAGCTGCGTCTCTCCTCCGTTCACCCCCTCTCCTCTCGCCGTGATAGCGCACCCTCTCCTCCAACATCTGCGCGCGCTCTCTCACTCCACCGGTGGGCGGCGCTGCGCGAGGCGCAAGCGCGCTGTGCGCATGTGCAGCGCCCTCTCTCTCCGCGGTCTCCTCTCCTTCGGGCGTGCTGCGCATATAAGCGGAGTGCCGTGCTCCGGCTGGTCTCTCAGTCGACGGTCGTCCGCGCTACGCTTGCTCTCTCTCTCTCTCTCTCTCTCTCTCTCTCTCTCTCTCTCTCTCTCTCTCTCTCCCTCTCTCTCTCTCTGGCATTACCCGACGATTGCTCACGCAATTCGAGTAATCGACCCAACGGAAACGCACAATGGAACCCCCTTCAGCATCGCATCACACCAGGGTTCCCGCGAGGGGAGGTGGGCGTAATTTTTTTTTTTCAGAGCATTGGTCAGAAGATTGTGTGTAACTCGTCCTTTCTAGCGTATTTGCCTGGTTTTAGTGCTCCGAGTTCCTCGATAAGTATTCAAAATGCGCAGGATATCCCAAAGTATTTTTGAGATGCTCTTATGGAGACTCAACAGTCTCTGGCACACATATTATTCGACTGCACAAAAAACTCGGACCTTCCGCCTCTGAACCCGTCCCCTTCCCCCGAGCAGTGGGAGATACTGCTGTCCAGCTGTCGACCTGAGGACCAGCTACTGCTTGTGACCAGGGCTACGGCAGCCTGGACAGCACATGGGCTCCTGGACTGAGGAACCACTCTCGCATTATTGCGTAATAAAGTTGTCTCTCTCTCTCTCTCTCTCTCTCTCTCTCTCTAATGGTATGCACCAAGCAGCGGTTCTCTACACGCATATCGGACAGCAGGACATAAAACGGCTGTCTTCTATTTCTCTCGTTGTTGTTGACTTGTGTCAGATGAATGTTTTTTCTGTGCCCAACGCAATAATTTTTCTGAACCGTCACAAACGTCTTCTTAGGAGGTTTGGAGATGTTTGGGAGGCTCACAAAGTTGTTGTCGATATTTTCTTCGGGCTGTTAGGCATACAGTACCTTATTCAGAAATTGACTTTCCTTATGGCTGCGTGCAAGGAGATGCGTATATCCGCAGCGTGCGTTGCTTATTGACATTCAAACGCATAGACGTTTGTGCTACGTCACCCCGAAATGGCGCAGACAACGTTGTCCAGAGTACTCGAAAGCGGTTTTTTTGCCACGAATTTCTATCGTAACCATCGTTATCGTAACGAATTGAGTCTGAACCCGAATAGTTATTACATTATTACGGTCTTGAAGGCTTGATATACTCGCTAACGAACGCAATAAATAGTATAGGTGCCGGTTTTCAGTATAAAAAGAATGGAAACCGATGGATATGTCCAAGCGACAACTCATTGCTTTCCAACCCCTTTAGACTAAAAGAACAAATCCTGGCCTACTCGGGATGACGTTCCATTAATTGAACAAAATTACTCTTACCCTCTTGTCCTGGACTAAGGAGCCCGCCCACTAACCAGCTGGATTTTACTGTTAAATAAAGTTTTCTCCTCCGTCTCCTCCTCCTTCTCCTCTAGAGGGCAGTTTTACTGTGACGAATATCTGAATAGTGGGGACATATGGCTGTTGGAAATGTACCGAAATATCTATTCAGGTCCGAACAAACATAGTGTTACTGTATTTTTACCTTACACGTGACTCGTTTTGCTCAATAAGCTTCCATACTGGTTAGAAGCCTAGTATAAAACCGACACGCACCTACACAGACAGTATGTTATTTGGAACTCACCCTACATTTTTTTCCGTACCATAGTGCATGTCGGCATACTTTCACGCCATGACAACGTAAAGTGATGTAATACAATACTTTCGAGCATTCGCCACGGTTTCTACCTTACACCCGATTACTGGGAATCGGGTGTAAATTTGTTTTGGTTTTGCATTTTCGCTGTTGTCGGTTACTAGAGTATGGCTGTTCCCTTAGTTCGAAAGATTCCTGAATACAAAAGGTGACACCTAGCGCCGCCTCTTTGCGCTCCGCACAGGACCGGCTACGCAGGGATGGCACGACACCGGCAATGTTTCTTGGGGAGTGGTATCAAAAACTATACTTCAAATCACGCATTAGGCTAGTGCATGCGATTTTAAGCTTTTTATTGTGATAAAAGGCCCCGCATACGCAAAATATGTTGCGGACAAGCATAAAAAATTAACCGAGCGCAAAGAAACCGCAGGGAGAGCGGGCCCCAGTGAAGCAGACGACAAATGCGATAATCCCTAAGCCGACGTCACAGAGGCGCACTCCGCAGCGCCGCCCGTGGTCGCGCTCACCGGCAATAATGAAAAAGACTAGAGTAAGGCACACGTACACACTAGCCGCGCGTCACAGCTTCGTTGATTAAGCATCTGTACGAAGTTCATGGGCACCGTTTTATTTCGCTGTCACTTAAGCGTAGACCATAAAAGGATCTGTGCTGCTTATATCACCCAAACACATTGGTGCCGCACGAAGCCAAAAGCGGGCTCGCGTATTTGTCTCTATCTGTTTTTTTTTTCTTGCGTGCCCGTGATTGATTTGTGTTTTTTTTTTGTTTTATCATGCCGGTATTCGCTGCATTTTCTTACCCGTTTTTGTTATTTATTTCCATAAAGGCATGAATTTATAATTTTAATAAAGGGTACCCATACTCTCGGTTATGCCTTTATGTTTTAACTCAGATGTGCCGAACGTTTCCTTTGTGGTCAGCAAGTTTACATGCGTGATCCCCGCCACCAATGTCAATATAAGTAGTTCGTAAAGGCGTTGCCTTTATGCACGTTGTGTTCACGCACTCAGTTATGACAGAAATGATTTTTCAGCAGGCGCTAAAAACGGTTACGATTAAAAGTGGCGACGCCGATAAATCGACACAGAAACCTGGCGGTCTTCGCCAAGATGTGGTTCGCACATCAGCGCACGTTAAAGATCTCTGGGTGATCAAAATTAATCCGGAGTTCCCTACTACGGCGCGCCTCATCGCCTGCGTTGCGTCCGCGTGTTAAACAGTACAATCAATCAATATTGTCCCCGCATTAAAGTGCATGCTTAATGTCAATAGGATTCAAAAGTTTTAGAGTTGATTGCGGGAAAACGCCATGGTGGGTTACAGTTCTCTTACAACCCTTGAAAACTTCACGTATCCGAGCGTTGGCCGGAAAGAATACGGAATCAAAGCAAACTTATACGCTTGGCGCCCGCCCGGAGATATCAAGGAGAGCATGGGACGCTAGTTTGAACAAAAAAAGAGCAACACTGAAAACAAAGCTTTTAAAGTGAAGCTTTTTACCTCTACCCCCAAGGGTTCTGTCACGACCGTTAGTGTCAACAAAAAACTCCCGCGAACAAATAAAAGAAGTTACTGATACCGCTAGGATTCGAACCTGGAACGAAGAGAGAAGCGCAGCGAGAGTCCTTTGTCTTACCAATCGAACTACGAGCTTTTCGTTCCCTTTATTTCCAGACAAACACCGCTGTTACAAACATAATACACCACAAAAAAAGAAAACCATTGCACTAAGACATAAATCACTGTTCCACTCTTGGAGACAGTGCTGACTGCTAAAATATTTTCATTTTTGTTAAATTCTCACCTTGTGACGACCAGTCTGGAACATATTGGCGTGCCTTTGCACTTCAAAAAAAAGAGAGCATGTCCTCCTGAAAATACTCATTTACTGGGCGCGCATCAATGTCCGAGTGGCGGACTGCCGTTCGGCATCTCCATATACTGTGCAGACCTAGTAACATTATTAGATCTAGAGGAACGCTATCATCATCATGTTCAACGGACAATTACCGTATAGCATGGACATCGATTGGCATATCTTTTTTCAGCGTACGCTGCAGCACATCCCAGAAGAAAACCCCGTCCCAAGAGCCAATGAAAACATGTTCAATGGTTTCCGGTTTGTTGCACAACCAACACTGTTCACCCCACGGCATAAAACGGCCCTTTTCTTGCGTCCATAGTTTCACAAGGAGTGTCCCGGTGTGTAGTTGAAAGAAAAATGTTTTAGATACCGCTGCAACTGGCATTTTTTAACTTGTTTTAACACATCTCCACCTGTGCCAGCAGAGTGAGTAATTCTGTACATAGGAATAGGAAAAACAGTGTCGCACAGATCGTTATACAGTATTTCCTAGTGACTACACTCAAATACTCTAACAAAAACCATGCGTATAGAAAGCGTAACGACTGCACAACTTCTTTTAGGTAGCCACGGATAACTCCTGGCAAACACAATGTCGTAACATACAATTCTGGCAAAACCCTGCCTAACCTCACTTGGAAAGCGGTGCGCAAAAAGGAATCTTTTACATTCTGCCAAAACAGAAAGCAGTTTGCCAGTTGTCGTAAAAAATGTGTTAAACCTAACCCCCCATCACGTACACGTCGAAAAAGATTTGTACGACTCATCCTCTCCCAGGATGAACCCCAAACAAAACTTTTGGACGTTTGCCCGTGAACAGTGAAGTACCTGTAACACACACCAAAGTTTGCTCTCCATAAAAAGGTTGCAAATCGTTGTGCGAGCGCAGATGGATAAATTCGTGCCCTTCCACTTCTCTGCCTTTTCACTAAGCTCTACTGCTTGTGTCCTCCAGTAAGGGTCACTGTCGGAATAATAGTCTAGGGGAAAACCAACGTACTTTACCGGCGTCGTCACCCCCTTGACATTTTGAAATACCGCCGGTGTAGAACTCCACTCTCCCTGCCAGATGCCCATGCACTTGTTCCAGTTGACAGCACTTCCACTAACATAAAAAAACCATTTAACTGTATTAATGACCCTAGCAATGCTTGTCCATCTACGAAGAAGATAGCAATATCGTCCGCGTAGGCTAAAACATTAATTTCAGCTGCATGAATTTGAAATCCCCTGACAGTGTCGTTTTTTGTTATGCTTAAACATAGTGATTCAATGTATATACAAAAGAGGAGAGGGGAAAGAGGACACCCCTGCCTGACGGACCTCTGTACTTCTATACGCCTTCTAACCACTTTGTTGACTATCAGTCCAGTTGTACAGTTGTTATGCTTCATGCGCACACCCTCCGGAATGACTCACCTGATGTTACCACGTTCTAAAACCGTCATAAGTCCATCGTGGGGCACCCGATCAAACGCCTTTTCTAGATCTACTTGTATCATTGCGACACCTGCATACATCGCAAATCTCAAGTACACTCTGTGCCTTGTGTATGTTCGTAAAAATTGACCTGCCTTTAATCCCACATGTTTGATGCGCCCCTACTAAGATGGTAATTCCAGTCTGCAACCTTTTAGCCAACATTTTCATTTGTATTTTCTAATCAACGTTTGTTAAGCTTATGGGCCGGTACGATGTGACTTGACGGAGTTTGACCGTATTTTCTGTTTTGGGAATTAAAATCGTGTGTGAAGTCGAAAACTACGGTGGAAGCGTTTCTAACATATAAGCTTCTTCAAACACAGCAGTTGAAACAGGGGGAATGTCATGTTTAAAGGCCTTATAACGCGCAGCCCTCAGACCATCTGGGCCTGGTGACTTTCCCAGGTTTAAGTTGTTAATAGCTTCCTTAACTTCCTCGACTGTGATAGGGGATTCCAGAAGTGAGTTTGCTTCATCAGGTTTTGGCAGAGTTACACAAATTCACTTTCGAACTTTGCCAGTTCAATAGGGCTTCGACAAAACAAGGTCCTATAGAGTAAAAAAAAAGCACGTTCAATATCTACGTTTTCACTGCTAATTGCCCTATTATATTCAATCTCCGTTATTTCGTTACGGCGAGCGTTTTTTTTTCCGTCCCCAGTGCTCTGTTGGAGGGCGTTTCGCCTACCAACAGATAATTTTCTCCACTCTCGCTCTCACAGGCGCTGCGTGGTAACCCTCCGCATCTATCTGCTCAAGTTTTGCTTTTGTGGGCCGTATCTATTCTTTCAAGACCCCCGGTGCTCAAGACACCAGACCCGGGTCTGATTTTCCGCTCTGATGTTACCGTTTCAAACACAGCAGACCCGGTCTGGTGTATTTTTCGATAGGGATGCATCGTCTGGAACGTAGAGCGCAACAGGGGTTCTTAGTTTTGTTTATCCTTTTTAATGGCACTTGCGCTTTAGATTGCTCCCATGTTAGATGTGGAGTATCTTAGGGCCTCACAATGTCCGTCCGCGTCCGTGCCCTTGCATGTACATTCGCGAAAATTCACACAGGCACCGGCACTATTCGAGCCTGTGTCTGGTAGACCAGACAGAGTTAGTGTCAGTCGTTTTGATTGATTGATTGTGGGGATTAACGCGCCGACGCAACGCAGGCGACGAGGCGCGCAGTGGTGGAGGGCTCCGGATTAATTTTGACCACCTGCGGATCTTTAACGTGCGCCGAAATCTCGTACACACGGGCGTTTTTGCTTTTCGCCTCCATCAGAAAAGCGGCCGCCGCGGTCGGGAATCGAACCAGCGACCTCGTGCTCAGCAGCGTAACGCCTTAGCCACTGAGCCACCGCGGCGGGTTGTCAGTCGTCTTACCCACTGGGCTACGGCCGTGAGTTAGTACCTGAGAGTCAAATGGCTTACTCCCTCACCTGTAACGGTGCGGAGTACATTAGGACCTCCCAATGTCCGTCCGCGTCCATCCGTGCGCACACCACCATCAAGCGAAAAGCTGTGCGGAAACTACCTAAAAGTGTACAAGAACACTCCGAAACACTCGAAAACCGGCACAACCATAACCTAGCCACGAGAAAACACGCAAAAAACACCGGTGCAGTCAGGTTTTGATTAAGATGTAATACACAGTGACTGCATCGAACTACAGTAGATGCCGGTACGCGTAAACACGAGATGGCACTGCCGTGTACCGCGTATATCAGCGGGTTCCGGAAATCACTCACCCTCTTCCCGCCATGGACGGAAACGGACGTAAGAAGCGTCACGCTGCTGCTCAACGTCTACGAAGACAACGAGCGTCCCTGAATACGAAAGCGCGGCAAGCGGAGGCAAAGCGACTAAGATGGAATGACGGTCCGGGCGCAAATCGGATGTCACTCTGGCTGCAGCTTGGATGTCATTTCGAGTCCCCGTACTCCGAACCCTCGTCATCATCCACGGAGCGGAAATGCTGCCATTTTTTATTTCTTGTTTGAAGGGTTCCCATTGAACGCCGTATTTTTGACTGCTGCAATTTTTTATTTTTTCCAAGGTGTTTCTTAATCGTGCCATAAAAATATTATCTTCTAAGAGTTTGTCATTTATTTTGCATAAATCCCATGTAAATTTATTGGTGTTTTTCTTTTTACTACCAAGGCAAAAGCAAAGTAAGCAGTGGTCGAAGAACGAGGCAGGGGATACGCTATAGTAACAACACCAAGGCAGCAATTCCGCTGAAATGTATGCTCTATCCAAGAGGGCGTGGCTAGCCCCTTGAAAATGTGTGAACTAGGCATCTCTTCCGCTGCCAAAACATTCTCCCACGTCTTCCAGGCGGAAATTATCCACAATTTTGCATTATAATGCAGTGCTTCTGTCACGATAAGGCGTATTGCTCGTTATGTCCCATTCCGAGCAAACACAATTAAAGTCACCCCGTTGAGCGCTGCAGTATTTTCTAATTTCTTAAAAAAAATCACGCCTTTCTTGCACTCGATGGAGACAGACGGAGACTCACCCAGCGCATCAGCGGGTTTACCCCCTGCCTTAGTGCTAAATGCCACGTGTTAGCTTGACGCGACCTCTCGCGCCGCTGTTCCGTCCGACCATGGCGCGTGTAACGCCGGCGTGCGCGCCTTGCGCATGCACTTGTGGTTAGTAAAAATTGAAGGAAGCTCACACCAACGCAAGGCATCTTACTTCACCTCCATCCCTGCCACCGATCTCGTCGCCTCCGTCGGCGTCGGCAGAGAAGAAGGGGATGTGAGATCGCCTGACAATGGGTTTGAGCTTCCTTTCATTTTATAAAGAAAGAGTTTTCGCTCATGTGCTTTGCCAGTATAACTCAACCAACCACCATTCATGGATCATTCATTGATTTGACCTTAGCAAAGAATACCTCTTTGAAGTATTAAAGGGTGTGCGGAGTCAAGTGCATTTCACTTGACTTTGGTTTAACCATTTGTAGAGCCACGTGTGAAAATTCAAGTGACATGGCATGGGTAATTGTTGTGGGTGCTGTTTACAGCTTTGCTTTCTAACCACCTTCACAGCGTCGATTAGCGCGCATTTTTTTGTTCACATGTTCTATTTCACTACAACATGTTCACTACAACATTTCACTACATGTAATATTTCACCTTGTAACTAGTACCCCCACAACGGTATCTCAGAGTCACTGTTCCACTATTCGGGTTCGCATTGTGCATGATGCAAAATAACTATCTCCCAACTGGTGACACAACACATCTGCGACCACGTATGTGAAGTGAACGGACTGCTGGTTGTAGCTTATGTAGTAGCCTTCTGAATGACCATTTTTGCTTTTCAGGTGTTCCCATTAAGATGATGACGTCCTTCGCCGTCACCTCCAACACGCGAATGCTGCTCACTATACCCGACGAAAAAGAAAGCGACCAGTACGTATTCCGCTTTATACACGGAATACGATTGTTCAGCATTTTCGCCATCGTCTTCGGCCATTGTGGGGAAACAATGTCTGACACATGGTGTAAGTGTCGTTCAAACCATTTCGTTAAGCTAGCAAAAAGAAGATCAGGTAAAGCGCCTCCACTTTGAAGAGTAGACTACTATAAAAACGATCTTCTTAGCTCCCATGGGCTACATACGTTCCCTTCTGCAAGCTCCATTTTATGTGCCGCAAGCTCGATTTTACTCGAAGTTCCTCAGAGGGCGCGTAAAATTGGTATGCTTCTGCCTGTCTTCTCCCTAAAAAAAACCTTGGTTGATTTATCTGTGACATTAATCAGGAAAACACGAAAGTGATGTGCAGCGAAATCTGAAGCTGAGCATGATTTCCGGGTCATCGGTTGTCTTGTGGGTGTGCTTGGCGAGTGACGTCCTGCTGGCGGGTCGCATGAGTAAATGCGTAATGGTGTCGTTTCCGTGACGGATATGACGTCAGCAAAATCTTGGTGTATAGTGGTATAAAACACTTTCGTGTTAATATATAAATACCGAAAACGAGCAACCCTAAGTACAACGTACTCTTTAGTACTAAAGGTTGCTTCCCCGCAGGAAGACCCTGTGTGCAGGGGTGAACCCTTTACAGGCAACTTGTTCCGTTGTACTGCCGTGATTTCTGTGACGGAAATGACGTCGGTGAAATTTTTGTGTATCCGGAAATAAAACACTTTCGTGTTCGAAACCGCATCGCATGAGAATCCAGTCCCTTACCCTGTTGGTGGTAGTGCGGTGTCTTAAAAGAGAAATTCCTCTGTTAGGTAGCTGATTATTAGTTCTTTCAGACTGGGGTCCAAAAAGCACTCAAATATATGGTGAAGCATACTTGTGCCTGGCAATGTGCGGTGATATTTTATGCCAGAGAGCACTGGGCGGGCCCCGTCTAGGCAGGAAGTCCGGGTCCACCCGGACCGGATTGGCTGTCGGAGTGTGGGTTCATACCGCACGCGATGAATTACGCAGGTGTCGGGGAAAACAGCCTGTCAGGACGCTTTGGTTGCGCCGGGCCTCAAAAAGTAGCCATATACAGTCGTATAATAGATCTCATGTCATTATAACGGCAGTAAATTTCAGGCAGGGGGCTTTTATTTTAAAGGGAGCCGAGGTGTTGTCATGCTGTGAAGAAAAACGGTATTACTAAAGCCTATAATACTTGCTATACTCAAAGAGAGAGTCTTGCTTGTAAAGTATACTTTACTTTTATAAGTCAATGTACCGCGCCTGTTTGATCCCGTTTCAGCTGGCGTCGTTAACCTGTTGATAGAGACCCACAAGTGGACGGTGGTGATTCTTGCTATACCTTTCACCTGCGTGGACACATTCTTCTTCTTCAGGTAAAAACAAACCTTCGTTGATTGAATTTATCTATTTTTAGATATAACACTTACTGCAAACAAAACGACAATGTGAAACACGGCGGAGTGTATGTCATGAAAAGCTTTAGGCAAAAAAAATACTTCAAGCTATGCCAGTTCACAGTTGTCCCTGATCGTGGCATGTGGGTTATGGATGTATAAACATCACTGAACATGCAGAGAGTGTGTTTATCCCATGGTTTCGTCCTCTCACAAATGAAATTTCTAAAAATAAACAATTGTCGTGTTTATACATCATAGTTTCATACACCCACAATCCCAATGCCACGATGATTGATTGTTTGATTGTATACGGTTTAACGCGCCGACGCAACGCAGGCGATGAGGCGCGCCGTAGTGGAGGGCTCCGGATTAATTTTGACCACCTGGGCATCTTTAACGCGCGCCGAAATCTCGTACACACTGGCGTTTTTGCTCCATGCCACGATGAGGGGCCAGTATATGTATATAAGGGTTCGCAGTCAAGAAAACCTTGGAAAGCAAAGGGGAGGTTGTGGTGGGTCATAGAAACAGATGAAGAATTTTTCGAGAGACAGAAAGAAAGTGGTGAGACCAGCATTCTGGAGGTCGTGGGTTCGGATCCCCCTCGGCGGGCATTTTTTCACCACTTTCTATATATATATACATATATATATATATATATATATATATATATATATATATATATATATATATATATATATATATATATATATATATATATATATATATATATATTGTTACGTGGCGCAGGACATGAAGAATGAGATGCGGACGATGTATTCTGAACTATTTACATGGAGGGTATCGCCGAGCTCGTACCAGCTGCGTGTCAGCCACCACCTCGTCGTCGTCGATGGTGGAAAATCGGGAATTGTCAACTTGTTCCTAATGATATATATATATATATGTATATATATATATAAATATATATATATATATATATATATATATATATATATATATATATATATATATATATATATATATATATATATATATATATATATATATATACAGACAGCAAATCAGGTTTGGCAGTCAAGAAAACCTCGGAGGACCGTGGAACACCCCCTTCCTCCGTGGACTGATAACTCCACGGCTCGGACTTGAGCTGCCTAATAAAGTTTCATCTCTCTCTCTCTCTCGGAAAGCGGGGAGGCTGTGGTGGGTCATAGAAACAGATGAAGAATTTTTTGAGTACAGGAAACAAAGTACAGGAAACAAAAAATACCTAACATAAATACCCAAGAAGGTGGCGGGGGAACAGCCCCGCCGGTAGCATAGTGGTTATCGCCCCAGACCGGTATTCTGGAGGTCGTGGGTTCGGATCCCACCCGGCGGGCATTTTTTCAAAACCACTTTCTTTCTGCCTCCAAAAATTCTTCATCTGGTTCTATGACCCACCACAGCCTCCCCTTTGCTTTCCGAGGTTTTTTTGACTGCCAAACCTTATTTTCTGTCTTAATTCACTGACCCCCTTATTTTCCATTTCTGATTCGCTATATATATATATATATTGTCACGAAGCCAAGGACGATGGAGTTGTCTTGAATGAGAAACACGTTTATTGGAGCGAACTTGTGCTCCCCTAACAACTCAGAAGAATACAGAGGCGGCGAAGCAGCGGTCAACAAAGTGACTTGCACGGGCGAGTGTCGTCGAATCGAATGCCCCGGCGTCCGCACGGCAGGCTTTTTATCTTTTGGCGCGCGTGGTTCTCGAAACGTCGAAACCGCTGGAGAAGGTTCTACAGCGGTTTCGACGTTTCGAGAACCACGCGCGCCAAAAGATAAAAAGCCTGCCGTGCGGACGCCGGGGCATTCGATTCGACGACACTCGCCCGTGCAAGTCACTTTGTTGACCGCTGCTTCGCCGCCTCTGTATTCTTCTCATATCCGACCTGCCCGAAAAATTCTACTCGAGCATCCTCCTCGACATCCCGTACGGATTATTTGGGCTCCAGCCCACTCCGCCGTGTCTGGCAACGAAGCTGCCCATCAGCATGCCCGAGAGTTGACCCACCGGGCAAGCCAGGAGTTCGGCGAGCAGTGGCAGGTCTCCCCTCTCTTGTCGTTCCACGAAGTCACTCAGCATTACCGTCTGGAACGAATGCTATATCCTCCTGCGCACAAAAGCCTCACCAAAGAACAAGAGCGCCACCTCCGAGGCATTCAGACAAACACATTTCCCCACCCCACTAGAGCCCACATTCTGGCCCCCACCCTGTACTCCTCGCAATGCCGCTTCTGCGAGGCTCCGGGCACCCTCTACCATATCATTTGGGGCTGTGATAAGAACCCCCACCTACCCCCCCTGCCTTTCCCCTCCCCTGAGCACTGGGAGAGAGCACTGTCCAGCTCGGACCCTGACGACCAGCTTTGGCTGGTGCAGCGAGCCCAAGAAGCCGGACGGACTCAAGGGGTCCTGGAATGAGGACTCTTCCCCAGGGCTCACAGCTTCAGATACACGTATATTCCTCCTCCTCCTCTCGAAACGTCGATTCGCATCGAGAACATAGTAGATCCAAAAAGATTATTAAGTGCGAATGCACTTTATAAGCGACCCCAAACCATCCACCGCCGGCGGCGGCGGCGGCGGCGGCGGCGGCGGCGTCGGCGTCCGCAGTGCTCCTCTATATTTAAAAAAGAAACAGCATCCGACACCAGGTTTCGATCCGAGGACTTTGCGGCCGCAGCGCGACGCGCTACCGACTAAGCCACGGACGCCACGCTGATATCAGTGTGAGTAACGCGCCTTATATCTTTAACGCATTCAAACTACGTCGTCAGCGGCGTGCGTTGGCGACTCAGCGGCGTTATAGCGGCTTGATAACTGCGTGGTGTACACGTGATACTACAAACCCGATGGAAGAGATGGAAGAGAAGGCGGCGAGGCGGTGGGCTGCAGGGGCCGAGCGCAAGCGCCGCAAGCGGGCCGACAACCGTGCATTCGCACTTTCACATTCTCCCCCTCGGGGAAATGCGGGGGAATTTTTTTCTGGGCTGTTCACGTTAGATTGGAATGCTCTCCTTATCACAACAGATAACACATGCGGCAAAGAAAGAAAGAATGGAACACGCGCTTCCCTCGGCGCAGAGATAACACAGACCGGCGCAGCCGGGCGGTAAAAGCAAAGCACAAATAATTGATTGATTGATTGTAGGGTTTAACGCGCCGACGCAACGCAGGCGATGAGGCGCGCCGTAGTGGAGGGCTCCGGATTAATTTTGACCACCTGGGGATCTTTAACGTGCGCCGAAATCTCGTACACACGGGCGTTTTTCCTTTTCGCCTCCATCAGAAAAGCGGCCGCCGCGGCCGGGAATCGAACCCGTGAAAAACACAAATAAACAAACCCAATGTATGGTTCGCGGCATTACCCCCCCTCTAAGAGTGCATCGACCCGATGCTAACATAAGCGACAGTCCGAACAAATGAAAATAAAAGTTCGTCATCGTCCGCAGAAAGGTTTTGAGCGAACCACGTGGACGACTTCAGGCCGCGTGCGTTGTCGTGATGTGCCGGAGTCACCATCGGGGATCACTTAGTAGGTAAGTTGGCCAACACGTCGTAGAATCTGGTAGGGTCCGAAATAGCGTCGCAGGAGCTTCTCACTGAGTCCGCGTCGTCGAATGGGAGTCCAAACCCACACACGATCCCCTGGTTGGTACTCGGCGTCTCGGCGTCGGAGGTTGTAGCGGCCCGCATTCACCAGCTGCTGGTCCGTTATACGAACTCGAGCGAGCTGGCGGGCCTCCTCCGCACGTTGAAGATATCCGTGGATGTCGGCGTTGAGGTCGTCGTCTTCTACGTGCGGAAGCATGGCGTCGAGCATCGTAGTCGGCCTTCTACCGTAGACAAGCTCGAACGGCGTCAGCTGTGTCGTCTCCCGGATAGCCGTGTTGTACGCAAACGTGATATACGGGAGCACTTCGTACCAAGTCTTATGTTCAACGTCAACGTACATTGAGAGCATATCTGCGATTGTCTTGTTCAGACGTTCTGTTAGTCCGTTCGTTTGGGGGTGGTACGCCGTCGTTCTTCGGTGATCCGTGTTGCTGTAGTGTAATACTCCTTGCATCAGCTCCGCAGTAAATGCCGTTCCGCGGTCTGTGATTAGGACTTCCGGGCTCCATGTCGCAGCACAACTTGGCTTATAAAGAACTTCGCCACTTCTTGTGCAGTCCCCCTCGGAAGAGCGGCGGTCTCTGCGTAGCGCATCATGTAGTCTGTCGCTACGACAATCCACTTGTTCTGTGATCGTGACGTAGGGAACGGGCCTAAAAGGTCCATTCCAATCTGTTGAAATGGTCTCGATGGGACGGCGATCGGTTGCAGAAGTCCGGCGGGTCTTGTCGGCGGCGTTTTTCGTCGCTGGCAGTCACGGCAGCTCCGGACGTAGTGGGTGACGTCAGAGGTAAGGCCGGGCCAGTAGTACCTCGCCTTGATTTTTCCAATAGTGCGGGCTGTGCCCAGATGTCCGGAAGACGGGTCGTCGTGGCACGCTTCCAAAATGTCGTCACGAAGGTCCGCGGGGATGACGAGAAGGTAGTTCGCTCTTGTTCCGGGGCTGAAATTCTTCTTCACAAGGACGGAGTTTCTCAGGCTGAATGCTGGTAAGCTGGGTTTGAAGGTCCTAGGAACGGTAACGTTGCATCCCTCGAGGTACTCGATTATGACGCGTAAGTCGGGGTCGGCACGCTGCTGGGCGGCTGGGTCGCTCTCCGTCACGATCCCGAAGAACGCGCTGTCTTCATCAGAGTCTTGTGGTGGTGGGT
This sequence comes from Haemaphysalis longicornis, assembly GCF_048455015.1. Lineage (NCBI taxonomy): Eukaryota > Metazoa > Arthropoda > Arachnida > Ixodida > Ixodidae > Haemaphysalis > Haemaphysalis longicornis. The sequence goes on along the minus strand of NW_027526203.1, from coordinate 228,098,481 downwards.
CGACGGGGGCGCGGGACAGGCAGTCGGCGTCGGAGTGTTTCCTGCCGGATTTATAAACGACCGTAACGTCGAACTCCTGGAGGCGCAAGCTCCACCGCCCAAGATGGCCAGAGGGGTCCTTCAAATTGGCGAGCCAACACAGCGCATGGTGGTCTGTTACAACCTTGAATGGCCTTCCATACACGTATGGGCGAAATTTTGAAATCGCCCATATAATATCCAGGCACTCTTTCTCAGAGGCAGAATAGTTTTTCTCCTCCTTCGACAGACCACGGCTGGCATAGGCGATCACCCTTTCGCAGCCGCTTTGCTTTTGGACAAGGACGGCACCCAAGCCTATATCACTGGCGTCCGTGTGCATTTCCGTTTCGGCATTTTCGTCGAAATGAGCGAGCACGGGCGGGCTTTGCAGGCGTTTTTGCAGCTCGCAGAATGCTTTTTCTTGGTCGTTTTCCCAGCTGAAAGGTGTGCTATCTTTCGTCAAGCGCGTGAGTGGCTGTGCAATGCGAGCGAAGTTTGCGACGAACCGCCGGTAGTATGCGCACAGCCCGAGAAATCTTCGCACGCCCTTGTCTTTCGGCCTTGGGAAGTTCGCAATGGCTGAAGTTTTTGCCGGGTCAGGTAGGACTCCCGCGGCGTTGACGACGTGGCCCAAGAACTTGAGTTCTCCGTATGCGAAACGGTACTTTTCAGGCTTCAGCGTCAACCCCGACGTACGAATGGCCTCGAGTACAGACTCCAACCTTTCAAGGTGTTCGTCGAAAGTCCGGGCGAATACCACTACGTCGTCGAGGTATACGAGTCAGGTGTGCCACTTAAGGCCAGCTAGCACAGTGTCCATGACTCTTTGAAACGTCGCTGGTGCTGTGCACAGCCCAAACGGCATCACCTTGAACTCGTATAGGCCGTCTGGGGTTATAAATGCAGTCTTCTCTCGGTCTCTCTCGTCCACTTCAATTTGCCAGTAGCCGGTCTTCAGGTCCATCGATGAGAAGTACTTCGCGTGGCAGGGGTGGTCGAGGGCGTCGTCGATTCGAGGGAGGGGGTACACGTCCTTTTTCGTGATTTTGTTCAGTCGCCGGTAGTCAACGCAAAACCTTAATGTGCCGTCTTTTTTCTTTACGAGTACGACGGGCGCAGCCCAGGGACTTTTCGATGGCTGTATAATGTCGTCGCTGAGCATGTCGTCGACTTGAGTCCGGATGGCTTCCCGTTCGTGTGAAGAGACGCGGTACGGTGACTGTCGGGTAGGTCGGGCTCCATCTTCGGTAATTATTCGGTGCTTCGCTAGAAGGGTCTGACGTAGTTTTGCGCTCGACGAAAAACATTCGCTATAGCGACGCAGCAAACCCAATAATTTTTTCCGTTGTTCTTGCGGTAGCGCCGGATTCACTTCGAATGGCTACGGGAGCTTGAAGGTTTCTACGGGTGTGCGTTCAAAGTCGGCGACCGCGATCACGTCACTTGTTTCTTGCGTTTCTTCGAGGAATGCAATTGCCGCGCCCTTGTTTAAATGCTGGTACTCCTCGGTGAAATTAGTAACCAAAATGTGGGATTGGTGTTCCTTGAAGCGCGCAATGCCACTTGCGACAGACACACCACGGTCGAGAAGCACCCTTTGATCAGTGTCTACGATAGCGTCGACGTCAGGAGCAGCGTCTTCACAGTAGACTGCGACCATCAAGCTTGCGCGGGGGGGGCAGGGTGACATGATCATCGGCAATCCTTACAGCAGCACGTCGTTCGGGGTTCGGTTCCGGCGTCATGGAGTGATGGGGGGAAAAAGTTATTGACTTAGTCTGCAGATCGATTATTGCACCGTTGTCCATCAAAAAGTCCATTCCAAGAATTACGTCGCGGGAGCAGTTAGGCAGAACGACGAACGCCGCAGGGTACGTTGTGCCGTCTATGGTGACGCGCGATGTGCACGTTCCACTTGGCGTCACGAGGTGGCCTCCTGCTGTGCGTATGTGCGGACGCCCCATCTGGTCATAACTTTCTTCAGTTTAGACGCAAATGGTCCGCTCATTACCGAATAGTCAGCTCCCGTGTCTACGAGGGCGACTACGTCAAAGCCGTCAATGGACACCTTGACGTCAGATGCAGTCTTCCTCGAGTAGTTCCGGGTTCGTCGGGGCGTCGTATCTCTGCTTGTACGTGTTGATGGTCGGGCACTGTGCATCGTCGTTGTCGTCGTCTTCTCAACGGACGTCTCGGTCAGGTCGGGTACGCGTCGCGCCGTGTAGCTGTCGTCGTGTTCGGGAGTCTCGTCAGGGTTAGGTCGGGTCGTCGGGATGAGGGCATGTCGTGAATCGGTGTCTTCGGCGCGTCCTCGCGTCGTTGGAGGGTTTCCAGTTTTTCGCCGTAGAGCAACTTCACCTCCAGAAGTTGCTTCCTTTAGTTTCCCCCGCGTTGGCTGGGGGACCTTCCACGTGAGAACTCAGCATTGCTACGGCGGTTCGGCGACTGGTATGGGTAGGGTGACGGCGAACGGTTGAAACGGGCTGGTCGACGGCTGGTGTTGGACAGGTACTCTTCGATCTCCGATGGGCGCTGGCCAGTTCGGGGGCGGGGTGCGTCGACGGAGAACCCTCGCAAACCGAGCCTCCTGTAGGGACAGCGACGGTAGACGTGGTCGGCCTCTCCGCAGTGGTAGCACAGCGGACGATTGTCGGACGTTCGCCACACGTCGGTCTTCCTTGGGGCGGGGGGTTGCGCCGCAGGTGGTCGGCCGGCGAGAGGGGACGACGGTACGGAGCCTCGTGACGATAGGGTGCAGGTGGGCGAGGGCGATGTACAGCAGCCGCGTAGGTCATGGCTTGCGGCTCGCGAGGTGCTACTGGCGTCGTTGAAGTTACCAGCGCTTGCTGCACTTCTTCTCTAATGACGTCGGTAAGAGAAGCGACTTGTGGTTGCGGCGGCGTCGGGAGCAGTTTCCGCAGCTCCTCCCTCACTATTTCGCGGATAGTCTCCCGTACGCTATCTTCGGGAATGCGCACGTTGTCGACGCAATTCGCATTGGCCATGCCAACGTAGTTCCGGTCGTACTGCTTAACACGCATTTCGAGTGCTTTCTCGATGGTGCTTGCTTCGGTCACGAATTCGGAGACGGTCTTTGGCGGATTTCGGACAAGTCCAGCAAACAGTTCCTCCTTCACACCGCGCATCAAGAAGCGTAACTTCTTTTCTTCCGTCATTTCGGGGTCCGCGCGGCGAAATAGTTGCTTCATCTCCTCAACGAAGATCACGACCCCTTCGTTGGGGTGTTGTGTCCGAGTTTCGAGCAAAAGCGCAGCTCGCTCTTTTCTCACAACGGTAGTGAATGTCTTAATTAAGGAACTCCCTTTTGAAGTGAGTCCAGTCGGTCAAAGAACTCTCATGGTTCTCGAACCAAGTTCGAGCAGCATCTTCTAAGTAAAAGAAGACATGCCGGAAAGTTTCTTCGTCGTCCCACCTGCTGAAGATGCGCACGCGCTCCAGCTTCTCCAACCATTCTTCGGGGTCTTCAGCGGGGGCTCCCCGGAACGATGGCGGTTCCCGGGGCTGCTGCAGGACGATTGGCGACGTTGTTTCTTGCCCCATGGTGTTGGTTACAGCGTTCCTTTTCATGGGCCCTTCTGGCGTCAAACCGAACTCGGGTAGCAATCCTTGCAGTCGGCGGCTTTCTCTGGTTGGGCTGGCTTGGCGGCTTCCAGATGTCGTAGAGAGCATAAAGGGTGAGTACCAAGCACCTCCACCAGATGTCACGAAGCCAAGGACGATGGAGTTGTCTTGAATGAGAAACACGTTTATTGGAGCGAACTTGTGCTCCCGTAACAACTCAGAAGAATACAGAGGCGGCGAAGCAGCGGTCAACAAAGTCACTTGCACAGGCGAGTGTCGTCGAATCGAATGCCCCTGCGTCCGCACTGCAGGCTTTTTATCTTTTGGCGCGCGTGGTTCTCGAAACGTCGATTCGCATCGAGAACATAGTCGATCCAAGAAGATTATTCTGGGCTGTTCACGTTAGATTGGAATGCTCTCCCTATCACAACAGATAACACATGCGGCACAGAAAGAAAGAATGGAACACGCGCTTCCCTTGGCGCAGAGATAACACAGACCGGCGCAGCCGGGCGGTAAAAGCAAAACACAAATAAACAAACACAATGTATGGTTCGCGGCAATATATATATATATATATATATATATATATATATATATATATATATATATATTGCCGCGTTTCTGATTCTGATTCGCTACTTGCTTAGCGAGGGCCTCTGTTCTGGCAGTCTTGGTGCCAAAGAGAGCTTAAGAGGGTTCAACGCTGGTCGACCACTCTCGACATGTCGTAGACACTCGAGTCACGACCCGGGGGTTAAAAAGAAGGTCCCCTTCACCCCGAGTAGTCCGAGTGGCGCTGGCTACCACCCCCAAGTGCAGGAAAACAAAAACACCTTAACATAAATACCCGAGAAAGTGCTGGGGAAACAGCCCCGCTGGTAGCGTAGTGGTTATCGCACCAGACTGGTATTCTGGAGGTCGTGGGTTCGGATCCCACCCGGCGGGCATTTTTTCACCACTTTCTTTTCGACTCAAAAAATTCTTCATCTCTTTCTATGACCCACCACAGCCTCCCCTTTGCTTTCCGAGGTTTTCATTTCATTTCATTTATTTGCTCCTTAAAGGCCCGAAGGCATTACATAAGGGGGGGGCTTGCGCCAAGGTATAAGAATACATACACCGAAAATAACAACAACAACAAGACTACAATAAAAAGCAGCATCAGTTAGGAATAGCGAAACTATTGTAAACATAATTACTCGACAGAGAGAGGGAGAGAGAGAGAGAGAAAAAAAGAGAAAACGTGACAACGGAATTTTCACAATCGATTCGGCAGGGGTATCACGTGAAGGCTGAAAGGTTCGCTGTTTCAAGTTTTTTGCGAAATAATTTTCGGTTAGGGCATGAAGCTATGTCATTGGGTAGGGAATTCCAAATTGCTATTGCGTGAGGAAAGAAAGAACTATTCATTGATAATGTACGGCACTTGATTCTAGAGATTGGGTGACTGTGGTTAAGACTGTCAACTTATTGACTGCCAACCCTTATTTTCTGTCTTATTTCACGGAGCCCCTCATTTTCCCATTTTCTGATTCGCTACATGCTTAGCGAGGGCCTCTGTTCTGGCAGTCTTGGTGCCAAGTCTTGGTTTTCTTGACTGCCAACCCTTATTTTCTGTCTTATTTCACGGAGCCCCTCATTTTCCCATTATATATATATATATATACATACAACCAAAAGCGAGCCGTCAAGAACACCAAGGAAGGCCCAGGGGAAGGAATTAATGCGTTCATTGTGTTCTGGTACATTTATTTCTGTATGATAGAAAGTTGGTAGAAACATGTTCTCGGGTGTGAACCGAACCGATAACTTTGTTTCCTAACCTGAAATAAAAAGGTGAACTTCACACGAAACACAAACGAATCCAAGAAGTCCCCACGCTTTATTTCGCCTTCAAGCCTGGTGGCTCTCCTTTCGTTATTTATTTAAGAAGCCTCTCATTCGAAATCATAATAAGCTGCGAGCATAGCCAGGGCCCCGGTTCTGGCAGCCTTTGTGCAAAAGGTACCAAAACAGGTTTTACCATCATTCGACCGCTCTTATCACACTGTAGAAACTCGAGTGACGGCGCCGGGGTTAAAAAGAAGGTCCCCTTCACCCCGTCTAGCTTGAGCGGCACTGGCTACCACCCTCAAGCGTACGATACAGTTGTAGAAACCATAAACACCCCAGAAAGTGCCGGAGAACCCAATCTCCCAGGTAGCAGAATTGGTAAGGCAACGAAAAAGTAATTCGAACTCTGGATGCGTACCCCCCCTCTTTCATTCCTAAAATAAAATAGAAAGTTAAACTTCCTAATGTATATCTACACACATTGTGGGGGGGGGGGGGGAGGGTATGTGGAATGATACTCACGATCCTTTGTTATATCCCTCATTATCCTTCATAGATCCCTCATACCCCTTCGGAATATGAATTTGCAATATAATTGATTGATTCTGGGGTTTAACGCGCCGACGCAACGCAGGCGATGAGGCGCGCCGTAGTGGAGGGCTCCGGATTAATTTTGACCACCTGGGGATCTTTCTCGTGCGCCGAAATCTCGTACACACGGGCGTTTTTGCTTTTCGCCTCCATCAGAAAAGCGGCCGCCGCGGCCGGGAATCGAACCCGCGACCTCGTGCTCAGCAGCGCAACGCCTTAGCCACTGAGCCACCGCGGCGGGTTAATTTGCAATATATCCTCTCTCTCTTTGCAGCGGATTCCTGATGTGCTTAGCTACAGCGAAGCGGAATCTTAACCGACCAACTATCATTTTCTTTGCCCTGGTATTGCGGCACCTCAGGTAGGTCATCGTAAAGCACGCATTTCGATACACCAAAATGAACAAGTAGATGTCCTCAATCATATCCGTAGCCTTGAACCCATTAAAACCGAGAACCAGACACAGCTGTGATAACAATGGAAACCTTTGTTTTCTATTTGTTTCTAATTTTGCCGCCCACAGTGTAAGTCTGAGTTGCTGTTCTTGTTCTAACTTGGCTTCCACACGATTCTTGATTTCGATTGCATGAACGGAACTCACTTGAATGCTATTTCTATGCGTGACAATAATGGCATCTGACAAGTGTCGGAGGCTCATTTCAAGTGTAGTTTTAAGTAACCTGTTTGTTTTCATCCAAGACCCATAAAACTTTTGCATGGCCATCTGTCAGGCAAGAAAATGGCTATAATTCTTGACATTAACATGATAAGCGTGCTGATCAGTATGTAATAAGCCTCATGGCACATACCTTATTTTCGAAAAAATTATAAGGTGCAGTCGGTATCTCATAATATCCTATCAATAATCATTAAATAGACGCCCTCAAAGATATCTAACAAAAAAGGACCACGGAGCTTTCTCACTCAGGTGGACTGAAATTTCAAGTACTTAGTTCCTATTCCCGGCTATTGATGCTTTTGCTATGCTGTACTCGTAATTGTTACATTGTAATTTACCTCTCTGAATATTCATGTTCATATTTCTTTTTTTTTTTGTGAATGCTATAAAGCGTTACTGTTGTTGTTACTTCTTTACGCGTATGTATAGTGTAGATGCACTGTATTGTATGCACATTTACTTTACTTGTGTAACTTCTGCTTCACTGTCCTTGGTGCTTTCTTAAAGTTTGTTGGATGTGCCTCTGGTTTTACTCTACAAAAATAGGTAATTGTAATTTGATCACACTATTATGTGCTCGCTGCTATTACCTTGTGTCTGGCTTCCAAAGCTTTGTCATGCGGCTAAGGCAGCTTTCACCCGAGAAACCCCACCCATTTCTGGGAAATAAAAACATGAAGTACCGAACTGAGCACGCAGGCACACAAAAAATGTTCTTGTTCTGACGATTCACTTCAAAGGAACAAATATAGGCAAGTAAATGACGAAGACTATGTCGCTTTCTTAGTGCGGTTTTCACGACATTGTTGCTTTTCCAGTCAGATACAAGTATCGCTCTTGGTGAATATGCTTGTATGTACAGTTGAACCTCGTTATAATGAACGCTGATATAGCGAATTATCGGCTACAGCGAAATACGAAATTTGGTTGGTCACGATTTATTTCAATGACACTCATTCTTTTATAACGGAACTGAAACCGTGAGAGCCGCGCGCGATATCGGATATAACGAAGAAATGTTTGGCCTGGAGGCTGAGAACCTACTTGGAAAAACCTTCCGGCACCTGAAACTGGAGGAGTATAAAGGCCCTTTTGTTCGTGAACACTGTAGAAAACTCCATCCTGCTCAGTGCTGTGAGTATCCACCCGAAGAAGATCACTTCGTTCGTCAAATAAATAAAGACGCTGGCCTGCTTTGCCAAGTGAACTTTGTTCTGTTGTAATTTCACGTACTCATGCTCCGGTTCACTGAGCTTGAGATGCAACAAGGAGAAAGGTAACATTTACCTTGTTTATATTGGGTTCGAAACCTGAAAAATGCATTTTTATATGAAGTATTTTTGCGTGAGTCAGATTGTCGGTTTGTTAGAGGCGATTTTTACCCGTACTGTTACAACGAATATCGGATATAACGAACTAGTTTGCTGTCCCCATATTCCTTCGTTATAACGAGGTTCGACTGTATTGATTTTTCCCCCTAAGCTCTCTTTTTTCTGCTGTCGTCTGCATGAAGGCGTTCCCAATAAATTTGGAAATGAAAATTTCGCAAGACCAGAATATTTGCGCCTACTAACTCACTCACGTTCTACTCTTGCAGGACGAATGTTCCACTATTTTTCGTCATTATGTGCATCTACCTTGTCCCGCTTATGCTGTCTGGCCCTGACCTTCAATCTTTCATGGATAAATTTTACCACGAAATTTCGGAGCACTGGTGGAACCTCTTGGTACAAGTGCGGAATTTCTACAAGTTAAACCACAAAGTAGGCTTGCAATTCTTATTTCATAGTGCGCGATTTTGTTCGAAGCGGCCTGTTAGTTTAAAACGGTGGAGCGATAGAGGTACAGTGTACCAGAAGGTAAGGTGTGTCGTCTGGGGGAAAAACTAATGGAGAGCACGGGTCCCTTTTGCGATGAAAAAAGTGCAAGGAGCGCAGGCGTTCCCCATAGAACTCCTGTTGACGCCAGCAGCACCTATAAATTTTTAAATCAAACTAAACTGTTATTTGACGGGTTTTATTAAACTTTATATCGTGAAATGAAGAAATAAGACTATTTAGGGCAATAAATAAGTGCTCATTTAACATGTAAAACTTCTGAAACCAACTGGTAAGCGGCGGCCGCAAGTGCGCTGCTTACAACAGGAGTTCCTCAGCAGAAATTTTTATCGCATAGGGACCCCCCTAATCGGAGTCTATGCGATAATCGCTTGATCTCGATCGATAATCGCTTAATCGATAATCAATCAATCAATCAATCAATCAATCAATCAATCAATCAATCAATCAATCAATCAATCAATCAATCAATCAAATAAGGTTATTTTCGGCCTTATGTACAGCCAAAAAAATCGCCTTCATATTCCGCTCAGAACAAACCATGTGGTTGAATTAAAGGGTTAAGGGGACGCATGGGGCAGGACACACATACTTTAGGTGAGGACCACGGTGCAAGACGTAGATTGCATCGTGTGGGCACAAACACAGCTCACAGAGCTGCAAAAATAAATAGCCGCACCACACGATTGCTTATAAGTTGTGTTATCACTGACGAAGCATCTCGCAACTGTACATCATGGTTTCCGACGTTAAAACTTTGAAAGGCACCACCAGGGGCTGTATAGTCAACACTGGGGATTAACTGTGCCTTTTGCGATCAGTCCTGCTGCGCTACGTCGAACCGATCGCGGAGAAGCTCTTATACCTACGTAAAGGAGCGCCAACAATTCCTTACTTCTACGACGGCCTCCTTTTAGCCTATGCCCTCCAACGTGGCGCGGCGCTCCAGCTCGAGGGGTGGTACAACCACATACAGCGTGCGCCAGAAGAAGCAGGCTCAATTTGAAGCGCAATGTGGCTAGAAATTTGGAAATCTTACTCGCACTTCGAGTTTTTCTTTTTAATTTTCGAAAGAGCTGCTTGTGCGCGACCTACTTTTGTTGCTGTGGTTGTTGTTTCGAAGATACCATTGTAGCAGGAGGCCGCAGGAAATGCTGCTCGAGCAGCGTTTTGCGACTGACGTGAGTAAGAGAAGGGGAAGGCACTGTGGGTTCAGCCACACGATTTGTTTTCTGATTTTTTTGTAGCAGGCGGGCAGGGAACTGTACCGTGAAAACAGAATTTTCACAGGGGCAAAATATAATTGACACTAAACTAGGGCAGGGTTCTGTTGTAGTGTGGTTACAGTTTGATCACAGAGGAGTAGGAATAAAGGCCTCTATAGAGAAGGTAGCCTTGGGGAAGAGTTCTTATTCCAGGAAGCCTTGATACTGTTTGGCATATTGAGTTCCCGGAATAATGTGAGCGCTTCCTGTAGGTGCACATCACACAGCTAGCACTTCGCAATCCTGGCACGTGGAATGTTACGTATAAACCATTTCTTCCTTTAAACAAGGATAATATCTTAGCAGGTGCTGGGTTGTGCTGCGCGTGCGCAGTTAGGCTCGACTGCGCCAATTAAATGTGCGCTAGCACAGCCCAATAATAAAATGGCTGCTTCCAGGCCGAAGAAATCGAAAAGGTCTATACTTGCAGTGCTCACATCAGCTCTGTTCACGTTGCTGCGATGTACTGCTCGGCTGCGTCCAGCGTACACTACCGAAGTAGTTTACCTACGACATGGCGCAACTTCACTCGTACCGAGACGCTGCCTTGTCGGAATAAAAGCCATTCCTGGTTTAGCGCGTACATTTATCAAATAAGCAAAATAAAGAGGAAAATAACAGAAAGGGGGACGGCTCACCATTTACTTTTCCGCAGATATCATGCGGCACGTGCAAACGGATCGATTTTCGGATACCGGCCAAATTAAATGATTTTTTAAAAATTTTGGGCAACTATAGGTTCGTGACAATTAATTTCCAATCGCAAACGATGCGCACGCTCACACGAGTTCACCATCTACTCTTACTACGATCAGAAAAGGTGTAGTTCAGTTGAAGAAAGATAAAAACAAAGAAAATACCCTGAAGGTTATGCGTAGTACGCCTCTTGCATACCGATGGCAATTTTTTTAAAATCATGAATTGATTTTTCCAACTTTTTTTCTGCTGATCATCCTCTCCCTCCTCTTGCTGTGGATCTTAATCCTGAAAGCAAATGATGCACCCTCCAGGACCAAGTTATACTATGGTGCAGAAATAGAAGAGAAAATTACATTTATTTGTATGTGCTCCATATTTCAGAGTGTCTAGCGTTTCATTTCTACGCGCGGGTGTGCAATTTTAACCATGGCTCAATGTACAATATTGCTTCTTCAGAACGAAGAATTTCGTAAGCCCATATACCTAATAAGGAGGCGCATGTGGGATCTGTACACTGGGCACGAGAACAATTCGGCATGTTTTATTGAGTGTGATAGTAGGCATCCAAATCTATGAGAAGGAAATACACGCTTCCCAGTTACCTAGGGGTTGAAGGTAATACACAGAAATTAAACTACAAAGCCTTGGAGGAAAATGTGGTGTAAATAAAAAAAAAATTAGCAGTGGCTGAGCTCGGCTATGCCAGAATATACGTAGCGTGAGCTAAGGTTCAGCTGGTTATTCTTAGCTTTCCTTGTTGTCCAGGATTACCTTCATTATCGTGCTTACTTCTGCTTCAATGACACACACATGGTATACGCATTATGTAACACATGTATGTTTATCAAGCGGCTCAGGCGCAGCGTCACCAATCGCCCGAGAGCTAAGCTGGTTCCACAGGCGCATGCCGGTGTCGCTGCGACGCACGAGCTATCGGATGCACACCCGGCAACCTCTCGCATGATCATCAAGTGTACCGGGCCGCCACTTGCGGAACGGAGGTCGGCAAAGACGCTGGGCGCGTGGGGTGTGTGAGAGACGCCGCGCAGCGAGTAAAGTTCTGTGCGTCGTGTGACGTCACTGCTCCTCGCGCAAGCCAAGCAGGGCTCTCCAGGAGCCACGCGAAACTGCTCAACCTCAGCCAGTGTAGCTCACACAACAAAACGGATAGGAGGATAGGTTCTACCAAGAAATTGCACTTTAACCAGCCGGTAATAGTAGAGGCGCAATAAACGGGAAGTATCTCATAGACTCATTATTTGCGAAGCCGCGATAAAGCATGTCATTACCCTCATACGAGGGGGCATAGAAAGGGATGAAAAATGACAGCGTTGGTGTGTCGATATTTCGGAGTACGTTAAAGATCCTCAGGGTGTCCAAATTAATCCGAGGGTCTCCACTAAGGTGCACCTCATTGCCCAAATGCAGCTTCAGCGCTTAAAACCCCCAAATGTATTTTGAACGTATGGGAATATCAAAACGATCACTCTCCTCAGCTGTCAGCACATGCTGAAGGATGATACGTCTCACGACGAGGCAACTCCGTTTCACAGCTAGTGTCTTTACCAAAAAAGGAAACACAGTCTAGTCCACTTATAACAATATCCAAGCGCCAAGGAAATTTCATTGTTATAACCGATAATTGTTGTAAGCGGTTTGCGAAATAAAACGACGGAACAGAGCTCAAAACATTTTATTCGCATGCCAGCAAGGTCGTACTACTACTAATTTGCGGAAAAGAAGCCACAGTCGGTCACCTTTGTTTGCCGGGTCTGAAGCTAGTGCAAATCTTTTCCAAGAGCATCTATAGGTGTTTCACATATCTGAGATAAAGGTCCTTGGCGGAAACAAAGTCCCCGAGGGACTGTGTCCCGCATTGGGCCTCATACGAAGGCACTACCTGAGTAGGCTGTGCAACCGCGTAATTAGAGTCATCACCGTTGAATTTTTGGTGCACAATATAACCGGATTCAATCGTTATATCAGATATCGTGGCACTGGAGCATTGTAATAAGCCGTTTATTTTGCCATAGAAAGAATACAAAAGTTGACGGTGTCATAGCTGTTCATCGTTATATCCGATATATTGTTATAAACGGTATCGTTATAAGTTGACTCGACTGTATTGCAGTCGGCTCCCGTTTATTTATTTATTTATTTATTTATTCAGGATACCTTACAGGCCCATGGAAGGGCATAGCGTAAGGGGGAGCACATAATTTGTAAAGGGGAGCTACCGACAGAGAAACAAAAAAATGCCACAAGGCAAGAAAATAAACACAAGAAAGAAGTCAAAACACAGCAAATAAAATGTTTGAAGAAGGAAAAACACAAGTCAAGAATGTGAACTGAAGTTAACAAAAATGGTATTATAGCTACTGCACGTAGGTATGTATACAATCAAAGGTACAGGAATTCATGAAAGACACAGCCAACATGCGCATTTCGGAGATAATGAATATCGCTAAAAGCCAGAAACATATAAAATAAAAGGTATACAAAATTTGCACAGTGAAAACATTACGGTGCGTAATGATCAGATAAATGGCGTCGAAAGGTTTCGTGGCATGAAACAGATGCGATAATGTCAGGGAGATCGTTCCAAAGGCGTATTGCACGTGGGAGGGCAGATGAATTAAAGGCATGCGTGGAACCATAAATGCGTGAGAAGCTGAACTGGTTGTGCAGTCTATGTGACATGGTAATTGGGTGGTGAAGATTAAACTCAGATGACCTCGAGGAATAAATATATTTATGAAATAGGCATAAAAGTGCTAAGGAGCGACGTGTGTGTAACGGTTGAAGGGAGCATTCATGTTTAATCTGGGTGATGCTAGCGTATCGGTCGTAATTAGATGATATGAAACGAGCAGCTCGATTCTGAATAGACTCAATCATGTCAATTAGATAATTTTGATGAGGAAACCAAATAGAAGAAGCAAATTCTAGCTGTGGAAGGACGAATGTAAGAAAAGCAAGTTTACGAACACTAGACGGGGAATTGCGTAAGTTGCGTCGTAGGTAACCAAGTGATCGAGAAGCTTTAGCGCATATGCTAGAGATGTGGTCCGACCAAGACAAATTGGGAGTGAGAATGATGCCAAGATATTTATACGACGACGTCCGTGTTAGCAAGTTACCGTTTATGCAATACGGAAAATCAGAGTTAATACGTTTACGGCTAAAAATCATTACACTGCATTTATTTAAATTTAGTGACATCAGCCAGGTGTCACAGCAGCTTGAAATCAGATTAAGGTCATTTTGAAGGGCTAGATGATCATCAGAATTATTTATTTTACGGTATATAATGCAATCATCAGCAAATAGCCGAACGCATGATGTTAAATTTGAACCCAAGTCGTTGATGTAAATTAAAAAGAGTAAAGGGCCTAAAACGCTGCCCTGCGGTACACCCGAAGTTACGTCCGAAAGAGTGGAAGAAAAATTGTTGACTACAGTGAACTGTTGACGGAATGTAATAAAGTTGCGAAGCCATGACAATGTTAGTGAATCTAGCCGAAGAGCTGATAATTTTGCTATGAGACGACAATGGGCTACACGGTCGAATGCTTTCGAGAAGTCCAGAAAGACACAATCAGTTTGTAAGCCATTGTCCATGTTAAGTTGCAGATCGGTAGTGAATTCGAATAGCTGGGTGTCACACGACAAACCTTTTCGGAAGCCATGCTGATTTCCTACGAAAAACTGATTAGATTCAAGATGGCTGAAAATGTGTGACGCAATGATGTGTTCGAGCATTTTGCAGCACACGCACGTTAAGGAAATGGGGCGATAGTTGTTGGGTGAGCCTTTGTCGCCAGTTTTATGAACTGGTACAATCTTACCTATTTTCCAATCAGATGGTAACTGACCCGATGCTAATGACTGGCGGAAGATGCGGTATAAGAATTTGCTCGAACTAGTAACGGTGCCTTTGAGTATTTTTGAGTTGATATTATCAATACCTGCGGAAGTTGAAATTTTAAGGTTGTCTATAAGGCGTTCAATGCCAGCGATAGTTATTTCAATGGATTCCATATATGCCCAATTGTGCTCACGAACATCTGGGATGCTACCAGGGCTTTCCAGGGTGAATACGGAGGTGAAAAATCGGTTAAATACAGTGGGGCACTCTGAATCGGGAACCGAAGCTAGGTCGTTATTTTTCAGCAAGATCTTGTTCGTATCGCGTGACGGGGATATTTATTTCCAGAATTTTTTTGGGTTTGACTTTAGTAAAGAACGAAGGTCATGCGAGTAGTATTTACTTTTAGCGGCATCTATTGCTGCGCAGTATGTATCCAGGAAACATTTGTATATCTGCCACGACTCGCCAGTACCAATACGCTTCGCTCGCTTGTTAATACGAAGTCCACGGTGACCGCAATGAACTTCGAATTAACAGAAATTCCAATTGAACAAAAAGCACAGGAAGACCATTGTAATCAGTGCGCATCGCGTCTCCCTCCTTTATTTAGTTCAGAATCTTGACTTTCGTCACCAATTGAAGCGTACGCATACTAAACTGGTTGCCTTGGTAGTTCAGACGCGGAAGTAAATTCGAAGCCTGAAGCGTGCACTACGCAAACTACCCACACGGCGCTGTGCGCAAAAAAAGAAAAAAAAAACCCCGAAAGAACAGAAGGTTGAGGAACTGAAAAGAGAGATATGTACGCAGGCGCTAGTCTCACCTGATCGGCGATTTATCGACTGTGCGCTGCCCCAGTTGCTATGGGGCCAACATAGCCCAGAGCAAGGCGGTGTTTTGACGCTAAAGGTATTGAATTTTATCCAGAAATTACCGTTAACTCAGTGCTTATTATTCAAACTAACTTCCAATTACTGATATAATGTGTTTTAGCTTCGAATTACTCAGCAATTTCTTTCATTCAATTGCGTGTAAAATTGCCGATACAAGCACATCACTTTCAATTAACCAAAGATTCTAATTAAGGGACTTCGAATTATCGAGAGTCAAGTGTATCTTACACCTAGGCTCGCTGCCAGTTCCATGTATTACTAGACGACTTACGCGGTTTGTCCTAGGCATGACTGGATTTTCCTTGCCTTGTCTATTTTCTAATTGGTTGCAAATATTTTCAAACCACGGGTGATGATGATAGGTGCACCACATTTTTTGCAGACTATGCTGCCCCACATATGGTATATCTCGGTGGATTTCCAAGCGTTTGTCATTTGTCTCCTCACATTCCAGCTCCTTAAAAGGTAAGCGGGATCGTGTTTTTGAACTATATGCGTTTCAGCAAACTTGAGCATACAAAAAACAAGGCATAAGAAACTGATAGTGAAGGCTCCGGGGCTTCCCCACAGGAGCAACAAGGCTTCCGCGCGGGAGGTCAAGTGCTTCTGATCAAGTTTTTATGCCTAAGTAGGTGCAGTAAACGGGGCTTGCGTCGAAGTGAGCAGATGCGGGGCCAGTTTTTTTTTAGTTTTTATGTGGACGCAGAACGAAAATGCCCGTGACCTTGCCATAAACCCCGTGGCTGTAGTATTCAACGCTGCGACGGTCATCGAACCTTTTCGGCTGGTAAAGACTACCCCCGATGATTTTGATACGGCGTGTTCTTTCAATTGACCAAATGAATCCAGCGCAATCGATTATCATTGCTTTTTTTAATTTGATATAACATGCATTTTATTTATATAGCGTAATTAAACTGGCTAGTGTAATATGTTTGTTTTGCGGTATTAAATGTTTTCGTTTGTCCAATAGTGCATTTGCATTACTCATAGTTTTACGGACGCGTTGAAAAGTACGATTGCTCCTTACCAACATGAATGAATGCAATAAAACAATGCTAGTTTATAGAGTAGTACTAATGGTGCAACGTACTACAATGAGGTTTAACACACGCGCGGAAGCGAAAGTTCTTTTAAGGCTAGCTTTTAAGTGATAAGAGCCACTGTCTGTCAAAGAACCGAGGGGAAAGATTTGGTAACTGAATGCTTCAATGTACGTACTCACTTTCCCGAAAACGCGCGGCTGGAAAACCCTTTTTGCGAAACCTCCTGCGCCACGCGATTTCTCTGCCGCGGGAAGATGGGTCCCGAGCCCACTTTTAGCGGCGGATTGAGTGCTGCAGAGCTGAGCGAGACAACCAAAGGTGTCGCCAGTCACGTGAGCGCGGAGGCGATGCTCTCGCCGGTTCTCGCGTGCGTGTCTCGCACGACGAGCAAAACATGCGGCGTTTTTTCCAAGGTGGCGATGTTTCCTGGTAAACGCGATCGGGCGGTATTTTTAGGAGTTAGCGGGGTCCTGCAGACTAAACACAAGTTTGGTTCATTCGAAAGATTGCCTGATTATAATCATACTGACACCACTTTTCACCTACACTTCGCTCAAATAATCTACATATTTAGGAAAAAATGGAATGGCCATGTGACCCACTAGCTCATTTCCCGCAACAGAGCCTGTATGCCCAGCTTTGCGGTTGGCTGAGGCCGGCAAAAGCAAACGAAAATTAGGCAGGGCTTGCCGAACGAGCTATTTGCGCTTAAATTTAATTGATATTCAGTTTACAGCAGTAAGAATGGTGAGGTAAACAATTAAACTTACGAAAATACACGTAAACATAGAAGTAACGATGGGAACTGCTGCTGGTACTGGGCACACTATGATGGTCTTTGCTGCACAGCAGACCGCCGCTTAGGAGTTGTCTTACACTACACTGGCCAATTGTCGTAAACGACGTTGTCTTACGTGACCCTGTTGGTCGAGCATACCCCATGTTTCACGAAACGATTACTTTCTACCGTAAAAAATAGGCCAGGTGCATACAGGGTCCAAAACAAAGCAACGGCGGACAACTGTCCGCGGCTAACTATGGTAGCACCATCTGGAAGGTCTGACGGTAAACAAGGTTGCAGAGCCTAATAATGCACTGGAATACCCGCCCTCAGGAATTCATGTCAGACGTTACGAAAACACGATTTGGCGGGAGAATGAAAATTTTAACCTAAACTGATTAATTTGTCAGTGAATATGGCATCGTTTGCGGACGGACCAGCGCTGGGGGCACCCTAAAACACGAAATATTTCGAATAAAACAAACTTGTATTTTTTGTGCATGGGCCCTTGAAAGCTGCTGCCTTTTCAGAAATTCCATGGCCATCTGCACTAACGTGAAACATGGGGAGGGGCGAAGCGTACAGTGCATAAGTGTATTCAAAGATTGCAAGTTTGTATGTGTAGAATTCTTGTAAATTGTATCCAGAATAGAAAATAGGATTCACGGGAAGTGTTGTGTGATGAGGGGTTATGAAGTTCAGGATCAGAAAGTTGGGATATTATCTGTTGCTTATCCAGTGATATTTATGGCATAATATGCAAACGCGTTGTTATTCTCAGAGGTCACGAACTGTACAATGACTAGGGTGATACTTGACCTAGTCTGGAATATGTACGCCTGAGCAAATTAGTGTAGGATTATGAGCGATGATTAACATGCAACGATTAATGTTTAGGACAAGTGTTCAGTGTTTGAATTTTTTTTGTTTTGGTGAAGACTGAACTCGGTGTGTGTAGTGGTGAACATTATTAGTGCTGAATATTGGCAGGGAGGTAGAAATATGGGGAAATGTGGACTGTGAAACAGAAAGAACTGTGCACTTTTCGTCTCAAACAACGAGGGAAGTGTATAGCAGTTAGTCTTCAACACCGGGAGTAATGTCATGCGGTGAATAGATAAAGGAGATAGGCAAGGACAGTTACATACCAAAATAAAAGAATTGGTGAAAGGAAAAAAGAAAAGAAGAGGGACATGCCAATGAAAAGTTCCCAGGACGAATTTTTAAATTAGACCAGTGGAGAAGGTGTTGCAAGAAAGTAGAAGAAGAGGAAAGTGAAGTGGGGACGAAATGGAGGCGTACATGGGAAAAGGCGAGTCGGAGAGAAAGACGAGGATCGAGCGACCGGAGTGTGAAAGGCGACACGGAGGTGATCGTTTCGTCCCGCCTCACCGTGCTCCCGAACGGTCCAGGGACTTTGCTCCGTTGGCATCAATGTGCGTAGAGACACCCAGCGCACCAGCGGCTTTGCCCCGCTGGCTTCAAGGGCCGTAGCTCCAGGAACATCGAGAGGGCAAGGAAGGAGACACAGCATCGATACCCCCGGGGTTGGCGACCTCGAGACAAGCAACCAGCACGCGCCGTCGAACGCGCTGCCAGCCATTATCGCCGCCCACCTCGCTCAGTAGCTTCGCTCAGCCGGACGTCACCATCAATTTTAGAGAAGTGTACCTGGCCATCACGGTAGGACTGACTTGCCTATTTACCTACAGAGCGTCGGCAACAGCTGTGAATGTTTAGATTATTTTAAGATAGAGGACTTTTTAGTACTGAGTTGTTGTTAGTGTAGTGTGGTTTTGGACGACTTTTTAGGACTGAGTAGCTTGTTGTTAGAGTAGTGTGGTATCTATGCCCGAGCTATTTACTTGGAGGGAATAAGTTTGAGCTAATTTATGATTTTGTGTTGTGTGTTTTGAATCTAATTCCTTCAAATACACTTATGTGGGTTCGAATAGGGCCTCGTCCCTTTTCCTGGTGAGGTAGCAGGGCCGGTGCTAGAAATCGTCTGTACTGATGCTACAGTGCATTAAAAAGCGTATTTCCGGTATTAAAGTTGTTTTGCCAGCTTCTAACAAGTCTCAATAATTTCAAGTTGTATCCCGCACATGTTTGCAAAACATGAGGAAAAAGAGGAGAGAACAACTTTCTTGAGAGCATCGATAAGAAGATCGTGTGTCACTCGTCTTTTATAGCTTATTTGCGAGGTTCAGTGCCCAGAGCACCTCGATAGGTACTCTAAATGCATAGGTTTCCCTAAATTATTCTTGACGTGCTCTTATAAAGACTCAGCAGTCTGTAATGATACGCACAAAGCAGCGGGCCCCTACACGCGCATCGCACAGGTGGAAATAAAACGCCTGTCTTGTATTTCTTTTTTGACTTGTATCAGATGAATATTTTTTTTCTCAACGCTTTAATTTTTCTGCACCATCACAAACGTCTTATTAGGAAGTTTGGGGGTGTTTGAGAGGCTCACAAAGTTCGTGTGGATATTTTATTCAGGCTGTATAACATACATTCCCTTGTTCAAAAATTGGCGTTCGTCTTAGCTGCGTGCAAGAAATTGTTTATTTACATGCAAACGCAATGAGAAGATTTGTTCTACGCTAACGCGAAACGGCGCCGACAACATTGTCCAGAGTGCTCCAAAACGGCTTTTGTGCCCCGAATTTCTATCGTAACCTCGTCATCATAACTCCCAATCCGAACAATTATGACATGATTTCAGTGTTGAAGGTTTGATACACTCCCAAACTAACGCAATAAATACTATACGTGCCGGTTTCTGATATAACAGGAGTCAAAACCGATGAATATCTTCAAGCAGCCCTTAATTGTTTGAAGTCCCTGCAGGCATAAAGAACAAATCGTAGACTAGTCGGGATAGCGTTTCCTGAATTGCAGCAGATTACTGTTATTCCTGTGTCCGGGACTGATGAACCCGCCCACTAACAAGCTTGATTTCACTGTTAAAGAACTTTTTCAGCTCCTCCTCCTACTCTTGAGTACAGTTTTACTATAACGCATATCTGAATATGCGGAAGATATGGCTGTGTGAAATGAGCCGTAAATATCCCTACAGGTCTGAACATAGTGTTACTGTATTTGTACCGTATACGTGATTAGCATGCGTGCGTGCGCGCGCGCGTGTGTGTGCGTGTGCACGTGAGCGTTCGTGTGTGTGCGTGCGTGTGTGCGGGCGCGTGTGTGTGCGCGTGCGCGTGCGTGTGTGCGTGCGCGTTCGTGTGCGTTCGCGTGTGCGTGTGTGTGTGTGTGTGTGTGTGTGTGTCTGTGTGAGTGAGTGCTCGCGCGCGTGTGCGTGTGTGTGCGTGCGTGTGTGGGATGGCGGACGACCTGTAGGAAGGATGGAAAACGACTACCACTAGCTTCTCTCCGTACTGACTTTATACACCCCGTGCTCACTGTTTGTAAGGACAGGAAAGCAGTAATGAAAAATGGGTGTTATATTCTGAAGTCTCTATGATTTTGTTTACACCTAAAATATCACACTAGGTTGAAATTACGACTTATTTGTGGATGAACCGGTTATGGCGCCGTGCCCTGTATACGAGCACAGCATCCCGGCTTGAACCGACCACGTTATTGGCATCGTGCTGAATTGCTAGCGTTTTGCTCAATAAGCCTCCATACTGGTTAGAAACCTGGTATAAAATCAGCGGGCGCCTATACACACAGTAGGTTATTTGGAACTCAACCTACATTTTATGCTCCCCATAGCGCATGTCGGCATATTTTCATACCATGACAACGTAAAGCGATGTGATATAACACTTTCGAGCGTTCGGGAAAGTTACGAAAACTGCTTTAGTATCTTCTTAGATACGGTTACCTGGAATCGTAATTCCTTCTGGCAAATCTGACAACACAGAAGGCCTCGAATTTGTTTTCTTGCATTTTCGCTAGTGTCGGTTATTAGCAGCTGGGTGTTGCTTTTGTTCGAAAGATTGCTTGATACAGAAGCTGACGCCTAGCTATGACTCTTACGCTCCGCCCAGGACCGGCTTCGAAACAGATTGGGCGACGCCGGCAATGTTCCTTCCTTAGCGGTATCAAATCACGCCTTGAGCTATTGCTCACGATTTTAAGTCTTTTATTATGATAAGGTACGCATGCGCAAAATATGGTGCTGACAACCATCAAAAGTCAAACGAGGGCAAAGATACAGACAGCAAGGAGAGTGGGTCCCAGCGAAGCAGAAAATTGCGAGAATCTCTTAATAAAGCGACGTCCCGGACCCGTCCCTGATCTCGCTCACCGCAATCCGCTCCACTGTCCGGGCGCCCGTGTAGAATCATGGTCACTCTTTCCCTCTTAGATCAAGGGGCAGTGGTACGAACAGACATATAGGCGCCGTCACACAGGTAACGCCGCCGTGGGGCCGAGTGCATACATTCTATAGGCCCTTCAGAGGCAACTGCAGCAGCTACACCGCACAAGATCTAAACCTGGTCGCACATAGATTCCCTGCGGTCTCCCAATGTCATCTTGGCAACTGCGTCACATCACATCGCCGACAGAATGCACTGAAAAAACTACAAAACTCTCCCCGTGTATACCCCCACGACAATTTCAAACTGTCATCATACTCTCATGTAGGAGGGTTCCTACCACAGCAGATGGCGTAAAAACATACTGATACCGCATGCTGTGTCCAACACCTGTGACATGAACCTTTACTTTGTTTCTCCATTCCAGGTGGAAGAAAGTGGCGATTGCCGCATTCATCTTGATGTCCATCGTTTCGTGTGGCGTAGCCGCGTGGCAAATCGCTGGCACGGACGTGCCGCCATTTGTGATTTTCCCTGTTGAGTCACCGGAGTAAGTAGCCCAATACGACTTGCATGGTCAGGTAGATGCCACACCGGGAAATTGTTAGAGGTCTCGAGGTGGCCTGAATAATTACTAAGCTTTCTAGCCCGCTTCATTGCCCGCGTGAACCTTCAGTGGCTATATAGCTAGTGTCAACTTAGAACTCCTTTCGCGTGAAGCCTGAAATTGGGTTTTTAACAGCGAAGCCGTTGTAGGTTGAGCCTTTTCGTAAAGGCCAACTGCACTCAATTTCCACCTCGAAAAATATGTTGTAAATGTGTAGTACGTCTTACCAGATCAGCTGGGACACGAGTGGTAGCCCCGTGAAGCGCCTCGTTAATCTGTCATAAGCGTAAAAAATGGCTCAGGTAACCTTGGATATGCAAAGCAAAATCTTGGCCTAGTCTGGTTGAGTCTTAATTTCGAATGGTTAACCTTTGATGTCGCTGTGTTGCCGACCACGGCTCAAGGTCGTTCGGTCACGTGCAACGCTCACAGGAGGAGGCCCGGCCTCGCTTTCATTCTCGGCGAACGCAGCGTTCCTGTTTCACCGCGAACGCGGCGCAAGATTAGTCACATATCCCGAGCCCGTATTCTGGCCGAATGGTCTCAGCTGTTTAAAGAAGAGTAACGCTTAGTGTGATGAAACCGGGAACAGGTTTCGCTGAGGCTTGAGGGATACGATTCGAATCAAGCCTAAAGGCGAGGTGTACATGACAAGTGCCTGCAACGCAAACACTACCCTTAAAAAAGTCGAGCATACAAAAGCAGAAAAAAGCCCATCTGAATTTGAATATCCAAGGTGATACGGGGATGGGTGGTTCAGAACTCTGTAAATTGGAATTTCATGCTTGTTGTTTTTATTTTGAGACACAATATTTTTGTCCAGTTATCAATTTTGGATATTCATGTCTAATGCCATAGTTTGCTAACTTAGCAAGTGAAAAAACGGATAAAGCGAAGTGGCGTTTTGGCTATTGCTTGCTTCACTGCGCATCCTCTCGATCAAAAAATGTCTTTACCCCATCCACTCATTTTCTTACCTCGCAGAGTACTGTACAAAATGGCGAACGAATACTACCTCCTTCCCTTCTATCATCTTGTCTGCTACTTTTGTGGCTGCATCACCTTCCTCATTCTGGATGACTTCAAGCGGCTCAAGCTTTCAAAAGTGAGTTCCGCTCCGTTGGTAAAATCAAGTGTATACTGTCAAATGGCTAGGAATGGCCGAACATTATCCCCTGCCTATATGGTGTACTATATAGATTAAAAGGTATTGCACGATGCACTGCGGAGCATGAAACGCATACCACTATACTGTCACGTTACCGAACTGACTGAATATTGTGCTCAGTAGATGTCACTGGCTAGATTACTGGCAAATCCCGTCGGCGGGAACACCGGGGCGACGAGGAGAAGAACGAGGTGCTTTTTGCACATTTGGGGCTCGGCCACCACGCTCAGCGACGGTCCTCACCCAGGCCTTCTAAATAAACGCTCACTTCACCCTACAAACGTCTGACGATCATTGTAACAGGGCGATAGGCCAGCAATGCGGCGGCTTTGGCGGAAATAAAGGGACTCCGTTCTCCGCGGCGTCGTACCCCGCCCCTTACCAAAACTGCTACGATGACGTTCAGACGCTTGTGGGGCGAAGTGTGGGTTTAACACGGCCCGGGTGAGAACCGTAGCTGAGCGTTGTTGTCGAGCCCCGAATCCGCAAAAGCACCTCGTTTTCTTTTCGTCGCTTCGGTGTTCCCGCCATGGGGATGTGCCGGTGTTATAGCCAATGACATCTACTGAGCACACAATATTCAGTCAGTTCGGCAGCGTGACAATACGGAAAAGTCAATTCGGGCTGCTTGGCTAAACTTGCAGAAGTTTTGAAACTAGACAAAATATACGAAGCTATCTGTGTTTTTTGTTCTATTTACTCTTTTTCTGGCCGCCGAACAGAGAGGAAATGCTATGGCTGGGCGACCCAACGCGAGCCAGTGCTTGAATCCACAATTTTCCAGAATTCACCAATGCTCCCTTCGAACATGGGATATCGCGGCTGACAACTCTCCATGGGATTTTGGCTAGGCACTCCCACGGACTTATTTGGGATCAGAGCTTACTCGGTATCAGGAGTCACCCATGGCCTGAACCCATCCGGACTGGCTGCTCATTTCAAGTCATAAGTGATATCGGCTCAGAACGCACATATGGCCTTGATGACTGCAGCGAGGATGACTGTGGCAGTGGCTGTATACATCGCTAATGCTCTGTTTGTATATCTTTAAAGTACAGAACCTCTCTGAATCTTTTTTGTATGCGCTCTAGGCCCTTGAAGCGGCCGGCTGGAGCTTTGCACTGGGATGCTGCTTATGCTGTTTGTTTATAAGGCTGCCCTGGTACCGCCACTCAAGGCCGACAACGGAAGTGGGCACGCTGCTCACCGCATTTTTCGACCGCATCTTGTGGTCTGTCTTCCTTTCTTGGATAACGCTCGCATTCGCGACGCAAAGAGGTGGTGAGTTTCGCAATTTCTGTTCCGCCACTTTCTGGAATTTGTGACTGCTTTAAATGTCCCTAAAATCACGCACACGTCACCGGGAAAGTTACGAGCTGGACAATAAAAGTTAACGTACCCCACTATGGACGACTGCAACTAAGCGGATTTTTGTATTTTGTGCGTCCGAACTATTATTAAAAAACGTTGAAGTACAACACTGATTGCAACGATTGTATGCTTGAATATTTTAAAAATGCTACAATTAAATCCCGCTTTAACGGCCCAACATATTCTTTTTACTTTGTTGTTTTGATACAAGCGCAGAATTGTCTGCCAATTCGTTAATGCGGAAAAATAGATTCGCCTTAGGAGTACTAGCAAGAGGCGAATCATTTGTTAAGCAAGTTGTGTGAAAGGTGTTTCAGTATTTTATTTTTTAATTCGTAATTTATTGCATTATTTATTTTTCTGAATTCAAAGGTGGTATTGTGGCTTTCTATAGACCTCGCATTGAATAACTTACATTGAGCAAAAGAGTTTGCGCGTGCACATGTGTAGTGGATTTCGAAGTGTAGTGGATTTTAGAACGGCAATGCGATGCGAGGATTGCTATAGACTGTTTTCAGCGCACACTAAGCATCACTTTGCGCGTTGAATATCAACTACCTAGTGCATTTTCAGCATTGGTACTTCTGACCGCAATCCGGGCCTGTGGACCTCTGGCTGTGTACTAACGTCATGTCTAACAATTGGAGGTCCGTAACCGTAGTGGTCTCATACAATTGAATTGGGAATTGGTTTTTTAAGCTAATAGGGATACATTTCGGCTTGAGGATCGCCATAGTGAGTGCTTCGGACTATCTCAGGACTTCTGGTAATCTGTAATACTGACACAGGAGTGTTTTGAGGAATCTTTCTTGGCTACTTAAATCCGAAAATTTTGGTCTGTCTGTCTGTCTGTCTGTCTGTCTGTCTGTCTGTCTGTCTGTCTGTCTGTCTGTCTGTCTGTCTGTCTGTCTGTCCGCTCGTCCCTGGATTCAGCCATCTGGCCAAAAGGTAATACAATTCTTGAGAAATAAGTTAATATAGGCAAAACCTATTAAAACCACTAAATCTGGAAAACATTGCTCACACATGACAATTTTGTTGAGCGAAAGATAACATCACGTAAATTTAAGCGATATATCAATACACAACTGGAATTCGCAGTGTTCTTTTAATTGAAAGTAAATGTGTGCTTGGTATTCGCGACAGCAAATAAAAACTACGCCTTGGAGACGATATTTTTAACGCAAGAATACGAGCAGAGCACGCGACGAGTCCGGATGTCGTGACGGCATTCGAAATTCAACAGCAACGAAAGGTTCCATTAGACATCAGACAAGACCTGGAACGCGCGAAAATTGAATTGACTTTAGCGAACCTCCTACGTGTTCATCAGGAGCGATACGGGTGGTTAAGAGCGTGAGAGGGGGACAGGGGAGAGAGGAGAAGAGTTTACGTGGCAGATGCGTCAGAAGGCTATTGTCTGCCGGCGACATGTGCGGCGAAGTAAGCAGGCATGTCGGAGTCTTTTTATGTTAGCCTTCAAAAAAAGTCTACACTACCGGAACTCTAACTCGTGGCGTCGCTCCTATAGTAGTGCAATCTTTAGTCCTTGAGCAACGCCGGTCGTTGAAACATTCCGCCGAACCCTCGCCTTGAAAGCTTTTAAAGCAAAGCTTGACTAATCGCGTCGACCCGTTTAGTCGTCGCAGGGAATTCCGACTTCATTTGACTGCAGCTTCTCTGTATCCTTGACAAAGCATCAAGTGTCTCACCGGGCCGAGCTCTGCCGACGGCCGCGTGCGATAGCCGCCGCCGCTGCCGGCTTGGCGCATGCGCTCTCTGCAGCGGGGTCACCACCTGATCACGTGACTTGGCGTGCGCATGCCAGCTTGGCTATGGATGAGAGCGAGGCCCGGCCGTCTTACGGGTGGAGTTGTGCGGGAACGGGAGGCTTTGAGCCGTCACCCGCAAGTGGCGTCTCACCACCGCGCTGATATTGCCCGGTGAGCTGCTTCACTGGGAAGGGTCCGGAATACCAAGCGCGCGACGCTAGCTTCAGAGACTACGGAGAGCGAGCCGTTCGGCTCGGAAAAGGCCGGACGCGGCGCCACAACCGCAGATAAAGGCAGGCTTCGGACGAATAGTATAATAATTACAGTTAAATCAAAGGTTAAACAAGTGATAACCAGGCTAAGCCAAGCTCTCGCTTTGAATATCCAGTGTTAGCTGAGCTAAGCCACTGCCATTTTTGTATCGTATATCGGATGTAAGGCGTGTATCGGACCCGAGGGCCACCCCTGCAGAGGCTGGTGCTGAGATCGCTTTCAAGGCAGTAATGCGATCCCTATTTCTAGCCAACCAACTTTCTGAGTGGGTGGCTTGTAGCGAGTGACGTTTCGTTCAAAACGCGCTTTCTAAATGTATTAATACGTTGAAATCTTTGCCTAGTACTTCCCTAGCCGGGACCGCGTAACGCCCTGAATTTCCCCAAAAATGCAGGTTTAGAGGAAGTAACGCCTTTAATCGTTATAACAAGGTAAACGGCGATAAAGGGTCGGGCAGAATTATGAAAAACCAAAAAACAGGAAAAATAAACAATACAATTTTCACAAAAATTGTGTGACAAAATAAAAACTGTGCTTCTTATACATCTGCCCCAAAACCAAGAGTAAACCAAAAAGTCCGCAAAAAAACGAAGTCCAAATCGAAATAGCCAGAACGGCCAACCATTTAACGCCCTGCATTCCACAAAAATGCAGTTGTGGTGGACGTAACACTTTTAATCGTTATAATAGCGTAAAAGGACATACGTGGTAGAACAAAAACTTGAGAAACCAAAAAATAAGAACAACAGAAAAAACAACACTTCCACACAAATGATCGGGCAAAATAAAAAAAATACGCTTCTTATTACCCCAACTCCCAAGAAAAAACAAGAAAGTACAAAAACACGTGGAAAATATGGCTAAAAATAGTAACAACGACGAAGCCGTGTAACCCCCTTAATTTACACAAAATTGAGATTTGCCGAAAGTAACACATGTAGTTGTTATATAGCGTAAATGGAGATAATTATAAAGAAAAAATTTTGGACGCCCCGCCAGGAAAAAAAATAGAGAAAATAAAATTTCCACAAAAATGATCTGCCAAAAAATATGCATCTTATACATCTGCCCCCAAAACCGAAGAATACACGAATGAAGCCCGCAAAAGAACGTTGGAAATGCCTAAAAAATAGCGCAAATGGTCCATTTCTGCAGTACGCCTTACTTCTTCGGAAAATGTACATAATATGCGAAGTAAAGGCACTTAGTCGCTATAATGTTATATAGTACTTACATCACTGTAAAAAAGAAAGACAATAAAACTTACAAGGATTAAAATAATCGAACGTCTTTCTCTTCTCATAGCCATATTTGGCTACAAAGAACTAACATTCTCGACAAGCGCCATAAGAAAGTTGATGATGGTTGGATGTTTATGGCGCAAGGCCAACTGGGGCAAAGAGCGCCAAAACAAGTCGATGATAGGGGTGAAACCTTACACACTAAGTAAAATCAGCAAAAACAAAAGTAAAATCACGAAACGATAATGAGCATGGCTGGTGTATAGGGCCAGATTTCATGATGCGTGATAGGAAATGAGGTTTAAGAACTTGACGTCGGACAAATACTCAAACACACGTTTCACGGAAACAATGGCATCATCACCTAGGAAAAACGATGGATGTAGGGGAATATGTTGTCTGTAGAGTTCTCTGAAGTGTTTGTGTCGTGTTGTGTGAAGTGCCTTGCATGTGATTAGTATGTGCACTACGGATAGGGCCTCTCCGCACCTGCGGCACTGGGGTCTAGAAGATCCCGTCAGCAGATACGAGTGCGTTGCATGGGTGTGCCCTATCCGCAGCCTACCCAAGGCGACTTCCGTCTGTCTGTTGTGTGAGTCAGATGTGTACCGTCCCAAGTGTGGCTTTATTACATGTAGTTTGTTGTCTGTCTGTTCGTCCCAGTGTGTTTGCCATGTTCTGCGCAGGTGTTGTCTTATGTGTGGCTTGAGGTCTGTGTAGGGTATCGCTGTAATGTCTACAGTGTTCCTGAGTGCAGCAGCAGCGGCCCTCTCGTCTGCCAACTCATTCCCAGCGATCCCTGCGTGTCCTGGGACCCAGCAGAGGACCAGCTTATGCTTTTGTGCATACACGGACATGATAGTGTTAAATACAAGATTAACTATGTGGTTTTTGGGGGGTGTATGCGATGACAGTGCGCGAACAACACTCAAAGAATCTGTATAGATGATGGAATTGGGAATTTGATTTTCAAGAATGTGTCGTACAATCAGTAAAATTCCATACGCTTCTGCTGAAAAAACTGTTGTGTGCACGCTCATGGTTCTGGCTGCATTAAAATTTGGACCATGAGCAGCGCACGACACCATAGTGGAGGTTTTAGAAGCGTCACTATAAAATTCCGCACATGTGTATTTAAACTGCAAAGACAGAAAGTGCTGCAGTATTGCAGCTCGTGGTACACGATTTTTATCAAGTCTCATAAAAGAAAGGTCGCACGACACAGGGCGAACTTGCCAAGGCGGTAAACTGTTAGAAAAGGATGACCTGTACACGTCTAAAAACGAAGCACTGAGATCCGCGGCTCGCTCTCTCACTCTAAGTGAAAAGGGCAGAGGAACGGATGGGCGATTTACAAATAGCAGAGATGTTGATGTATCATTAAAGACAGGATAAAAAGGATGATTATTCAGCGATGAAATTTTAAAAGCATAAAGCAAGTCCATGTATGTTCGTTGGTTCTCAAGGCTCCACTTATTACATTCGACATAAAGACTCTCAGCAGGGCTAGTGCGAAAAGCACCCGACGAAAGACGAAGGCCCAAGTGTAGCACTGGGTCAAGAATTCGCAAGGCTGTCTTAGTCGCCGACCCATATACCACACTGCCATAGTCCAAACGAGACCCAACCAAAGCAGTATACAAGCGAAGCAAGAGTTCTTTGTCAGAACCATAGGATTGGTGGGAGAGAACCTTAAGTATATTCATTGTTTTGAGACATTTATTTTTAAGTTCCTTGATGTGGGGAATGAATGTGAGTTTGTGATCAAACACCACACCCAAGAACTTGTGCTCCTTGTTCACAGGAAGCGACACGCCATTAAGAGTAATGTCTGGGTCCGGATGGACCCCCCGCTTCCTGGTGAACACAACGCAGGAGCTTTTTGCAGGATTCAATTTAAACCCATTGTTGTCTGCCCAGCTGGCAAGTTTCTTGACACCAAGCTGGACTTGACGTTCGCAGATTGACATATTACATGATTTATAGGATATCTGGACGTCATCTACATACATGGAATAAGAGATTGTGGGTGGCAGTGCCTTACCAAGAGAGTTCATTTTTACTATGAAGAGAGTGCAGCTCAACACGCCACCCTGTGGCACGCCATTTTCTTGCACGTGAACCCTTGAGAGTGCACCACCGACTCTCACTCGAAACGTTCTTTCTGATAGGTAACTGACAAGAGTGTTTAACATGTTACCCGAGACACCGAATGACTTCAGGTCACTAAGGATCCCGTAGCGCCAAGCGGTGTCGTAGGCCTTCTCGAGGTCGAAAAAGACAGTTAAACAGTACTGCTTATGCGCGAAGGCATCCTTGATGTACGAATCAAGAGCAACCAGTTGATCGTTCGTTGATCGCCCCACCCTAAAGCCTGCCTGGCAGCTCTCGAGAAGACCGTTGTACTCGAGGAAGTACACGAGCCTGCGATTTACCATCTTCTCGAAGAGCTTGCACAGGCAGCTCGTCAGGGCTATAGGACGGTAGCTTGAGGGGGACGACGGGTCCTTTCCCTCTTTCAGAAAAGCAACAACTATAGCCTCCTTCCAAGAGTTTGGAATGTGCCCCGAAAGCCATATCTTGTTATATAGGTGTAAGAGTGTTAGAAGCGTGTCTGCGTGCAGGTGTTGTATCATTGTATATGTAATGTTGTCTGGGCCTGGAGCTGAGGGTTTACACGTGCTCAGGGCAGCCCTCAGCTCATGTAGTGAAAACAGGGAGTTGTAAGAAGTCTGTGATTTGTTGTTGTCGTGTAGTGACTTCTTTTCACTAGAGTCTTTATACCTCAGGAAAGTGTTCGTGTAGTGTGCTGAACTGGACACGTGTTGGAAGTGTTGTGCGAGTGTGTCAGCCTGGTCTTCGAGTGTGTCCCCTGTAGTGCTGACCAGAGGCAGGCTGTGAGTTTGTTGTCCTTTGAGTTTGCGTATTCTCGTCCATACTTTCCGTGTGTCTGTGTAGGAGTTGATGGATGTTATGAAGGAACGCCAACTCTCTCGTTTTGACTCACGGCGCACACGTTTTCCTAACGCCTTGGCCCGTTTGAACAAAATGAGGTTACCCGACGTGGGGTACCGACGAAGGACACCCCACGCCTTGTTCTGGGCCTCTCGCGCCCGCCTACAGTCCTCATTCCACCACGGCCTCCGCTGGTTGCGCGGGGCACCAGAGGCGTGGGGAATGGACTTTTCGGCGGCGTCGAGGATGTGCGCCGTGAGCAGTTGGGTAGCTTCTTCAACGTGTAGGTGTCCTATGGATGTGTGGTGTAGTTGGGATGTCTCTGTAAATGTATTCCAGGTAGCTCTTGCTTCATTAAACCTTTTATGGGAAGATGGACTGCTCGGGCCTGTACCTATGTACGTTAATGAAGTAGGGAAATGGTCACTACCATATGGGTCAGTGCCCACACCCCACTCAAGACATGGAAAGAGAATTGCCGAACCAATAGCCAAGTCAAGACATGAGTATGTGTTGTGTCCTATGTTATGATATGTAGGCTGTTTATTGTTGAAAAGGCATGCTCCAGAGGATGTAAGAAACCTCTCTATCAGGCGACCCCGGGCATCCGTACGAGAAGAGCCCCAAAGATAATTGTGAGCATTAAGGTCGCCTGTTAGAATGTACGGTTCGGGCAGCTGGTCAACCAGCGCCTCGAAGTCAGAGCTCAAAAGTGTAACATCAGGAGGAATGTAGATGGAGCATACCGTTATCAACCTATTAAATATTATTAAGCGTATTGCTACAGCCTCAAGGACAGTATTCAAGGTGACAGGGTGGCATGCTAAGGATTTTCGGGCGATTATGGCCACACCGCCAGAAGAGTGTGTGTAGCCATCCCTGTCTTTCCTGTATACCAGGTAACTATTCAAGAAATTTGTGTGTTTGGAATTCAGATGTGTTTCCTGGACACACATTAAACTTGGCTGGTTGGCATGCAGAATCTCATGCACGTCGTCAAGATTATTCAGAAGGCCTCTGCAGTTCCATTGATCTATGTTTTCTCTTCCCATTATGATATGTTAGAGCTACTGGAGAGTGATTATGTAGGGTCTTTCGGGGCTTGCACTCTTGGGAGGGGCTTTCTGGCCTTCTCTACTGACCTGGACGTCGCAGCCCGTTCCTTCCGCTGCGATGAAAGCCGGAAGGGCTCGACGTCCATGTCGTCATCTGATGGCAAGGGGGTGCCCAGCGGACTGGGCCCCCTTGACGTGGTACCCTTTCGGGCGTTCTTTGCCTGCGCTGCCAGTGCCGAAGGCGTGGGGAGCACGACAGGTGGCACAGGCAGTGAGGCAGGGGAGGGGGTCGCTGCGACTGCCTCCGTCTCCATCTCGTCCGGGCCCTTGCGTGTGCTTCGGGCCGGTGGAGAGGAGGAAACGGTGTGTGCAGCAGCATCCCCACCGGACGTGGATGCCACCACGGCCGCTGCTGGCTCAGCGAGCGGTGCGGAGGCGGGTTGGGCTGCAAGAGGCAACCCAGGGGGGGGCGGGGGCGGGACCAAGTCCGACTCTCGGTACTGGGTCCCCGCCGAAACAAGACGCCGCTCCGCCCCCCGGCGAGCTGCGTCGGCGTACCTCCCCAGGGGAAAAGAGGCGAACCTCTTCCGCGCCTCTGGGAAGGTGATGTTTTCAGTGATTTTGAGATTTATTATTTTCTTTTCCATCTGGAACCTTTCACACGTGCGGGAGTACGCAGCATGAGGTCCATGACAGTTGCTGCACATTAATTGTTGAGCCTGGCAGTTATCTGTATCATGATCTTGGGATGAACATTTTGCACACGTTGTTTTGCCGCGACAGGAGGTGGTGCCATGCCCGAACCGTTGGCACTTGAAACAGCGCCGCGGGTTCGGGATGTAAGGCCGGACAGAACAGTGAATGAAACCTGCTTTGATGGATTCGGGGAGTGTGGAACGGTCAAATGTCAAGATTATATGCTTTGTCATGATTTGCTTATCATCTCGCCGCATGGTGATGCGCCTCACTGCCGTCACGCCCTCGCCTTTCAGACCTTCGAGCAGATCGGCTTCCGTCTCATTTATCAGATCTGGCTCAGAAATCACACCCTGAGAGCTATTGAGGCTACGGTGGGGTGTGACTCTGATGTCCAGATCTGCCATGCGATTCTGGGTAAGGAGGCTTGTGGCTTGCTGGTGAGTGTTCACCTCGACCAGAACTTCGCCGGTTCTCAGTTTCTTGGCTTGGAAAGACTTGCCAAGGATGCTTTCAAGGAATTTGGTGATAAGGAACACTGACTGGGAGGAGATGGGATTTGACTTGTCAAGAGATTCAACAATCAAGAAGCGCGGATAGTTATCTGGCTTTTGGGATGCAATTGTTGGCAAGGGTGGGAATGAAGCTTCGGTGCGGCCCCTTTTCGGGGGCCGATCACGTTTGGGGGGGGGTTTGGAAAATGCCATATGATACATTGGGAAGCAGGGAGACGGGGGTACTTTCTTCTTTGACCTTACCCTGGTAGCCAAAGAGGTCCCGGAGCTCCCTGCCTGGTGAACAGACAGGGAGCCCATCCGCCGGAGCTTGACCTGGGCTCCGACGGCCACCGTTCATGGTTTCTAACCCTTCACCTATAAACACATTGCCACGGTTGGATCCAGCGTATGTTTGGGGGCTCGGGGTCCGCGGTATCGCCAGTACCGTCACCAAGATTGCTCAAGGTGCCCCGTGCGGGGGCCATAAGAAAGTTACGCATTACTAAGAAATTCTGTGATTTTATGCATATTTTTTCGTGTTTACTTTTGGCGCTAAAGTTAATTCTCAGTCTTTGAAGCATCATTTGATAAGTTGTGGACTTTATAGCGTATCGATTGTGGTAGGGCTGCCCGCACATAATTTGAACATGGTTGTGTAGCAGCACGTATGCTCCCGAACGCGGTGTTTGTGGGCTACGGCAATCGCTGAGCTAAATTTGTGTACTTCGCGCGTCGTTCGCAAGAAATTGGTAAAGCAGATAATCACAAAGTGTTTCCTGCACGCGAAAAGGCTCCACCCACACGCCGGCCATGGCTGCCCGCAAGGCCCATGGAGCGACCCGAACCGGCGCAGGCCGCGACAGCAACAGCTTGTCGCTGCTGTTGTTCAAGGTCATTTTGACCGCGAAAAAGAAGTTCCCTATGCGCGAAAGGGTATCTTAGTGCGGTGCAACAAATGACTGAGGATTACTATAGCCTCTATTCAATAGCGTGGAATACATGCAGGTAACCGTGCGAGTGCGCCGCCATATCTGTGGCCAAGCGTCTGTTGCCAAGGCGTCGTTGTGCGCCCGGCCCCTAGATCAGGCACCCCTCTTCTCCATGCCTTCATGGCGGCCAGGCCGGCCGCCGGCCGCGAGTGACCTTTGGTTCCCGTGCAAGGCGTGTGCGAGTGATTCGATAGTCAGTTGTGCCGCGATAGCGTTGGTCACGCGAGATGTCACGATTCCGATCATGAGTGTGACACCCCCATTCAACCAATTCAAGCAATTCAATCCCAAACTCCGCGCACACCTACGAGCGAGTCCGAGTCGGTCGTGGCACGAAGGTTGCAACGTGAGCGCAGTGGTCCGTTCGACAGCAGGAACTGCATCATCACCAAACGGTTGCCCTCTGAACGCAAAATAATACCTCGACGCCAAGTGCTGTTGAGTGCAGCACAGTACGATCTACCTATCGCCAGACGCGTATGAAGGAGCCGCCGCAGATGGGCTGATTGCCAGCCGCGTCGCTCTAACGTCAGACATGAGTTGTTTTGCTGGGTGTGAAACATTTAGCGCACGAGAAAGCCAGCGCTAAACCGGTGTACGCGTGAACCATTTCTCCAAAGAAATTATTCGGTTTTTGTACTCAACCACGTATTAGAGGGCACGTACCAGACATAAAGTCGTGGATGCGGTGCGCGTGCACTTGCGTCGACATGCGCGGCGGCAGCCAAATGCAGCGTCGGACTTTTGCTGCCGTTCGCAGCCGCGGTTTCATCCTCCGTGAATTCGAAGTGCTCGAGGGTGGGTAGAGCGCCACCACTTAATCTGATTGCGAATAATATATCTGTTGACGCCAGTACCGATAATCTGGTTGAAACGCAGCAGACGATGTGCGCTGGTATTTTTTTTCGTCCAGACGCGGGCGCAAAGCGCATGCGCTGGCACGGTGGCCACCGACATGGCGGTTTTCGGTGTTGCCAGGCGGAGAAATCGCCCACTAAACTTTTCATTGAATAACGCCTGTACCAAGGTAAATATAAATGGTAGCGAAGGTTCGGGCAAAAAGCGGTTCAGAACCTATTGCCAGCGACATCAGCATGGAGGCTTATGGGAGTGGCGATTGAAGCGCGACTAGGTGAGGAGGGAACAAACACTAGTAACAAAAAACCAAGTTTTGTTCAACAATAAAACAACAATTATATTTTACGAACTATATTTATTTCTGAATCACATTTATTTAGGCACAGTGTATAAATAATTTATGAAAATGCCGTTCATTCTCAAAAACCTTTTTTGTAGCGCCCTCTGAAGAATGGCACATGTCATTGCTTTGTGATGCAGTCCTTGTAGTGATCGGAAAGGCGCTCCTAAAGTTCGTCTGCTAGGAAACGCCCCTCGTGTGTTTTGGTGGTGCACATTTGCATTCGTTTTTCCTTGTTAATTTGGTGTGAACTTAATTTTTGCCGTGCGTGGACTTGCGAGGTGCGTTGTATCGTCGGTGAACACGTTTAGTTCCATGCCCGGCAGGCACGGTGAACTACGGGACGATGCTGCCAACGGTTGGAGCGGAGCGCTTTCGTCGGTACCTACAGAAACGATGTGCTGTACAAGTTGCAACAGCAACTCCCGTACACCTCTGGCGTTTTACTGCACCATTTTCCTCTCATTTCCACAGGTAACGCGAAACTATTGTACTGTTAATATGTGCACGGGGGTTGTGTAAGGGGACGTGGTGGTGCTTCGAAAAAAAATGGGTCTAAAGCTTTGTTATGTCACAGTTATCTCTTGATTTCAGCTCAGGCTGTCTCAGAGCAAGTTGTGTCAATTACTCTAGGACTTCTCGGCGTAGTACCACTCGAATTTAAACGAGTCGCTCTAATTGTCTATCTCAGTGTCTTCTCTATTGCATTACAACGCTTGTAGTGCTCGTTGCTTCCCGCACTTGTATGCGCAAGCATTATTTCCATCGCAGTACTGTGTTGTGCTGCTCTGTGCTGCGCTGCTGCCAGATCTTTCCTGCTATGTGCTTTTACATACTGCCGTCGCTTTCGTTTGCATTGATCCATTTTTCCTCTTTTTACTTATCTGTTGCGACACTTGCCTAATAATGCAACCAGGAAATTGCAGGCGTGAATGCTGAGTGAACTTCTGTAGAAACCCTTGTCTACTTGATAAGACGCCGGGACAGCTGCAGTGTGCTCGCTGCACTTTCGTGAATCGGCATTCCTGCGGCCCGGTTTTCTACGTCAAGATGCAGTGCCTAGTTCTTTTCTCTTGTTTCGAAGTAGTTCTGCTGTTGACGCTTTCATTGCTCATAATGCTATGTGTTACGGGTAAAGTCAATTTTTCGGCGCGTAAGGAAAATCATAATGCATGTAGTGCCCACGAACATTTTGTACTTATTGTATGTGCTCATTTTGTGCAGTGTGGTAAATTTGTTTTATGTTCATCCTGGAATAAAACTCAAATGTCTTGATTATAGCATGACTTTGCGTTATTTCTTCTCTTAGAACAGAAGTACACAAACTGAGCAAGCATTATATAACCTTGATCTATACTTAAGGCACGCACGCCTACCTGCGCATGTGCGACGCAATTAAACTTAGCAGTGGCGTTGGTAGAAATTGGTATCGGGGTAAGGAGTGGGCACCTTTTGGTCAAGTGTCATTTTGGGCTCTGTATCCCAAGGCAGACAAAAAATTCCGGTTGGCGGGAAGGGGGGGGGGGTGTACGTTTGCCACCCGCTGCAATCAAAATAAACAACTGATTGCTTTTATACAGCAGTGGAAGGCATGAATACAGAATAAAGGTTCAGAGAAGATGCAAGATGCTTTTATAAACACCGAGGCGAATCATACGACAGTATGCTAAAGTGCGTTTCTCTAGTCACGAGTATAAGCTGGCGTTGACTTGAAGCACACACGCCAAGGGCTCGCCAACTTGCGTCGGATGGCAATGAAATGAGCCCTCAGCGATCAGAGTCCTGCTAAGGGTGTTTTGAAGTCAAATTTTCCCGCTAATGCCACCAAAATGACGTCACTTTCTGACCGGATATTGCGTCACATCCTGTTTATTTTTTGTTCCGCCGGAAGTGTTCCCTCCTCACACAGAGGGCGCTAAGCCCCATGAGCAGCTTAAGAGCCGACATTTTCTGAACGTATGGGCTTCTATGGAAGCTTCGCTACCAGTTATATTTACCTTGCCTGTACTCCCTAATGCTAAATACGTGCGCAGCGGAAACTGCCGTCTTCTAGATCACGGCGCATAGCAGCCGCGTCTCAGAAAGTGATCATGAAGTCAGCGAACTCATCGCGGGGTGCCCATTTCTGCCGTTATCTCGTAGCGCGTCGCCGCCGCCGAGCATGTTGTTGTCAATCGTGTTTCAACCTTCCGCGCAAATGTCACATGCTAAGGATGAGCCACGCAACGGGGAGGAGCGTAAGGCCCGATGTACGCACCATGGATGTACGTGCATCACGCAGCGTGTGCTGGGCTTATGTGGCACGACCTCGGCATATTGCCCTCCCCCTTACAATTTTTGCATGCTTTAATCCTGCGCTTCCCTGCGGGATTATACTCGGTGTCGTCTTCGTTCACTCGGTTACCTCGTAGCGCGTCGCCGCCGGACAGCGTCTCCCGCCGGCTAGACATACCGCCCTCCCCCTGACACTTCGCCACATTTTCCTCTTCCGTTTTCCTTCTGTCTTCGGTGTTCCCTTCGTTCACTCGGTTATAAAGCCGGCGACGCCGCCAAGCCATGGTAGCGGATGCTTAAGTGCTGCGCACTAAACTTGTGCTAGGGTACGTCCTCCGCGATACTAAGCGTTCATTTCTCTACGCCGGGAGGCCGCGGAGGCTGCTGGCAGCACCTGCCCGTTTACGCGCGGTGCGGCCGACAGTACCGCGCCTGAAACGTGACATAGGCATGTCTAAACACTCCCCGAAGGCTTTGAAAACTCACTTTCATACCCTGCTGAGAAGTTGTCGCGAGAAGTGAGGTACACAGTACGGCGGTGATCGTTAATCAAATGAGCGCATAACTGAAAAAGCCTTGGAGGGGAAATGGGCATTGCTTAAAAGCCAAATTGTACATCCTACCAGCACTTTTAAGCATGTGCGTCAAAGCAATCCGCTCACCGTTCCACGCTTAAAAGTGTGCGCGCGGTGAGATCACTACTGGGCGGCACGATTCCGTTCTGTTGCAAGGTCCATTCGTTGCACACACAGTCCAATACATAGTCAAGTCGAAAGTACTTAATAAGGAATTAACAGCGCACCTATCTCGTAACTTGCACCGTCTACGTCCTTGGCTGGCTGTACGATGGAGCTGCGGGTCACCCTGAAAGAAACTACCTAGACGCGGCGGTGTCGCCGCGGGAACAAACTAGTCGTTGTTTGCTTGCCCGGATTATTAGGACAGTATACCAGTTTTCGAGTAACTTGAATCAAAACCCCGAGGAGGGTAACACATAAAAGCCACAACAAAAATAACAACAACAACAACAACCACAAAAAAATATGGTCGCATCAGCGCAGGCAATGTGTTCTCGTAGCGACAACAAAGCCCGGCATCCTGTGAGTGACGTCAGTTGAAGGTAACGCCCAAGGTGCCGAGCCCAAGGACGCGTGTTCCATCCTCGTCGCTGTGGCCGCTTTTGGGATTGAGGCGAAACGCGAACACACTTTCTGTCGAGATTTCGGCGCAGGTTAAAAATTCCCCAGGTGGTCAAAATCAACTGCATGGAGCCCCCAACTACGGCGCGCGTCATAGCCATGGTGTACCTTCGGCGCAACTCACCTCGTACTTTGAACATCACAAGGCTATTACGAGGAGGAAGGGGGAAATAGGGGAACAAGAGAAAAAGAGGCACTAGAGGAAAAAGGATTGAGCTCACTGTATTTTGCACGGTTCTGTGTACAATATCGCGTAGCAAGAGCATAGTTGCGTAGTATTTGTCCAAAGCATTTACGCCGTAATACTGTACGGCAATAAATCCCCATGATATCGCTTAGCTATCCTCGTATCTTGTTAAAATGGAAAAACAGAACACCGCCAGATGAGGCGTGGCAGTTGTTTACGGTCACTATAATTTTGTCTATGTTTCTCAGCAAAATCTGTTCGTCATTTTCGTGTGTTTGGGCCGTCTTAGCTTATACTAAGATATTTTCGCACTTAGTGGTTTGTTGAAATTTCTTGACGGCGCTTGGTTCATCTAGCCAATTGCGTCTCGATGCAACTGGCTAGTATTGGGACAGGGCAGAGGCTAATTACACCTACGCGACGTGATGCTCTAAGAGTTAATCTAGAGGCCGCTCATACCAAAACAAAACACTTGCTAATTTTGTTTCTTTCCATCACAGGCTTCGTACGCGACTTCTTTGCCTGGAAGCCATTTGTACCTCTAAGTAGGCTGTCGTTCGGTGTGTACCTCATCCACCTTCCCTTCATCGAGGTGTTCCTGCACAGGTCCTCGGAGCGTCTGCAGTATTCAATGTTTAACCAGGTAAGGTAGTTCCTCAAACCTCGTGGGGTTCCTTACACCTTGGACTAATACTGTGTTTAGTAAAACACATTTTTCCGGAAATTAGAACACAAAGGCCACAACGAAACGAAAAGAGGAGGACGACGCGAGAAGGGCTCATTAGTAAGAGTATTTATTTACAAGCATAGTCTCATATAAATACATGCCCTATTTCAAAGAGCATGGGCGAATAAACAATGAAGACAAAAGGGTAAGATGGGCGTAATTATAGTGGGGCTTACTAAACAAATTTTACGGGCGTGCAGAAGCCCAGACCTGTCGCTGCGGCACTTTTCGCCATTTTCTATAACATAAGTACCTTACGAGCTTTTGAAAAAAAGCTCCTTCACCACTGTGCTATCGCTCCTGCCGAGAATTCAAAATTGCGCACAGAAAGACGCGCATGCGCACTCGTCAAAATGCGTGAGAAAATGCGCACGACCAATCGGGGTCGTGTGCCCTATCGTTCAAGCATCTGCCCCGTTTTCCGATGTAGGCCCCCCCTCCGCATGAAAGAGATACCTCGTAGGTTACTGATACGTCAAAGGACCGAAAATGCTTGGTGTGCTCCTTTTTACACTTCTCCTTTCTAGGCTTGCCAGAAATTTCACGCGCACACGCGCCCATGATTATGTCGGGCCGAAAACGACACAGGCGCGTTGTACCTTTTTTGCCGCCTTTTTCAAGCGGTGCAAATACCGGGTTGTTTCTATCGCCCAATAGCTATGTTTTCACAGTATGCACTAATTCAAATGAGAATTACACTGTTTTCCACCAATCGTACGCTCCGCATTTAACTGAGTGAGCTGAAAATTGTGTTTTTACGCTTCAAGCATCGGAAACCACACAGTGTTTGAAAAGTGCAATTAAGGTCTCTCTAACTTATGCAGCATAGCGCAAACCTTGCGAAGTTGTCGCTTGTTCTTATTGGAATAGCACTTAATTTTATGTAGGTGCATCATCAAATTACGTTCTTTTGCAATACACTGAGTCATCAAACTTCGAGAAGCGGCCAGAAACGAGAAATGAGCTCGAAACTGGCAAGAAATTAGTTTAATGTAATCGGTTTCAAACAAAATTTGAATGGTTTAAAACTCGTTGTTGCGGATGCTTGGGTTTCTTGTTTTATATATTTAAAATAAAATACATACAGTCCCTTCTTCCCAGCGGTATGTTGTCCATTGCAATTGATGGGTTAACTTTAGGTAGAATTTGCTTCCTCTAATCTAAACTTTTCCATTTGTAAGCTAGTTACAAAGATCGATGTCTAACGAGTTCCATCTGGCTGATTTTTCATATACTACAGAGTTATTGCTAATGGATTTTGTCACAGGGTCACTGAAAATTCCACCCAAGAGAAATGTGGTACCTTTTAGTCTATACAGCAAGGTCCGGTCAAGTTTTTTCGTTTCTGTGATGTGCGGGGGTAAAAATCGTAGACGCGGCTCGCTAAACTAGGAGCAAGGCAGCATCTGGATTCTACAATAAAATTTAAAAAATAAAGGAAGCTGGCTCTCACGCGCAAGACGTGATTGGCGAACGTGTTGTAGGTGAGCATTGGCGGACACATAGTTAAGTCTCAGTATCATAGTTTATTTGCGTAATTGGGGTGCTAGAAATTGTGTGCATCGAAGAGGTCGTCGTCTTCTTCGCCGCGAGTGGTGGATGCAATGTCATCCTCAGCATTGTAGACTTCCACCAGCTCAACTGGCGAAGCTTGCACTAAGTCGCGCAAGGCTTGAACCAAAATCTGCAGGATTTTTTTATACGTAAGCACTGAAGGACACATCACCACGCATTTGTAGAAGTTTCATTTTGTTTATTAACATGTTCCGCCATCGCTTTGCACTGTGCTAGGAGTAGTCATATAGTCATACGCATCGATATCGCCGTGTTCCTCATGCGAAGCAGTACATGCGGGGTAGCGCTTGACGACAGCGCTGGAGTTTTAAAACCCAGAAATTTTTGTCTGTCTGTCTGTCTGTGACTCGATTCATCCACCCGGCCAAAGTAAAACAATGCCTGCGCAATAGTCTTATATAGTCACAGCTAAATCTACCCATCTAAGCCCGGTGTAATGTTTCTACTAGTCAACATTGTTGAAGAAGAACAAGACATTACGCAAATATAGGACAACAGATTAATACAGAAGTGATATTTGCAGTGTTCCTTTATAAAAAATCATATATGCTTGATTTTTGCGAAATTGAATACTTCATCAACTGCAGAAAAAAATTCACTCCACCGTCGCCTGCTGTCGCCCACGCCACTAGAGTTTCTGGCGCCATTTTAAGAAATCAACCAGCAACAGTTACGAAAGGTTCCACTAGATAGGTTCCGCGTTCTTCTTGCAACGCACGTGGAGTAGGGAAATGCGGCTCTATAAACGTTGAAGTAGGGCGCCTCGATTCACGCGCATCCTCGCCGTACGGCAGCGTTGGCATCGAGACACCCGGCCTGGAGAAGTGGAACGCGTTAAATTTAAAATGATTTAAGCAAACCTTTGGCGTCTTTACCTTGGGAGGAGCGCGACACAAGAGGAACAAAATGATAGGTGAGCGGGAAGGCGAAGGGACGCATTTACTTGGCAAAAGTCGATAAAGACTATCGTCTTTTGTCGACATTTGCAACTAAAGGAGCAGATACGCGGCCAATTTTTTTTTAGATGCAAAGCATCTCTTAGTCGACCCTCCGTCGTCCCTCGGCATCCGGCGTCCGCACCTCTCCTCTCCGTCCCCCTCTCCACGCCAGCTGTGATAACGCCACTCTCCTCCTCACCGCTTGGCTCGTGTCGTGCCGGCTGAGGAAGACACCGGCAACACTGTCGCTCCAGGAGCCCTTAAAGAGGAAGCGTGCTCGTCTCGTGCCGGCCCAGGAAGACACCGGCGACACTGTCGCTCCAGGAGGCTTCTCAATGTCGGGGCTATGTCCCTCCCTTGTTGTGCCGTCCACACCCACACTGCGCATGCGCGTCTCTCCTCCATTCTCCTCTCCTCCAGGTGTATAAAAGCAGGTTCGTGCGTCGCACGGCGTTCAGTCTGCTCCGAGACACCGCCTGCGCCGGTTATGCTCCGGTGTGGAACCTACACGGAAACCCCATGCTTTGCATCACCACATAGTTCCCTTCGGGGAGATGGTGCAATTTTTTAGGGGCAAAGCTCCTTAAGTCATGGGTCTGTCCATCCCTTGTGTCTCGTGGTACGTGACCGCCGCATGCTTTCGGAGATGTCGCAAAGTGGGCCGCGTTGCACGCGCAAGAACCGGCTGCAACCGGCAGCGCAAACTCGGCACCGGGAGCGCGAGCTTGTCTGTGTTCGCCAACGGAGGCGCGAGCGCACGTGCACTGCGAGGGGGAGATCACGCAAGAGATCACGCCACGAACGCAGGCAGTCGTTCTCGGAGATCGAACGAGACGCAAGGACCTTTGCTCGTTTCCTCTTGTCTTGTTCGGGCACAAGTTCGCCCTAAATAAAAGTTCTTTCTTTACCGTTGTGTCCCATCCTACGTGACAAATTGTGGTGGAGGTGCGGGGTAGTCCTCGATGGCGCGGGGTCTTTCACCAGGTCTGGGCCTGGGAGCATTGACTCCGAAAATAAAAGTTGATTTGTACAATGTACGCACACAGTCTTACGTCTTTCTTAATGATGTAATGGGCGAACTTTCACGGGAGAGTTACGGTTACCGATGATCTCCCCCTCTCGAGCTTCGCCCCACTTATCATCATTCATTCCGTGGATATGGCGTGATTTTTTTCTTCTTTTGGTAGAGCCACTGCGCGAGCCGGAAACTCGGCGGTCGCCGTGAGGCATGCACTCACGAGCTCTCGGTATTTTCTCGCACCTCCTGGTTTTCGCCAGTATTTTTGTTGCTAAATTGTGGGCGTCCCGGGAACATTCGGCGGTTGCCGCTAGGCACGCGCTCACGAGTGCTCAGCATGTTATTCGTATTTTTTCCTGCAACGACGAACTTACTGCTTGTACAACAGCTGCGCTGTCAATATACGTATGAATGCAAGCGGCCACAGCCATTAAGTAAAAATAACTAGATGGTTCATTTATCAAATAGTTAGGCTTATAAAGCTGAGTTCCTGAAGAGGTGCTTTGTTTAGGGGCGAAACTGCAGCCAAAGGCAGTTAGTTCTGAGTATTTGGAATAGTATCACGCACTGTTACCGTAAACGAAGAAAGCGCTGTCGTTGAGCAGCACATTTGCTTTGGTAAGAACGCGCAATTTTCGTACAGCTTTGCATGGGCCCGGGACAAATGTAAAAACTTAGGTCAGCGGAAAAAAAAACATTATAAAAGAGAATAGGCTTCATTCCCATTACGCAGTACCTAGCCTGCGCAAATGCCAGAAATAAACAAAAAGAACCTCATTTGGCAAGGTGCACCGAACTACCCGCACTTTTGCAGCTTCGCGGCGAAAAGATTTGGCAGAAAGCAAGTTTTTTAACGATGATATATTTTCTTGGGCTACTTAAACGCGAAAATTTTGGTCCGTCTGTCTCTTTCCCTCTATTCAGTCGCATGGCCGAAAGTAAAATGATAGTTGAACGAAACGTTTATATCGGCTAAACATTTCCAGACTACTAAATCCCGTGGCAACGTTCATGTTTGTTATTGTTGTTGAGCTAAAAGCACACATTAGGCATATTTGAGGCAAAACATAAGTACATCAGTACTACTGGCCGCGTTTTTCTAATTAAAAATACATGGGTGCTTGAGTTTTGCGATTGCAAATAAAAAAAGTACTCCATGAAATAAATGTTTGGTCCCAAAAGAACAAGAAGCGCTCGCGGCGCACCTTTGGGGCAGCATTCCAGGAAGTCCAACCGTAACAAAAGGTTCTAGTAGATGGCGCGCGAGCAGTGGAATGCGGGAAAATTGAATTGACTTGAGGAAATCTCCACTGTGTTTATCGTGGGAGGAGCTATAGGCGAGAGAAAGAGAGTCCCAGATGGGCGCTAGAGAGAATTGACATTTACTTGGCAGGGGCGGCAGGAGACTATCGTCTTTCGACGACATTCACAAGGAAGCGAGCAGACACGCGGCCAATATCTTTGTAAATGAAATTTGTTGTGCACCGGGATTTCTGCAAAAGCGAATTTCCTATTTTTTGTGGGACCGAAAATTTTGTCTGCCGTTTCAGTGCACGCTCTTCTTCGCGGTAT
This sequence comes from Haemaphysalis longicornis, assembly GCF_048455015.1. Classification (NCBI taxonomy): domain Eukaryota; kingdom Metazoa; phylum Arthropoda; class Arachnida; order Ixodida; family Ixodidae; genus Haemaphysalis; species Haemaphysalis longicornis. The sequence goes on along the minus strand of NW_027526203.1, from coordinate 228,053,778 downwards.
CGGTGTGGAGCTTCCTCCTCGGCTACCTCCTCTTCCTTGTGTGCGAGGCGCCCACAGGAAAGCTGAGCAAGCTCGTCTTCGAGGCCGGTGGTCCCAAGTCAAAGAGTCCTGGAAGAAACGTCGGGGCCGCTGAAGACGACCTGCGAACCCATTCTAAAGAAGATTTCAAGTGCGAAAAGGCGCACACCCAGTCGAATGCAACTTACATGTAACACAAGCTTGTCCATCCTCAACATTTCACCGATATCATACATAGGAACATAGATTGCCTTTCTGAAAGAGGACTCCGTCTGTTTGAAGGTGCCGTAAAGACAACACACAAGCTTGGTTCATTCAAAAGGTTCCCTTGACTCAATAATAAGAGCTGCAGTTTTAGCGCGAAGATCAAACCTCTGTTACAGATACGAAGTAAGACAAATGAGGCAGTAGTGTCCTACTAGCCACCTTTTCAGTGGTTCCCTATGATGTTGCGGAACCTGCTGTATGATTGGCGGCAGTACCGACCAAAACAACAGCAAATAAACAATACCCTGTGGTTGTTACGACTGTTTCATTGAGTTCATCGTATCGCTTCACGCTAGCGTGCTGTTACACACCTATTACTCTGCAGCTTGAGCCCCTCTGCTCCACTGGTGGCGTTGTGCAGCGTCAGTTTGGAACGTTTGTAAATACGTTCAGTTTTCTCCGGTAAAAACGTCGTTCGGGAACGGGTTTGAGTTGTGTGAATTGTTTAAAGGATAGTTTTATGTAATTAAACAAAGTGGTAGTTTGTTTAAATGGGGCCTTCAAGAACAAATGTCTAAATTACACGTAGCTGTTGTGTTTTACACTTTTTTAAGGCGGATGTTTGCTAAAGTTTGCTAATTAACCTAAAAAAACTAGATATACATACACACTCCGGATTCCCGAAGAAATCGGAGAAGTGGGCCGTGATATCGACCCTGCATTCACGAGGCGAAGGCCGGGGCGCGAGTTGCACGAAGCGATCTGCACGAGGCCTAGTCTCTGCAGGGCAAAACAGCTCCACACGAAATACTCTGCCGTAGCCTGCTCAACAGGATCGAGGCAGAAGGAGCACGTCGAGTCAAACGGGACATGGTAGTGAGATGGCCAGGTTCTCGTCAGAGCCAGCATGGGGGCCACCCCTAAGCCAGGTCGTCGGATCAGGACCTCACCTAAGCGGGACGACCCGCCAGGGACATCCGTGCCGCACGGGCGTATGACTGCGTGCGCGGTGCGCAAAGACCACTGGCGAGGTGGTTGGCCACTGAGGAAGGTGCCAGAGCAGTGGGATATTGCACAGGCAGGGGGTGCGTACAAGCATATTCCAGGTTCTCTGTTGACGCCATCAACATGGCAGGGGTAAATGTCCACTAGGATCTGGATTCATAACTCAAGTGCGTTAGGCGTAAGTTTTTTTTCGATGCCCTCGGACAGGAGCAGATGAATCAGTGTAGACGTTACATTGGGTTGAACCCGGGGTGGGAAGTAATTTTTCGAGAAGCAGAGCATCCCGCACTGCGAGGAGCTCTGCTTGGGTGGATGTCTACTTTTCCGTCGTGATGTTGATGGCCGTAATAGGGTTGGGAGCCATGTTCAGGCAAACTACAATGGTAAGGAGCAGATATCCGTCGCGGTGGCGTCGACAAACATCACCGTAGAAGAAGTGCCAACACTGTCCATAGAAAGCGGGATCAGAGCACCAACCGTTCGTGGATAACTGCTAAAACAGGTCGCGTATCTGTTGAACTTACCACGGGACTTCTATAAAACATATTTTGGCAAAGGCTGTGGTTTCTTCATTCTTTTTTCATGCTTGCATTATCTTGTGGGCAATGTACAATGATGTATGCAGTGAATTTTTGATGATTGGAATTGGATCTTCAGTCTCTTGTTCTTCGAGTGAAGAAATTCGAGATCGAAATTTCTCTCAGTCAGTGACCTGGCAGCGTCGACGATGTTCTCCCACGCATGGCGGGTTACCACCAAGGGCTCAAAGAACACGAACTACGCAAAGTAGTCGAAGGCCTCGTGTACTCACGCGTCATGTACACCTACCACTTTCAGCGCCTTACTACGACAAAAACTAACGAAATAGTAGCCTTCCACAGAAAATGGATCAGTACAAAAATGGAAGTGCCTCTCTACGCCACTACGGCATTAATACACGGCGCTATCCTCCTCAGTGTCGCATAAGGCCCAGAACAACCGTCTGAAAATTTCCATCGAACTCAGAATAATTCTTGGCACCCTCGGGCACCCCACCGACCACTTCCCAACGATCCCCCTACGACCACCAACCTAGGCAAGCATACCAAGAACCAAAATGTTACCCATACCAAACACCATATAGTTAAGAACGCAGAGTAACCCGGGCTCAACACCTACCGGAACGCGCCCTCGACATCCACTGCACTGTCTCCCGATTCGTGGTACATGCCACGGCGAAAGCATCTGTTGGCTCTAGCGGAGTGTGTACGCACCTTCGCTGCAGAGACTAAAGTCATCACATAAGCCATTTTACTCCATCAGCATAACACCGACCACATTGCAGTCCGTGCGGACAGCCAGGGAGCACTACGAAATCTCGCCACGCACATTTGAGAACCTTTCCACACGATCCCTACAACATATATGCATGCGCATCCCCACCTACGTGCTATATACATCGGACAGGCGCAGACATTGTCCCTCCTCTGAGAATTGTTCCAGGATAACGTACAGAGTGTAGAGGCCATCCGTAATGTCAGGTGCGGAGCGCCTATAATGAGCACGCATACCAGAGATGTGTACGGGGCACCTTGCCACCCACATTACTGGCCCCAACGTTTTCGCGGGCAGGGTAAGCCGATCCCCGTGAGAATCTAGGCGTTGCCCTGTGGTCCAGGTTGGCTACCCCCGTCAAAGCACTCTGTGAACCCACGTGTAGCCCGCACCTTCGCATGTACGTAGAACACGCCCTTCCTCTGAAGATGCAGAATAACGTAACGGCTCGGACTACAGTCGCTAAAACAAAGCTCGCCCCACTTTCTTCCTATGATTTTCCGCAGTCTATAGCGTTGTGCTATATACCATTTAAATTGTTGCGCTGCCGGTGATGATGACGACGAAAAATCGCTAACCATTTCAACAGAGTCATGAGAACTTGCTTCACGCGTGCTGAAGTATTTTATTGGCTCACATACTTCCTTTCATTTGATTCGCTAGTTTTTTGCTAAAAATCAGGTGGCCCATCTCTGATATAGGCGTGACCGTATCTGCAGTCACTCATTTTTTGCCGTTTATAACTTCTTTAGGGAAGGTTTGATGCCAATAAGAGTTAGGAGGCGATGCGGATTTGCGACAGCCCGCGATGAAAGGCTTACGTCAAGCTTTATGAGGTCTTAAGTGGGCAACATCTGCTCGCAGCTCCGTACTTTGGGTATGATGTTCAGTGGAGTAGTATACCTCAATTGTTATTGTCAATTAACATTGTCAAGTGCTACCGATCCAGAAAGTATGATTCTACTCAAGATTCTTCCAGCTGCAGGTAACAATTCACGCCGCAATACATACTGCTCTTGTGGAAAGTAAGTGATACCAGAGTCCGGCAATGCTTTGAAGGACTCTGGTGATACGTGTTTCACGTACCCTTATGGATATTGGGCAACACTTTGTAAACAGGAAAGAAGGCTGGAGCTCCACGTTGGGACTGGCGCTGGTTTGGGCATGTACGAAATAGCGAATGAATAAGTTATCAATTATTCGTAGTGCTAGCTTAAGGAGGACAGGCCGCATAATCTCGTGCCCGTACTCTTAATCATCTTTGCGTACTTTAAAGGCCATTCTATTCAGTGTATCAATGATAAAAGACCCTCCGGTCCTGTCTGCTATACCGCGCATGTGCAATACATTTTATACGCTGGAGGCAGCGATGCCTAAATAGAAGACCGGCTACAACAAGCTGTCGGCATATTGGAAGCTTACGTCGGAGAACGCGGTCTGATGTGTTCTCTGCAGAATTTTGAACTTGTTCTCTACAGTCCTCCCGGCAAACGACCGTGCCCGGGTACTCCCACTACAGACGTTCTGCTTACACCGCGTACCATGCACATGTGTACTTGGATTCCGCATTCATCTATCAGGCACTAATACGGAGACCGCCAAACCCATCTCCGTACGTTCCCTACAAACAAGCCGCTTTATATTACGCATTGCAAACGTGTCCACGGACTTAAAGGAGCCATGCAGACAAAACACAAGTTTCGTTCATTCGAAAGATTGCCACGTTACAATCATATTTACAGTACTTTTTACGCACGCTTCGCTCAAGTAAGCTATATAATTACAAAAAAAGGAAACGGCCATGCGACCCACTAGCTCACTTCCCGTAGCAGAACCTATGATGTCATATGTGCCCAACTCTACGATTGGCTTAGGCCGGCAAAAGCAAACGCCAGTTAGTCACGGCTTATAAGCTTGTCGAACGAGCTATTTGCCCTTAAATGTACTGTATAATTATTTTACAGTAGTAAAAATGGTGCGGTAAACAATAAAAGTTATGAAAATACACGTAAGCATAGAAGTTCCGCACTGCTGTTCGTACTGGGCGCACTATGCTTGTTTTAGCTGCACAGCACTCTGCCACTTTGGAGTTGTCTTACACGACACTGGCCGACTAGCGTAAGCGTCGTTGTCTTACGAGACCCAGTTAGTCCAAGATACCCCATGTTTCCCGAAACGACTACTTTTAAAATAACAAAAACAAGCCAGGTGTCAATACAGTCAAAAATAAAGCAACGGCGGACAACGGTCCGTGCGTGAGTATGGTAGCGCCATCTGGGAGGACTGACGGCACGCAAGACTGCAGAGCCGAACGACACGGTCGAAGTTCCTATGACTTATGACTTCACTGCTCCCGTCACGGAAACGCACGATTTGGCGGGAGAAGCAAAATTTTAACCTAGATTGATTAATTTCTTAGGAGACAACATCATTTGCTTCCGGAGAAGCACGGCGGGAACTGTAAAACAGAAAATCTTTCGAATAAAATAAACTTGTATTTTGTCTGTATGTCCCCTTTAATGAGCGCAACCCCTCCTGGCTAGTGTAAGCCTTATTATAAGTCGAATCACGTACGTCACTTCATACATTCCTCTCAAAAAAGCTGCACAAAAAGAATTTGACTATAGATTAAGCAAGGCCTCTATACAGGCCATGGGCACCCTCATCACGGTATTCACCGAAGTTTCGTAGGTATGGGCATCCATTATACTCTAATAGAACTCGTCGAAGTTCAGCGTACTGCCAGTTACCAGAAAATATCCGGCAGTCATACAGGCCTCCTTATACTGCAGATACGTCGTATGCCATACGCCAGCCAACATAGAACCAGGCCTTCGCTCCCTCTTAACCTTCAAAAGGGCTACGTCTCCCCCATACCCAGCAACATGAACCCAATACACCAGCAGGATTGCCGTCATGCCCGATCGTCTGCCCTGAACGAGCATTTTCGAGGTGACCCTGACATATGTCGGCGTCGCTGACTACCACTTTACGTGCTCCATGGCCATAGTAGCACTAGAAGCCAACGGCAGCTCTCTGGCATCAGCCTCTGTCATACACACTCATCACGCTGAGGAAGGAGAGAGGCAGCTATTGTGCTTGCGTCGCCTCTACCACGGTTGAAACCATCATGAAACACCCCAAAACAAGCCTCCGAGCTATGAAATTGGCAGTATCTCCAGCACAGCACTACGCAGCTTACGTTCGGTGCAAGGAATGGGATGCTCAAGGTCACGTGGAAACCTGCCAACGCACTTCCCATTGGCGGCGAACTAGCTCATGAGGTGACCGGAAATTTCAGGTCTTAAGATCACCCTGACGTTGCTGCTGGCTGGGACTAGCGGGCTAGTGATGGGCTGGTGAGCTACCGGGAGATCACACAAAACTATCGCGTGGAGTGCCAGAAATATCCTGCAGCGCATCCCAAGTTTACCGGACGTCAATCTGTACCCTAGCGTCAGCTACAGGCTAATGTATTCTGTAATCCTGCAACATTCAGCCGCATTCATTCCGAACTGTAGAAAAACACCTGGAAGGGGTTAACACAGCGAGACACACTTGCTCAGATGCTTTGGGCTTGCTATATTCTCATCCAGGAACTCTACGAGCACATTTACCCATAAGCAATGCGTAGCAGTATCGGATCCTTTTGCTTAGCTCCGACCCCGAAACACACCTCAAGGCCGGCCAACCGTGGCTGAAGATGCCGTTCGCGCCAAAGGACTGCATGCCGACATCTGAGAAGAAGGAATCCCAGAAGATTTCGACTTCCCCTTCCTCCTTTCACCCAGCCTCGGTCGAAATAAAGTTATTTTCGTCATCATCGTTAGTGTCGACACACAAGCACAATACCACATATCCACAATGGGGTATTCAAAACGCTTTATAAGCAGGAACGTATGCTACTTTCACACGGTATTTCGCCATAGTCATAATATTCACGCGCTTCTGCGGAACCCGCGTTCGCGAAATTCAGCGTCTTTATATCAGTTATCTTCTAACTACGATTCTATTATAACTACACTCCGTGGCTTTCGTCTGTATACAACTCGGCGTTAGGTTGTCGTGAAGAGACCGTGTATGCATATAGGGTACTCCGAAAATTTGAAAAATGAAGAAGGGCTACAATACACATAACCACGTGATGTAGCGAGCACCGAGTCCTCTCCTCAATGCAACTTCTTCAACGTGTGTGGAAGAACGCTGCAAATATCAGGGACGGGGGCAAGAAACGAGCTACACGACTACTATTTCGTTGCAAGGTGGCAGGACTAAAGACACAGACCATGAAAGATGTAAACGATGTATTTATATTATTAACATGGCGGCCGTCACAGAGCCGGTTTCTGCTGTGCCCACACACTGAGCTTCTTCGCCGGTGGAGGGTAGGTCCATACCACTACGATACATTTCCCTCTTCATCGTCGTCTTGTGACGATATACATATCAATAAAGCATGAGAAAGCGGACAATGTGGTAACTCATAATAACCTGCGGTATACAACCATGCCTGGAGTTGCGCTGTCTTTCCAAGGGATGCCCCCTAGCTCCGGAATCTACGCTCTTATTACCAGGCCATCGGCCCTGTGACCTGAACCGCCCAGTTCCCAGTATTCAGCTGAGTCTACAGGATCATTTCAATCCTCACGTGTCGTATTTGACCGCTTTCACGTTGTTCATCGACCATCTGTAGGGAGCAGTCATGCCCGAGGCCCGAAAAGCCTAACCATGGAGCTAGAATCTGCTGCCATGGTAACGGCGTGGTCCACGCCACCGCCACGTGCCACCGATACATCTTCAGTCGAAGCATGCTTTCTTGCCGCTGAAGAACCCCTTCATGCCATCCAAGAAGACCTCGGCGGCCCATCTCCCTCACCTCTTGTGTAGGAAAGGTCCTTCAACATGTCATTCACGCGCTCTTGGTACAGCATCTCACCCACAGAGGACAATTTCCCAACACCATGTTCGGCTTTCGGGCCGGACTGTCCACTCAGGGCGTTCACCTCCAACTAAAGCACGACATTATAACTCCCCAGTCTCGTGTAGACTCTGCAACGATACTCGCCCTCGATTTGCGAAAGGGTTTCGACCGAGTCTCACACAAAGCCATTCTGCCAAACCTGACAGCCCTAGCCCCGGAGGCTCGTGCTTATAATTACATTCGCAATTTCCTAACCGATCGCACTTCAGTCCTTCAGATCAACGACCTACGCTCTGACAGAATACGCCTACCCTCAATAGGTACCCCACAAAGCGCTGTCCTGTCGCCGCTGTTATTCAATATAGCGATGAGTAATCTCCCCCAGCAGTTGAATAACCTATACCATCCCTTCATCATAGCCTTTATGCCGACGACATCACGATGGACCACCGGGGGCAGTGATGGGCACAGTGAGGATACCCTTCAACCGGAAGCAGATGCCGTCGCTACCTACGCTCGTGGTATTGGACTTGAATGCTCACAGGAAAAAACGGAGCTACTAATCGTTCCTGCTAAACGTACCAGCAGAGGCACTTCTCCTCCGAACATTACAATCCGAGTTCAGAACAACCCGTCCCTAGGTGAAATGCCTGATGATCTTAGGCCTATACATACAGAGCAACCGTGCTAACACCACGTTCATAGCACGCCTCACTTCCCAGGTCAATCAAACTATCAATCTAATACGTCGTATAGCTACCCGACATCAGGGGCTCAAAGAGGCCGAGCGGCTTCGGCTGATACAGGCTTTCATTATTAGTCGGATCACTTACTCTCTTCCCTACTTGCTCCCTTCGCCCGTGGAATTAGCTAAAATCAATTGTCTAATTAGGAAAATTTATAAAACAGCGCTGCAGGTACCTCAGAGCACATCCACTGGCCGCCTTGAATCACTTGGGGTCTTTAACGCCGCCGAAGAGTTGATTGAGGTGCATCTCTTGAGTAAGCTCACTCGTCTCACAGACACGCCCTCAGGCAGAATACGTCTCCGACGGCTGAGCCTTGACACCCTATTCCTTATGGATGCTCCCATTCCCCTTCCCAGCCATATTCATGAGCTAGTAACGGTGAGACCCATACCGCGCAATATGCACCCGACATTTCATCGAGCGCGCAGAGAGCACAGGGCGAGGACGTTAACCAAGCGGTACCCAATCACCCCCTCCACTGTCTACGTTGACGCTGCGAGATACAGGAGCCGTGAAAATAATGCAGTAGCGGTCATTAGTAGCCCTGACGCAACTCCACTTGCTTCCCTTACTCTACACACTCACTTCCCGGCGACCGCGGAAAAGCCGGCAGTAGCCCTCGCCTTCACCCTCGGGCCACCCCCCTTCATCGTAATTTCCGATTCCAAAACGGCCGTTCAAAATTTCGCCAAAGGAATTATCGCGCCTTTGGCCCTCAAAATCCTTCTTCAAAATTCTCCCACCGCCCCCGTCGAGCTGGTATGGACTCCGGCCCATACGGATGTGGGGGGGAACGAGGCAGCACACAGGGCCGCTCGAGAGCTCACCGTCCGAGCTGGTCCTGGCCTTGAGCCCTTCCCCGGAGCCCTATCAGCCCGCGACAGACTTGTTACCTTCCACGACATAACGTTGCACTACCTACTCTCCCGCCGCCAAGTACCCCCCACCATTCCGACCTTCTCCTATGAGTGGGAGCGCCTATGGCGACTCACCCTGACTTGCACACTCCCCTGCCGATCTCGACTTCACCTTATCTATCCTTCCTTGTACCACAACCCTTTGTTCCCCGACTGCGGGTCCCTCGATACCTAAGGCCACTGCATGTGGCAGTGCCCCCACAACCCATTCCCCCCTTTCACAGACGGAGAGCACTGGGCGAAGGCGTTGTACAGCTCGGACCGTGAGGTCCAGGCGAAGGTCATCCAGCGAGCTGCAATGGTCACCGGCCGGTTACCACCGCCGGTCACCCGCCACCCAGACCAGCCCCATGGGGTTCCAATAAAGTTTTTTTTCTCTTTCTCTCTTTCTCGGTGCGAGTTACTGGATCATTCTAACTAGGAAACGCAAGCCAAAGATTTTGACATCACCAATCACAACACTGAAGATTATCGTAATCAGAACGCCAAACACGTTCAAAATCGCCCAGGTGATACCCTACGAAGCCCTTCAAGCCATTGTTTCAGCTGCCAACTTGGCGTCACACGAGCAGCAGGCCTTGGCCTTCGAACTTCGGTCCATCGGAATGTTATCCTTAACCAGACCTCCAATGCATTCACTGCCCCAAGGGTAGCAGCTATCACCGCGTTATCTACTCAAGCACGCATTCACATCGTGAAAGCTTGGCCCCCGTGGTGTCGTGTCATGGCGTCATTCACGGGATTGGGAAAGGACTTTCCGACGCCCAACTTTTGGAAGGTTTTGAATCCTGGCACGCGACGATCCTGTCTGCCCGCATGATGGGTGAGACGAGTCTGTTTTAATAACCTTTGAGGCCACCCATGTACTCCACAACGTCCCCTTCTGCCGCGTCTTGTATAGATGAAAACATGAGAGACCCAATGCTCCGAAGTGCAAAAGGTGCCGCAAGTATGCAGATCGGGTGCCCAACTGCTCTAACCCTCCGTCGTATCAACGCTGCCACCCCTGCTCAACCCAACTCAACGCACAAGATGAAACTCATCGTTGCTTCGCGCGTTGCTTCGACTGCGGAGGAACCCATCCGCCATTTGACAAGACCACAAGACCTTCCCCGTACAAAAACAGCAAGTCCAAAAGAGACAAAGCCGCATATGACCACAGGAAATGCCTCAGGGACCAGCTGGAACCCGCGCATCCAGAAGACAGCCGAAAATTATCAAAGTACTGGCAGTTCCCTTAAAAAAACATCACCTGCTTGGCAGATGTCATCTGGTTATACCATCCAGAAGCATGTCCAGCTCCACCATCCTCCCAACCGGGATGACTTCCCCCACTACCTCCAGCCCCATAGGAGATCGCGAGGCCGCCTCGACCCAATCCCTGGTTTCTGGAAGTTCCGGAGACGTCAGTTTCGCCACGTACAGTTCTCAAGCCAGCTACGCTGCTACCACCGGATGAGCCCAGCCCGCCCCTGCCCCACCCCCTTCATTCCTTTCTCTGACACATATCAAAATCCCACTCCAGTCATCCGCTCTGACAATTTTATTGTTACGAGGCGGGGTTGCAGTACGGAAAAATATATCTACAGTATTTACACTATTGACAGGAAGAAAGGCCACGCTGCGGCTAGCATTTGTGGGGATCCACTTGATCCCCTTTCCTCCTCCCGCGAGCGCGATGTTCGAACGAGCGCGCTTTCCCGCGCACGTGACGTAGACCTCGCGGGCCGACGCGCCGGCGGGCACCGACTGTCCCGCCGCCGCTGTCGCTCCTCCTCGCCCGGGAACCTGCCTCCTCTCCTCAGCACCTTAAAACCGCGACGAGCACGTTTCGCGGGTCTCTCTGGCTCTCTGGATGGCTCTCGCTCTCGCTGGATCTCTCGGGCTCTGGGGGGTCGCTCCCTGAGCTCGGGGGAGATGGAGGATAGAGTATAGGGAACGCGAGGGGTCGCGGATCGTATCGCACCCTCGCCGCATCATGTCCGGAGCGGGGCCCATGACCCCAATCGGACGAGCGAGGTAAGCGCTCCCCCCACCTCGCCGGCAGCCCCGTGTCGCCTCAGCCGTCGCGGCCCGCTAGAGCCCGGCCTCGAGGCGCGTGTCGGTACAGTGTTGTTCTTAACCCGGCCTTGGCGTTATTATGCACTGTACAACTGGGCCAATAAACCCCCTGGTTCGTCCTGGCCCCTTGGAGCCTGTCATCGCCTGTGTCGGTGAGTCGAACCCGTCGCGGCGTCTCCCTTGTGGACGCCGCGTACCTCTCTGGGGCATTTTGGATGGGTCATTTCCGGGCGAAGGGGGAACACCCTGAACCCCACTTAGGCCCACAAGGGACCGTCGAGCTGACATCGTCGCTCAACGTCTCTAACGAGGCTAGCCGGGGTGGTTTGCTACCCCGTAGCCAGACCCATTAAGCCCACATTGGCGCCCAACGTGGGGCTGACGTGGGCCGGGGCCGCGGGCAGGGTGCGCCCCCGGAACACCAGCGGCAGCTCGTCCTCCGCGACGCCGACCTCGCCTCTCTTCTGGTGCCTCCACCTCGTCGTTGATGAGTACAGGACCGGCTCGTCGGTAGGCCCCGCGTGGTGCACCCACGTGGCCACCGTGCGCCTGCATGGCTGCGGCGGCACGGCCGGGGGAGCTGGAGGCGGCGGGGGCTGCCGCGGGGCCGGCGGGGCGCCGGCGTAAGCCACGCCGTGGCAGCACCGATGATGGCCGCCGCCTCCGGGGCCAGGCGGGTGGGCCGACGCGGGCCTCTTTGGTTTGCGGCGGCCGACCTGGCTTGAAGGGGCATCTCCCGGGGGGGCCATGGGACCAGGGTCGGCAGGCGGGAAGGACGAGGACCGGTAGGACGGCGGGGACGACGAGCAGGGAGGGCAGCCGGCAGGTGTGACGAGGAGCACGGGACCGACGAACACGACGTCTGACCGACGATTGCACGCAAAGCGGATCTACCGAGGGCCCCACCACCGATACCTGTCCGCCGAGTACCTATTCGCTAGGGTTGGCGGGGCCATGTGGTGTCCAGCGGCCAATGGGAGGCTCGCTGGGCACCGTCACCCGCCCTCCCCCTCGCGGGGTTGTTCGTGCTCCCGTCGCGAGAGAGAGTCCCTATACGTCGCGTGGGTCAGTGGGTCAGAGGGTGAGCCCACCCTTTCCCGTGACGTACCCTCCTCCATGGGGTCTCTACGTCTCCCACTATGAGAGAGGGTGCTACGCCGTATCACGTGGGGGTAAGTGGGCCAAACATGGGCCCCTCGCCTCGCGTGACGTGTCTCCGCTCGCCCTTGAGGAGCGTGGGCAAATTCGCTGCCGGGCTGGGCGTCGCGGAGACAGCTTCGCTACGCCTAACTTCTTAATGGCTGGATCAAGGCCGCTCGCCGGCATTAGGCGTAGCGATCGGCGGTCCGTCGGCTACCTTCCACCTCCGGTGGCCCTCTCCTGCTGCAGCTGGTCGAGCTACGCCTGGCAGCTTCAACCCTCGAGCCTGTTGCTCGAGCGTCCGGCGTGAACCTGCCCCGCGGTCTGGCGGTCTTGGGCCTGGCTCCCTGGTGTCCCGGCGAGTCATCTAGACGGCCCCTGCTCGTGCCGACCACTCTGGCGTCGTGTCGAACTTTGGAACGGCGTGTCTTCGAAGTGTGGGCGTGTGTGTGTCGGCGTGGACTCGAACGTGCGGACATTCGCGGACTTCTTGGGCTGGGGACCCGTTGTAATCTCGTAGGGTATGTGCGGTGCCTGCTGTTGTCGAGCCGGTCCTTCAGACCGGGCTCGGTCTTGAGGAGGGGGGGATGTGGGGATCCGCTTGATCCCCTTTCCTCCTCCCGCGAGCGCGATGTTCGAACGAGCGCGCTTTCCCGCGCACGTGACGTCAACCTCGCGGGGCGACGCGCCGGCGGGCACCGACTGTCCCGCCGCCGCTGTCGCTCCTCCTCGCCCGGGAACCTGCCTCCTCTCCTCAGCACCTTAAAACCGCGACGCGCACGTTTCGTGGGTCTCTCTGGCTCTCTGGATGGCTCTCGCTCTCGCTGGATCTCTCGGGCTCTGGGAGGTCGCTCCCTGAACTCGGGGGAGATGGAGGATAGAGTATAGGGAACGCGAGGGGTCGCGGATCGTATCGCACCCTCGCCGCCACACGTCCGGAGCGGGGCCCATGACCCCAATCGGAAGCGCGTGGTAGGCGCTCCCCCCACCTCGCCGGCAGCCCCGTGTCGCCTCAGCCGTCGCGGCCCGCTGGAGCCCGGCCTCGAGGCGCGCGTCGGTACAGTGTTGTTCTTAACCCGGCCTTGGCGTTATTATGCACTGTACAACTGGGCCAATAAACCCCCTGGTTCGTCCTGGCCCCTTGGAGCCTGTCGTCGCCTGTGTCGGTGAGTCGAACCCGTCGCGGCGTCTCCCTTGTGGACGCCGCGTACCTCTCTGGGGCATTTTGGATGGGTCATTTCCGGGCGAAGGGGGAACACCCTGAACCCCACTTAGGCCCACAAGGGACCGTCGAGCTGACATCGTCGCTCAACGTCTCTAACGAGGCTAGCCGGGGTGGTTTGCTACCCCGTAGCCAGACCCATTAAAGGGGTCCTGAAATGCCTTCCGCCGATGCATGGATGTACATGTAACCAAATAAAGCAATGTATTAGCAATCTCCTCCTGCAAGAATTTTGTTAAAGCGATGAGTATTAGCTGAGAAATCGTAAATCAATAACCGCGAATCATCGTCGCGCCGTATTTCCTCCTCCTTTCAACTGTTTCTTCGCTGTTGGCCTCCCCTCCCATGATGCTCCGCTCCTCAGCGGTGACGTACTTCCGCTATTGCGCTCCCACAGACTGCCGTCTGCTACGGGCCAGCTCTTTCGGCTTTTTCATCTCTGTAGACACCATGGACACAGGCTGGAAAAGCGAACGAATGACCTGGCCGCATGTGTGCGGCCTGGCCTTGCCCTTTCGCGGTGTACGTAGCTGCAGTTGGTATCGGCGGCGAACTCGCAGCCGCGTGGGGAGAATCGTGCGCTCGTTCCCTTTGGTGCACCGCGCACTGTTTATCCAAAAAGCGCGGTCTCAGATGTGGCCCCGCTGGTGCCGGGTGTTATTTTGCGGTGGTTGTAATTCCTACTACCGGCGGCATGTGAAAAAAGACATTTTCAACCGACACAGAACCCGTGCACAAAACGCGCCGGATCGGATCGCTTTATCAGCGGCGATGAACGTGAAGGCGAAGAGCAAACCAACGCTGCACTCGATCAGCGAGAACCCGTGTTCTGACAAGCTGCACCCATGTGTTGCATTCAACACTGACGGGAAAGCGTTTGTTTGCACTTGTTTGGATAGTCGTAAAATGTCCAAACACTCCGGCACTCCGCTAGCAGATCAGCCGGCGAGACATTTCGGAAAACATTTGACAGATGGCGCCGTATGCATTAGTGTGTCGCTACGCAAAACTGATGAGACGCTCTACTAAAACTCCCATCGCGGTGTCACGTAGCGGGACGCAAAAATTTAGCGTTTAGCGTATGCAAAGGCAACAAAAGCTGTACTAAAACTCTATTAGCAGCAAAATAGCGTGCGTATGTGAAACCGCTTGCGTTTACAAAGCTGCACGCCGAGCGCGTACGTTTCAAACCTAGTGACATCATTTAAATACACTGGCAAGCACAGTGTAACGTAGTCAGATATCAACCGTATGCTCAGGCGACAAGCAAGAACTTGTTTTATGTGGGGCGGAGATTGCGCATAAAGGCCCGTTCGCACTTGCGACGAAAGCGAGTGAGAGCGGCAGGAATTCCGTCGCTTTGTCGCGCGACGATCGTTTTTGTCGAATGGTCGGGACAAATTTTGGTTGCGCGACAGAATTCCCGTCGCTTTCGCTCGCTTTCGTCGCAAGCGGGAATGGAAAGTTCTGCCGCTGCCGTCTGCTACGCAGCTCGGAGGTACCGCGCGATCTGCTCGGGCCGGATGAACGCGCACACTCCCGCACGGCAGCGCCCCAAGCGGCAGACGGCCGCGTACATCGCTCCCGGCGCCCGCCTGGAGCCCGCCCTCGGCACACTAGCCAGTATATTTCAGGCACTATAATGGAGGAAAGATTTTTTGCTTCCGATGAACCTAGTTCTTTGCCCCTGTGTTTTTAAATACGTGAAGTGGTTAGCACGTCGTCCTCACGCAGCTCTGTATCGTCGTAGCATCGCTGATTGTCCGAACGAAGCTTGCAGCTAAGCCAATGCAGCGACCGAAGCTGTGTGTGTGTGCATCGCCTCCGGTGTGTTGTGGACGCGTTCGTTTCGCGATGAAATGCGACATTGTACTTCTGCGGGTGGATAGTGCTTCCCATGGTCTGGATTATCTTTCTCGAACGAAGTACCACTCAACCTCGCATGGGGTATGTGCAGTGTGCCTGGCTAAAAGCCTTCTCGCTTGCGCGCCAGAGTTGTGACTTGCTGCTCGTCCCCGCAAACCGGGTGTGAGGTGAGTGCCGAATTTACGACGGGCAGGAGGAGGCAACTCATCGTCTGTCAATCGCGGTTCAGACTTGCAACGCATGTTGTGACGTTGCGTTCGTTCGAAACGCATCTCTGGATTGTTTTGAAGTTGAATAAAATGTACGCGTCAAACCCGGGCATTCGGCTCAGGGCGTTCTCTGCGATTGCACCAAAGAAGTGCCACGGGACTTTCTTTATGGTACGTACTCACGTAAGATAAAATCCACGTCGTGTTATGGCCGTGTTGCATTCAATACAAACGGTTAAGCGTTTGTTTACACTTTATTCGTTTGTCGTAAAATGTCAAAGCACTCCGGCACTCCGCTGGCAGATCAGCCGGCGAGCCGACGCTGAGCAGACGACTCATCTCTTTGCCGGAAGTGCGTGAAAAAGCCGCCCAATAGCAGGATGTCTAGCTCATGACGAACATCTGGGAATCGATGATGTAGACATGTGAAGATGGCGGCGTCCAAAAACACGAAGGAAAGGGTGAGAAAAAAGCGACAAACTTTGCAACAAAAGTGTGAGCTTTCCGCTGCGCGTAAAAGAGTAATACTTGGCACAGGTGACGTTGGCGACCCAATCTAGCGATTGCGCTAGTTCATTTAGTGTGCTCAAAATGCCTTTCAGGGCCCCTTTAAGCCCACACATTCAGAATGGACCCCCAAATAACCGCGTCACCTTCTTCCACCACCACCCTACACTAAACGTCCTGTGTTTGATTGTGGAGCAATCCCTCATAAGCACATCATTCGCCTTCTCGTTTGACCCGTGGCATTACAGTAACCCCGGCCTAAGAAGCTCCGTAACGGCGCTATGGCGAACCGATAAGAAACGGTTGGTACGGCTTCAGACGCAGAACGTCGACAATCTCCGTAGGAGGTACACGACTTGACGACGTTGGAGAAATGGGCGAGATCTCGTACGTGACATTGGTAACTTGACGTAGTACGCCATACGGCACACTTTCACGCGGTAGCGGGGCAGCAGTTTTTCCCAACTACTTAGCGGTTAGGCGTCCAGAGAACAAGAGATCCCGGAGTATAGTAGGCCATGCGGTGTTCGCGGTCGTAAATCACCTTCCGGACAGCTCCTGATGAAGACAGTCGATGGTGGGCTACCTGCCGAGTATGATCACCGCGAGCAATGACTTCCCGGGCGTACTCCGACCGCCGTAGTGGTGGTTCTGTCGACGTGGGGAGGAGTGTGCCTAAAGGTAGAGTGGGATCACGACCATATAGAAGGTAGAATCGTGAATATCCGGCATATTGTGTCGTGATGAATTATAAGCGAAAGTTACATAAGGGAGCATGACGTTCCAGTCTCGATGATCTGCAAAAATGTAGCAATATAGCATGTCTGCAGGTGCGTGATTCAGGCGTTCTGTATGGCCGTTTGTTTCAGGGTGATCTGCTGTAGATAGGTTGTGTTTAGCAGAATATTAGCGAAGAATATCTTGAATAACTTGGGAGAGGAACGTCCACGGTCAGTAAGCAACTGCCGTAGCGCCCCATGCTGGAGAATCATGTTTTGAAGCAGAAAATATGCAACATCGGCAGCACAGCTGGTCGGCAAAGCAAGCGTGATTTCGAAGAGCGTGGCGTAATCTGTCGCGACCGCAATTCATTTGTTTCCCAATGTGGACAAGGCGAAAGGGCTAAGCAGGTCCAGACCTACAAGGAACAAAGGTTCTTCCGGGATGTCGAGAGGCTGGAGATGTCCCGCTGGAAGCGAAGTTGGTGTTTTTTCCGTTGGAACAGGTCGTAAGCGCTGAAGTACCGGCGTACGGAACGGTATAGGCCAGGCCAGAAGAATGGACGGCGGACTCGATCATAATTGCGAGAGATGCCAAAATGCCCTGCAGTTGGCATGGCGTGAAGCTGCTGGAGCACAAAGGAGCGGAGGTGGAGGGAACAGCAAGCAACAGCTCTGACCGTCACAACGGACATTGCGACGATATAGGATGTCCCAGAACTGAAACGTTGCTTTTGAAGTGGCAGGTGAGGCCGCGTTAAGGTTCTCCATAATAGACCGTAGTGCGGGGTCACCACGCTGCTTCTTCTTAATGTCAAGAAGCCAAGATATAGGGCATAGAAAAGCACAGTCATCGTCATTGTCGTCGGGGGGTCGACAGGGTGGCGGGACAAGCAATCAGTGTCTTCATGTAAACGTTTAGAGTTGTTTTTGATGTGAAATGTATACTCGTGGAAAAGCAGTGCCCACCGACCTAGCCATCCTACGGGGTTCTTTTTTAGCAAAGAGAGCAGAGCGCGATGGTCTGTCATGACCGTAAACGAGCGGCCATGCAGGTAAGGACAAAACTTGGTCACCGACCACACAAGAGCGAGACATTCTCTTTCAGTGATTGAGTAGTGGCGCTCTGGGGTGCAAAGAAGGCCGCTGCCATGGGTGATAACACGCTCCAGTCCACCTTGTCGTTGCGCCGATACAGCACCGATACCGTAACCACTGGCATCCGCGCGGACTTCTGTAAGAGCATGGAGTTCAAAGTGAGTCAGAAGTGGCGGATTGGTCTACAGAAATTAGGGTGGTAAGTACGGTCACTTGATCGGAGCCCCAGGCCAACGGAACGTTTTTCGTCAGCAGGCCAGCAAGGGGTCGGGCAATGTGCGCATAGCCCTTGATAAAGCGGCCGAAGTAGGAACAGAGTCCTTGAAAGCTTCTATTGTCTTTAGTTGAGCGCTGTGCCGGGAACGTCTGGAGTGCGTGGACTTTATCCGGGTAGGGTTTAAGTCCCCTGGCGTCGACAAGGTGCAGCAATATTCTGATTTATCTACGGCCGAAATGACATTTTGAGGAGTTCAGCTGGAGACCCGCCCGTCAGAAAAGTGCCAGAATTTCGGAAAGGTGCTCGAATTGGGTGGCAAATGAAGGCGAGGAAATGATAACATCATCCAAGTAACACAGGCATGTGGACAACTTAAGCCCTCGAGCAGTGAGGCCATCATACGTTCAAATGTTGCTGGAGTCTTGCACAGGCCAAAGAGCATCACCTTGAACTGATAAAAGCCATCAGGTGCTTTGAAGGCGGTTTTCTCATGCTCCATTTCATCCACGGCAATTTGCCAATATCCCGACCGAAGGTCGACGGATACTTGGCTCCGTAAGCAGTCAAGGGCTTCATCTGTCAGCGGAAAGGTTTAAACATTTTTCTTCGTGACGGCATTAAGGGGCCGATAGTCTACACAAAACCGCCATGTGCCATCTTTTTTCTTGACTAACACCACTTGCGAGGCCCATGGGCTACAGGAAGGCTCAATAATATCTTTTGACAGCATCTTATCAGCCTCTTGTTGGATTATGTGCCTCTCTGCATGGGACACTCTGTACGGGCGTTTGTGAGTGGGGCTGGCGCTTCCTGTATTACTTCGATGCGTGACCGACGAAGCTTTACCTAAAGGGCTATCTTTCAGGTCGAAAATGTCCCAATAGGAAGCCCACAGGCGGTGGAGTTCTTCGGGCTGGGCAGGTAGCAGATCGGGAGCCAACATGGTTGAGTATGGTTCAATCGGAGTAGGCGCGCCAACAAAGTAACTGGAGGGGTGTTTCTGGATATCTGCTGTTAAAAGCAGAATGATTGTACTCTCCTAAAGCGGACAGAACACCAAGACTGACGCCTTCGGGCAGCGGTTGGACAGAAGAGCTGAAATTTAGAAACGGAAGAGATGCTCCGCTTTGTTTGATTGTGAAAACTGTGCGTGGTAGTTCCACACTGCGGTACAGGCGGAGAGATTAACAGCAGGACGTAAGTGGACGCTTGAGGTGGTCAGCGAACATCTTGGAGAGCGCACATGTGCGGGGAGGGTTCTTCTATTGGGATTAGTGACACGGGAAGGTCAAGGTGGACGAGGCCGAGTGAGCAATAGATGAGCGCAAAATGATCATACAAAAAAATGGCCTACAATAAGGTCAGGGCGGCAGTGGTCTAAAACGGCAAACAGGACGGTTGCGCAATGGCCAGCGATAGTGAAACGCGTGGTGCACATACCAGCGAACGCAGGGGTTCCTCCGTCAGCGACCCGGAGACACGACAAGGCTGGCGCCAAAACTTTTCGCAGACGACTTGCGCCCCTGTTTCAATCAGTGCATCTGAACGTCCAAAATTAACATCGAACAAGTTTTTTCGGCTCTCAGTGTTATTAGAAGAGTTTCAGGTCGTTCGGAAAATGCAGCGTTACCACCGGGGGCTGCACCCTCTAGTTTTTCTGGGAGGATCTGGAGTAGCTGGTCTGCGGGGTCGGCGAGGAAAAGCGGATAGGAGAACGGGACTGGCGCCGCTGCGGTGATGGGAAACAACCAGATCAGCCATTGTAGGCAGAATCGGCGCTGTTGCTTGGCTGTGGCTGACGGCGGGAATAGAATCGTCGGAGTGGTTCATCAGGGTACCGGTAGAAGTTGTTCTGGCAGGGTGGAAATGAACGGCTCTGGAAGTATCGAGTGACGTTGCCTACACCTTTGCAGTTTAAATAGCTCGGCCGGTCGTCGGGAGCCCGCAATTCATCAGCGAGACATCAGCGAGACGGTACTGGAAGCATGGCGGATTATTGTTGCGTCGAAAAGGGCTGACGGGAGGAACACATGGTTGACTCTCGGCGGAAATAGGCTGCACCTCTTGGTTCAGCTGCTCTTCCCGCACAACTGCTTGTATGAGAGGTACAGTGACCGCGCAGGTGTTCTGTGCGTCGTGCGGGAAGGAAGATGGGGTCATGGCTTTAATCTGACAACGAACAATTGTTGTGACATTTTCCAGAGTTTGTGCCGTCCCGATCGAAGTCCGCTGTCCTGCTGTGGGCGGCAGTTTATCTTCGCAGGATGCGATCGAGGCTTTGCTAAAGAGCCTGGGGAATTTTCGAGCGATGCGGCGGCTTTTAGCCTGCTCAAAGCGATGACATTCGGCGATAAGACTGTCAACGTTATCGCAGTTCTTGAACACCAGGTGGTTGAAAGCATTGTTGGCTATGCATTTTCAGACGTAGCCCATTTGTCCTTCCTCTGACATCCGACAATCAACTTTGTGGCAAAGGGCCAGCACGTTCCGAATGTAAGTAACGTAAAACTCAGTGGGGCTTCGCACGCGGCGGGCAAGGTCTTTTTTCTGCCAGCTGCCGACTCCCGGATCGTCCGAACAAAGATTTGAGCTCTTCTTCACAAATGTCCCAGCTGGTGAGGCGGGTCTCATTTGTTTCAAAGAAATGCTTGTCCGTTCCTTTAATGTACAAATCCAAGTTTGCGAGCATGAGTGTGGGATCCCAGCGGTTGTTGCTACTGACGCGATCGCGCATTAAGATCCAGTCATCCACGTAGACGTCATCCGTGCCCCAGAAGTGGCCGGATTCGCGCGGGTGAGCCTGGATTATGGCCGGGCTTGTCGCGGCCTAACTGCGCACAGTCAAGGCGCCGATTGCTTCTTCCGAAGGGAAGTGTGCCGGACGTGGCGTCCGCTACGAATCTCCATCTTCGCAGAACGCCCCGCTGCTCCACCATAAGATGTTACGAGGCGAGGATGCGGTAGACAAAAATGTATTTACAGTATTTACTCTATTGACAGGAGGAAAGGTTGGGCTTCCGTTAACATTCAGAATGGATCCCCAAAAAACGTCGTCGTCTTCTTCCACCAACAAGTGCCAATTTTGGTTGTACAACAATCTCTCATCAACACACCGTTCGTCGGCTTCTTCTTTGCCGGCGGCAATATGCAGCACATAAAAACCGAAATGACCCGCTTCTTTGCTACCTCCCACAAGAAATTCTGCCGTCCGTCAAGCATTTCAGCTCGTGCACAGCCCCTCTAATAATATCCTACAGAATGACGAACGCATGAAATTCCTCAACAATCACCCAAACAGTTCCGTCCATATACATCCACCGAAGAAGCTGCTGCATCTTCTTCCATCCCTCCAGAGAAGTGCGCTAATGTAGCTTAACGGTGGCAGGGAACAATAACACTCACATTGTACAGGGGAACAGTCGAAACCTTAACACCAATCCAATCCAATAACACTCACATTGTACAGGGGAGCAGTCGAAACCTTAACACCAATCCAACCCTCTTGATCCAATGGCTCTTGACTTTGCCCTCGCAACCCCAGGTCATTCTCATCCAGTAATCGCGTGCTCTTAAGGGTATTCCTCGCTACCGTGCCCTGCATGCAGCTAACAACAGCGATAGTGTTCCATTAGTTAGCATATTCATTCGTCATATGAATACATTTGGAGCGGTACCTCACTGAGTTTACCATGTAACCCGAGCCCTCTCGCCCGTTGTCTATACTAATTTTTTTATAATCCCCAAAGAGTACACACTTTTCAAGCCACCTATTCAGTTTAGTTCAATGTTGTATGGCGACTCCGATTTCATTATAGATGGGGCCTTGAATGCCCCGCACGCTATTTGGGGTTTCCCGCGCACCTTACGACCTGACCGCATACTCCACGACATTTTAAACAAAATTTATTAACAGTTTATAACAACTCCGATTCCATTACTCGTGATGTTCACAAACATGAACAGTTGCCCATGCCAGACTTCACGGCAGGCCGGGAAGTGCAAGATGTCACCTGAAATGTTACAGATGAAAAACTGCTCAGCGAGCATTAGCTTATTCAAATCACTATCCCTAGCTGAACCCGATCGCTTAAACGTAAAATTTCACTGGCGAACTGGAAATCGTTCCGCAAAATTCGCGACACCTCTCATACGAAGGGGGTCTTAACAACACGACTAAAGCACTCAAACAGGCCCAAAAACAAGCCACGGCGGAATGTTTTACTTCAGCCCCATCAGACAACCCGTACCCTTATCTCGTCTGTATCTGGAAGAGGAGGAAACGACTCTTGCGCACCCTTCGCACCCAACCCAATAATAGTCGCTTCGCCGAGCGCGTCTCTGAATTAACGCAACGGGTGAAAGAGCTCTGTGCTACAGTTGAAAGAAATTAATGAATCACATTTGTAATGCCATCAACATCAGCCTAAATCATAAAAGAACCTGGCAACTACTTAGAAAACTATTTGTGCCTACACCCGCTGCTGTTACCACTCTCGAGAAGCACGATTCCCTGTTGGGATCGGACGCCTTAGCAACCACGCTCCGCGACTTTTATGTTCCTCCTCCCCTACTTAGCCCTTATCCACCCTACATGGAAGCCTCCAATGCTGAACTCGATGAACCGCTCACCCTCTGGTACCTCGAGAGGGTGCTAGAACAACTAAAGCGCAAGTCGGCCCCAGGTGAGGACCAGATTACGTATGCGCTTATTCGAAACCTATCCGACAAGGACAAAGAACAGTTTTTGGGCATTATAAACATCCATTGGGAAGGAGGCACCCTCCGGGCATTTTGGAAACAGTCACTTAACCATACTACCAAAGCCAAGCAAAAACATGGCCGCCTATCTGCTTGCTTAGCTGCAAATGTCACGAAAATACGATAGTCTCAAGAACAGACGGACAGACAGACACAGCAAAATTTATCTGGAGTTCTCGGGGCATGTGTTCGCGTTTAGAATTTACACTCCATGACCACTGGCATAGTCGTGGAAGTGGGTAAGACTGACGATTCGCGCGTCGCGCGCCTAGGTGCGCCGTGTTGCCTCCGCATGCGCCTCGCCTCACGGTCTTTCACTAGCCGCTCGGCACATTGCACGTCCTGGGCTGGCGTGAGCACCCCGGCGTGAGCACTGGCGTGATGACTGGCGTGAGCACCCCGGCGCTTTTCCTCTGCAACGACCTCCTCGATATAGTGAACTAGAATCTACTTGACTGTATCCTCGATTAGAAGATACGTTTGGCGGCGACACAGTTGGCGGCAGCTGGCGGTGACCCTGTGGCACCCACGTAATTGCGCACCCAGCCACTAAGAGATGGCGCCACGACTGTGCGTTTTCTACAATAGCTGTAGCATTTTTGATTTGCTATCGCAAAAATCAAGCATTCATGTAGTTCTAAACAAACACTGCAAGTATCTCTTACGTATTGATGATTTATCTCAGATATCCGCACTGTTTTGTTTTGGCTCAACAATTTTGACAGGTATAATTGCCACCGGACTTAGGTGTTCGAAATGGCAGTGGACAGTTTACAGCGCAGTGGGCTGGGCGCAGCCATTTTAGCCAGCGTGACGTCATTCGGCATAGCTGGCCCTTTAGAACGCGTTTCTCGCCGTGGACACACGTTTCTCGCCGTGGCCGTGCGCATCGGCGAGCGCCGGCGCGGCTCGATGGGCGAATTTGACAATTTTTGAGTGTTGCTACGAAAGGGGCTTTTTTTCCATCTAGGTAGTGTGTGCCAGCGTTCAGAGCTTACTTCGTCACAAGAAATCCCACATAAAGTTTGTTTAAGCGCTGTTTTGATTGGGGTTCATTGCCTAGGTTTGTATTCACGCGTTTCGTCCAAATAAACCTGTCCGGTTACTTTAGTATTTTTCTATTTCGACGTACTTTGTAAAAGTAAATAAATGAATAGGTCAACAAAATCTAAGGCTGTAACACTGTCTAAAGGCTGTAACACTGTGTAATAAAGCACAATTATGCGTGTATTAATAACGTTTTAAAGTTTGTTTTGGACGCTTCCCTTTCCCGCCTATACTAAAATGGTTGGCTGCACTATACTATGAATATGAAGGGCTGTAAAACAAATAATCCTGCATGGGTTTAGAAGTTGTATGTTACCTTTTTGCCACTTCTTCATGTTGCGATGTACGAAGAAAAAGCTGCAGCGTTCAATGCCATAATTGCCAGCTGACTCACAGCTGACGCGGTCTGCCTTATATACCTCTTCAGCATTATCAGCTGTTGCCTGTTCGATATCTGCTAACTTGCGGCTTTATAAACAAACATCTTGAAACTGCCATATAACGCGTATACGGTGGCCGGAAAAATCGCACGCGCGCGCAAATCGGGACATAGTACTTAGAGCATACAGGGAAATTTAGAAATGCTGAGACCAATGGCCGCTCTGGACGAGCCCTTTAGCGTCCCCGAGGTAAGGAAGGCCCTCGCCGCCCTAAACGGACGTTCTGCTCCGGGTCCGGACGGAATTTCAAACCGACTTCTTCGCAACTTGGATGACGAGTCGAACACATTCCTTATGGAAAAGATAAATCGCATCTGGTAACGCGGAGCGGCTCCGGAGACGTGGATGCTGGCGTCGGTCGTCCTGATCCCAAAGCCGGGGCGCGCTCCAGACATGACTAATCTTAGACCTATCTCGCTCACATCGTGCATAGGCAAAGTGGTGGAACATGTTACTAACAACCGCAACTCCAAGCACATTGAAGACCGCGGTCTCTTTCGGTATAACATGATGGGCTTTGGACCATCCCTTTACACTCAGGACGCCATGAAGCTGATCAAGTATCAAATCATCGATAGGGACAAGAGGAACGTTGGAGCCATCCTAGGTTTAGATCTATTGAAAGCCTTCGATATCGTCTCGCACGCCCACATACTCGACTCCATCTCGGAGCTGGGCCTTGGGCAGAACTTTCACGCGTTTATCAGCTGCTTCTTAGGCATAGAAAGGCCACGCTACAAATTGGGGACCTCAGCTCAGACAGAGTCCATCAAGCTTGGCATGCGGGGGACACCGCAGGGTTAGGTGGTATCCCCGCTCCTGTTTAAAATTGCCATGCGCAAATTGTCTCAGAGACTCTCGGAGGTCAAGGGCATCAACCACATATTCTACGCTGACGACATTAGTAAGGTGCGTCGGAGGCTGCGAGGGTATTGTAGAGCAAGCACTTCAGGAAGCGCAAGATCGCACAGTGGCTTTCTGTGCTGCGACGGGGCTTCGCCTCTCCTCGAGCAAGTCGGAGATCCTATTGTACAGACCTTGTAGGAGGGGGGTTAAGCCTAAGGGCTGGGTCCCACTGTCAGAGGTGAACGTTGGGCTCCGCACGAGCGAAGGACACCCCATTCCCAGAGTTGAGGTTATCCGGGTTCTCGTTATGTTCATCGAGTCGAACGGTCGTAACAGGCAAACCATCGTCAAAATCACCGCTAAGACGGATAGCATGATACGGTTAATTACTCAGGTCTCGAACAGTCGAAGAGGTATCAAGGAGGACAACCTCTTGAGGCTGTTCCATGCATTCCTGATGAGCCACATCACGTACGTGGCGGTCATGGACTACTGGCAGAATCACGAAAAGGCTAAGCTTAATTTACTGATTCGTAAAAGCATGAAGCGCGTGCTGGGTATCCGATGAATGCCAGCACAGAGAGGCTCATGCAGCTTGGGGTTCACAACACTTTAGAAGAAATCATCGAGGGGCAGCACACGGCTCAGACTGCCAGGTTGTCGTCTTCGCCCGCTGGCAGGGAGATTCTGGCGGTTGTGAGCTGTAATCCATCCCTAGAGGAGGAGCAAGAGGTTGGCCTTACTAAGGAGCAGAGAGCCGCTATAACAATCTCCCCGCTTCCCCGCAACGTGCACCCGCAGCACAATACGGGCAGGCGAAGGGCCAGACGCAAGGCCCTACTAAAACAAGTTCGCGACGACCCGCACTCCGCGTGATTTGTGGACGCCGCGCAGTACTGCCGATCGGCAAACTTCTCTGCTGTCATGGTAGATCACGGTGGCACAGTTCTCAATTCTGCGTCTTTCAGGAACACCACCCCGGCTAGAGCCGAGCAGGCCGCCGTGGCTCTTGCTTTACTTGACGACAGCCGGCATCGAATCTATACACCGATTCCCGCGCGGTGAAGGCCTTTGCATGAGGTTCCGTTACGGTCGAGGTCGCTCGCATCCTAGGAAACAAGGTCATTTTCTCACACACCATCACATCGTTTCCCGCTCACCTAGGGTTGCACTTCTCCTGTGTAACTAACCTCAACGAGGTCGCCCACACCCGTGCGCTCGAGATAACCCACCGCGCGCCGGGTCGGACGGAGGCGGTTCCTCGGGGATTGGTTGGGAGGCCTTCAGAGACACTTAATTCACGTTCAACGAGGTCATCCAGCACTATAAGCTGGGCAGGTGAACATTTCCTCTTACGCACGAGAAACTCTCGAGGCCGCAGGCAGCCACGCTCAGAATGTTGCAGACCAGGTCTTATCCTAGTCTATCCACTCTCAGCTTCTACACGGACACTTTTGAACCGGACAGCCCGTATTGTGGCGAACGTAGCAAATGAGATCATATGCTATGGCGATGTCCCTCACTTCGGCTCCCTCAACGCATAGCCGAGGAACAGTGGCGCTCCGACTTGGAAAACCCCGATCTACTACACCAGCTACGGGCCGTCCAGAGGGCCCACGACGCGGAGGAGAGGCTCGGCCTCCCCGTCCCCACGTGGGAGCGGTCCGCAGCGCTGTCGCCCTGAACGGCGGCGGTGCTCCTCAGGACCTTTAATAAAGTTCATTGTCTGTTTGTCTGCCTCACATCGGGTGATCAAGCTTTGTTAATACATAAAAAATTATATGAGGTGGCACATAAGGCTGTATATGTGAACGTTTATCTGTTTGTATATTTTGCATATCATAAAGGGTTTGGTAGCATATGCGACGTGAAATGTTTGGATATGTCCTTACTTCTAACTTTTACTCGTGTATTCATGTATTATTTTTGTCAGATTTGCTGCAGCAAGTTTTATTTGTTTGTGACGTAATGTCTTGACTGCGATGCCGCCAATTGGAACCCCGTATAGTTTTGATTACAGAGAGTTGAAGCGGGGGTCTTCTATTTCGTACAGCCTCAAATGTGGCTCTGCGTGGAACTACGCTGAAAATGTACCGCTAGAATAACCTGCTTCAACGACTTCCGCAGCGATATATATCGCTCAAGATTTCAGATGCTGGTGTCCTCGACAGTGCCCCTCCCAAGGTACGTGACGTGATGCTCGCTGAGGGCGCAGACTGAACATACGTTCCGAGCCACAGTTGTAATCGATAACGTTTTTTTCTCTGCTTTTTCGCACTTCGTCGGATCTTCCTGTCGTAACAGGCGCCACACATTTGGTCTGTGGAGGTAACCTGAACTGTTTGGAGCGAATCACGGAATCCCGCTGGGTGGTGCCGCACCGGAGGATTCCCATGCTTCCGTACATTGGAGCGCTTCCGTGTACGTTTTGTTCCATTTCGCGACGACTGACACGAACTCGGACTGAGTCCACAGTAATAAATGGTTACTTGTCTTCGTGCTTAACTCATTTTTCTAACGACGCACTTCGAGCGAACAATGGGAGTCCACGGCGAAACTGAAACTGGAAAAGGCCAGAAGCGGTGAGTGCGGCGCTAGCGCCTTCTGCCTAACGAAGACCTACTGCTGGATGTAGACGGTCTATATAAACGTTTACTTTGTCATCCTTAACTTTGGCCGGACGGCTGGAACAAGTGACAGACAGACAGACGTAAATATCTGCGTGTAACTAGTCCAAGAAAGACTACCGTCTTTTAAAATCTGCCCTTGAAAACCACCGCCCAGTATCTCTGACCTCTTGCCTCGAAAAGACTATGAAACGGATGGTTCCCTCCCTCAAGAAATAGGGTTTCGCAAGGGTGTGTCTACCCAGGACCTCTTTTTCCTCCTAGCACACGACTTTTACCCTCCTCCTGCTTCCAATATGCAGTCCATAGTGACCCTGAATGTCCGTAAAGCCATGAATAACCTTGCCTCTACCGGCTTTGGACCAAAGATGTACGGTTACATTGTTTTATGTCTGCGCGACAGCGTGGCCTATTTCCGTCTCCTTGATGTGGTCTCTGATCATTTCCTCATCATGTGTGGTTTTCCACAGGGAGCTTATCTATCACCGACCTTTTGTAACCTCGGAATGGCACCCTTTTTTCGTATCCTAGCATTGATTCCGAACATCAAACATACATTCTACGCAGACTGCCTTTCTTTTTGGTGCAGCTCTAGGTTTCCCGGGTGACTGCATGACAACTTGCAGCAAGGTATCGATCCCGTCACTAGTTATCTCGGCAAAGTAGGTCTGTCTCCCGCCCCTGAAAAATCCGAATTGCTGCTCGTTGCGAAAACTCGCTATCAACGCCAACACAATCACATATAACTCTCATAATAGTAGGCCATCGCATCCCTCGCGTACTATCCTGCCGAATTCTTGGACTACGTATCCATGAATCATCTAATCAGGCCAATGTGGCTGCAACCGTTAAAGTTTGCCATCAGCTTATGCATCTAGTGCGCGGCATTGTCAACAGAGACGCAGGTCTACACAAGGGTCACGTAAGGCAGCTCGTACATGCCATAGTTCTCAGTAAAATTATTTATACAATTTCTTATCTTGCTCTGACATGTCTTCAAAGATATGAGATTGAGCTTGCACTTCATACAATGTATAAGGCCACCCTCAACGTTCTCATAAATACGTCCACTGACCGCCCATACTCTAAGGCGCTGTTCTTGCCCATGGGAAATTTCATACAACATAAATACCGGAAAATGGCGCGTCTTTCTATCACAAAACAAGGGCCCTAAATTCTTCACCAAGTTCCTCTAAGACCTATTTACCATCCTATCACCACCTCTCCTACGCCGCTCATCGATAACCTCAGGATCGCTCCCCTTCCAAAAGACTTTGCAGCTGCTACCAATCCATGGAGATGTTCTGCTCGCGTTGCCAATCATGTGTATTCCATTGATTTCATGATCGTCTAAGGGGATACATCAGGGACGCATGCATAAGCAGCAGCCTAATCAATAGCGAATGGCAACGAAGTAGTCACCCACACCCTTGGTTGTTTCACTTATCCCTCACCTACAGCGACTATTGAGACCCTCCTAATAATTACCAGTATTCAGGACCTCTCTTCAGCACCCCCGAACCCCTCAGGATATACCTATACACTGATTCAATGCGACCTGTCCGCGCCGTTCACATGGGTAGGATTCCTGAAGAAACACCGTATAATCTACGCGAAGCTTTATAAAACTATGTTCCCACGCTGCCATACTGCGGTGGATTCCTGGTCACCCTGGAATCACAGGCAATGAGGTAGTGCATAGCCTTGACCGCGAACTTCTACACCGGGCACCTGGGACTCTCTGGCCTTATCCACCCCCGTGCGACACTACTCTCCACTACATAAAGCTTCACTATGAGAACATCAGATAAACTCTTCGTATGCTTCCTGTTCCATACAAATCTCCATCCACCACGCAGCTACGCATTCTTTGACGCATACTCTTGCGTACAGCACTTACACCTGCTCATCCTTTTCTCTACCGTATCCAACACTACCTCAGCATGTCCCAACTGTCCCGAACCATTAGCTAATTTAGAGCATTGTACTTTCTCCTGCCCCCTTGCAATTCATCATCACCGTCACTACCATCATCATCACCAGCCTATCTACGCCCACTGCAGGGAAAATGCTTCTGCCATTAATCTCCAATTATCGCGGTCCTGTGCTAACTGCGGCCAATTTATCCCCGCAAACTTCTTGATCTCATCTGCCCATCTAAATTTGCAGCGCCCCCTGCCACGCTTGCCTTCCGTAGGGATCCACTATGTTACTCTTAATGACCAACTGTTATCTTGCCTTCGCATTACATGCCCTGCCCACGTCCATTTCTTCTTCTTGATTTTGACTAATATGTCCTTAACACGCGTATTTTCCCTGACCCACTCCGCTCTCTTCTTGTCCCTTAATGTTACACCTATCATCTTCTGTTCCATTGCGCGCTGAGGCGTCCTCAATTTAAGTTGAACCCTCTTAGTAAGCCTCCAAGCTACTGCCCCGTAGGTAAGTACCGGTAAGGTGTAGCTCTCATACACTTTCGTCTTCAGGGACAATGGTAGGCTGTCGTTCATTACCTCAGAATGCCTGCCGAAGGTACTCCACCCCTTCGAATTATCAATGCCTATCGGTGGGATCCGGGTTCACAACTTGGCCTAAGTAGATATATTTCATTACCACTTCCACTGCCTCGCCACCTATCACAAACCACTGTGCTGTCTCGAGGTTATTGATCATTACTTTAGTTTTGCGCATATTAATTTTGAGGCCCATGGTTCTACTCTGGATGTCAAGTGCGGTAAGCATGCTTTGCAATTCGTCCGGCGAGTTACTTAACAGTTCAGTCCCGACATTTTTCACACCCTCCTCCTTCAACGTGGCGGACTTCACTAGCCTCGGACAAACTTTGCGGACCAGTTTACATTGGTGAATCTCGACCGGGACGTTTTTGACGCTTAAGGTTGCGTATAAATAACGTTATTTCCACCTTCCTCCTCCCGTATCCCTTGTGACTATAAGGTGAAAACGGTGCCTTTAATCTCGTGCATCCACGCAAAAATACAGTTTTGTCTATAATAAGGCAATCCATAAGGAAGAATTGAAACAGTTAGCAACACTAAACCTATATGTGTATCGAAGTATCTGCTTCGAGCGTCAAAGGGTGGTGAAGGTGAGCCGCTGACGCAAGGAGCACCTTCCTTGTAAATGCTGTAGGCTTCAAATACACCTCGTTTTGATGCCTCTGTAGCGCATCAGAATACCGCATTTGACCTCTCGTCCCTCTTCCTCGCAGTCTTTTTTCCAATGATCCATGAACCAACTAAACCATGAATCTTACCCTACTCGCCTGCAACCTGCCTAACTCGAATGCACTCAATAAACACTGCTGATTAGCGAACAAATGTTTCCCCTTTTATTCTCTGACAAATGGGTGCCGAATCCCCAACTCGCACAGCAGGTCACACTCCGGTAGAAAAAAAGATTTGAATTTCCCTAACCCGCTTAACAGGTCACACTCCGGCAGAAAAAAAAAAGATTTGGATGTCCCCAACTCGCACAGCACGCCATACTCCGGCAGAAAAAAAAAGATTTGAATGTCCCCAACTCGCACAGCAGGTCACAATCCGACAGCTAAAAAAGATTTCGATGTCCCCAACTCGCACAACAGGTCACACTCCGGCAGAAAAAAAAAGGATTTGGATGTTTCCAACTCGCACAGCAGGTCACACTCCGGCAGAAAAAAAAGATTTGGATGTCCCTCTGGGTCACGGGAAATGGGAAGCACGTTAGGCGCATCCACTTCAATTTAGACAACACGCCCTGCAAAGACGAGCAGTTCCCTGTCAAACAGTTCCCTGTCAAAACAACCACCACATTCAGTCGATGCCCTCCTGGAGAAGCACCGCCTCAAGTCCGCTGCTGGTGCGCTTCCAGTTGGCAAATTTGTTGTAGAGGCGGCGAAAGCAAAGCCAACCAAACACCAGCCAGAAGATGGTGAACACAAAGAGCACTCCAACAAGGGCAGGTAGCCAAGGTGAGGAGGGGCTCTCGCAAAGCACGTACAGCCATGCCATCAGCAGGACGAGTATGCTTCCAGCGCCAAACGCCAGGTACGCTGTGAACAGGAAGACTGCCGAGTGTGATTCTTGCTGCGGGAACCAATGTCCGATGCACTTGGTTAGGCTGCGCACCGGATACGCCCCACGGGACAAGAGGCAGGATGAACCGCCAGGACCTTGGATTATGGGCTTCTCACGGTGGATGAATCTGCCAGCGCAGCCGCACGGTGTCATAAAAATATCTTCGTTTCTTGGGCACACCTTGCAGCCCGGCGTCAGTCGTTGTATCATCCTAGGAGCCGCCGAAGATGAACGGGTGGTCTGATGACTGCGACTACCGATGCAGTCAGTGGTGCTCGAAGCGCAACTGGCCTGAACAGCTGCCCTTGACGCCGTGTATTCCCTGCGTCCCCGCCGATACTCATGCTCCTCCACGTCGCCTTCCGACTGGAAGCGAATTGCACCGTCGCGCGACCAGCTGAAGAGCGCCAAGGTCTCCGGAGGGGACTGCAAAGTAACGAGATCGAACATCTCGCCTCTGAGACCAGAGGCAGTGAAAATGCTCCACTTGATGATGATAAGGTCATTAAGGGGTAGCACGCAGTAGCGGGTGACTGGCCGTGTCAGTTCTGTCTGCATGGCTACACTATGTGTTAGCGCTTAAGAAAATCTCGAATAAGTTCCGTAGAGCGGTGCACGGACACTGTTCTTCGCTCGGATAGAGAAGACTTTGGTAATGCCGATCATTAAGACTCGGTGCGCTTGCCAATTCAACGCTTTTGAAGGCTTGCTGTCGACAGTCGGCAAAGCGAGGGCAATCCCACAGAATCTGTGCACTGTCGTTATTTGCTGAGCCACGTGGACACTCGAGGTCATATAGACTGCCGTGTCTTGTAGCGTTAAAATGTGGTGTTGTTGCTGACCCAGTTCTAATACTGTAAATGATATTGTGGCACTTTCTGCGCCAATCCTTAGCAATGTTTAGACGCTTCACACGTAGAGCCGCTCGTAGCGGTGACTGCACTTCCACCTTGCGGCGGGAGTAGAATTCCGAGCTCGGAATAGGTGAAGGTTCCTCCGATGTGTTCTCAGTTTTTATCCGTGTGCTCGTCCTGAGATCTAGATGATGGTGCTCAGGGGGATGTCCATGCTCAGACGCGGAGGGTTGAGCCCAGGTGACGCACCTTGGCCCAATATCAATCCTTTGCGGCTTGTTCCTCAAGTGCATGGGCCTTGCCATTGCCTGAGATTCCCTCGTGAGCCGGTATCCAGAAAAAGATAAGAAGACCTCCGTGGGCCCACAGCGTGCTGACTCGTTTCAGAATATTCGAGATGACCTCGAAGGATTCGTCTCGTAATCTTAGACGGCGTAGGACGTTGAGCGTGTCTATTAGAATGACTGATTCTTTGAACCATTCTTGTGTTTCTAGCCATTGAACAGCCCGCTGAATGGCTGTCAGCTCAGCCATCTCAGGTGTCGTGTTGTCGGGAAGGTGTTTCTTACGCTTTTCTTCGCATTCTGGACACACCAAGGCAGCACCCACCCTTCCAGTGATTGGGTCACCTGAGCCATCGGTGAAAACCCTGACAGCTGTGTTGGAATTATCGTTTAGTCGCTTATGTGCCAAGGATGCTCGGTCCAATTTCCATTTTTCGGTCCCCCAGGAATGAAGGCCGGTGCGGTGTCCAGGGATGCGAGTGCATGCGGGCACATTTGCTGCCCACGGTGCTTTCTGGAACTGCCTTCTTGGTGCCGGCGGCTGCTGTTTGAGATGGTGATTTATTATGCAAGGTCCAGTTGGCACCATAGCTAGGCAATGCTGCTGCGCTAGATGCCTGTCGGAGGGGAGGTCGGCGAGGGTGTTTATGCCCACCTCTGTGTAGAGGTCCGGGCTGAACGTCTGCGATGGCAGGCAGAGTGCATTTTTTCCCGTCTGGTCAAAATCTCGTCTTTATGCATGGGTCTTGGTAGGGCAGAGGTACGGTATGACGTATAGTTTCAATTCAATCCAATTAAATTCATCTTTTATTTTCCAGAAAAGATTGTATCGATGGTCACCAGGGCTAAAAGCTGAAAGTAAACAGCTTGACTGGTCCCAGGAGACCATTTTGCGGCAGCGGCGCAACAGAAACAAATCGTGGTAATACACAAAGCGAGTGCTGCATGAAAAATAGCAAAACTAAAAAATTAACGTGTAAAAAACTATTACAGTAATACTGGAATCTACTTAGGTACTTTCTACAATGCAGCTTACAACAATTCCGGGGAATATAATAACAGATCCAAAGAGTTTCTTTTTTGATTTAAACAAAGATAGCTGCGTAAAAAAATAAACAAATAGAATTGACAATAGATTTAACACCAATTTTTTTGTCACGCACACCAACAAGTACAATTCAACACAAGTGCATAAAAAGGAACTAGTAAAAAGAAATACTAGGTAAACGCACAATCAGATTCTATTTACAGCGTGCACATAAAAACAGTGAGCATACCTTAAAATAAGTTGGAGTCTGGTTGCTGCTTTTATTTTAGCAAAAAAAAAAACAATAATAACACAATCCTTAAGGAGAACGCTCGGCAACCCAAGTTTACCTTTCATTAATACAGAACTGCCCATCGCACAAGTCGCCTCTTTCATTTAGCGTAGCGATATCAGTAGAAAGCAGACATACAAACAGAGGTAGGCTAATTTTAGAGCTGTAAAAGATGCGACTCCGACTGAATGAGTCCTTGATTGAAATACGAAACCTAGATAGAATGAACATCAGGTGAGGGGAAGGAGCGTCCTGGTAGGACAACCCCACTCATAACCAGCGCAGCATTTCAGTATGTCGAGAAGTCGTAGGCAGGTATCTCGTAGTGGACCAACTTGACTTTGGTTGCGTAGGTTTGCGTTGACTATGAGGCCCAGTATGCGGGCTTTAAAAACTAGGGCACAGCTCGGCCATGAAGGTAGAGTTGGATGTCCGGCGGTATTCGCATACGTGTAAATAAGGCCGTTTTTTTCTTGTCTCTGCTGTGTGCATAAACTGAGGGAACAAGCTATACATGCAGGAAATACCATGTAAGTTGTTTTTTTCTGGTTGCGAAGATTGCGAAGAAATTCCACTGTGACGTCAAAACTTGCTGAATGGCTCGTTGTTGTGTTATGACATCACTTTTCGTCGTCGAGAGCATCACGTCATCGGCATAAATCGTAGTTCTTAGCTACGGAACCTTGCGAAGCACCCTGGGAAGGTCAGCCATCAAGATGTTGAATAGTATCGGGATTAACAGGGCACCCTGGGGGACACCTCACTCAAGCACTCGAGAGACAGAGAACTCCTCTCCTACCTCTAACTTATAGGGAGGTTCCAGCAGAAAGCCCTCCAGAAACCTATTTGGCTGCCCACTAAGTTCCATCTCTCGTAATACTCGTGTTATCGTTATTTGTGGGGATTGTCGAACGCTTTATTAACGTCCATAAGGAGCAAAATGCCGAAGACACCTGGTTGCTTTGTAGCTTCAAGGTCATGAGTGATCCTCAACAGGCTGTCGGAAGTTGATAGGTGTGTCCGGAAAGCTGTTTGAACAGGAGTGAAAACATGATCCTTTTCTGGTTGCCAACTAAGGAGGCGTGCCACCATATGCTCAAAAGTTTTTGCTTTAGTGGATGAGATATAGAACGAAGGGCCGCAGGACCATTTAAGAATTTTCCAGGCTTGGGAATTGGTTTGACCCATGCTTCTTTCCATGTCACTGGGACGTCTTCTGTTACCCATATGTCATTGTAGTAGTCCAGCAGAGCTTCCTTGCCGTTATAGGGAGGGTTCTTAATGGCACTGTACGGTATCCCGTCTTGACCGGGTGCACTTTTGGCGTTATAAATGCGCAGTGCGTCGTCTAACTCCGCTAAGGTGCATAGGTTGTCCAGGGAACCTTCATCATCGGGTGGCGTTGGCGTGTAAAGTTCTGCATGTCTTATTTTTAAAAAGAAGCTGCCTGTTATAATTTCCCCGAGTTCTTCAGCCGATTCATTTGTGCTTCTCATGAGAGATTTCAAAGCAGCACGAGAAGGCTTGGCATGAGCCATTGTATTAATACCATCAAGAGATATCGTAGTGGTAGCTCATTACATTTTTGACACCAGACGTCCATCCTAGACATTCTTCCCACTTCTCTATTACCACTACAAAAATCGAATTTTTATTTCGCCAACTTCATACTTTCCTTTTCGAAATTGTGGGCTCTTAATATTCCGTTGTCATTTCCTTTTAGGTGTAATGTTTACATTTCGTATTCTGTGCAACTCAAAGCCCCACTTTATTGAGTCATCCCCACAGTGTGTAAGTGTCCCGAATGGAACAAAAATTTTGAAACAGCTTCAGCTAGTGTACCGTGGTTTGAACCTTTGAATGGCGGGTGTCGAAGATGTTAATTAGGAGGGAAGCATTGCTCTGTGCCTTATTTCCTTATCTAAAAATCTGACATATTTCCTCGGCATATCTGCAGGCCGGCGTACAAGTGGGGATCGACACCAAGTGCAAATAGAGTCGCTTCACTTGTAAATTTGCAAGCCGTGATGGCTGAGTGGCTAAACCGCGCTGCTGAATGCAAGGGCGCCGGTTTAACAACGGCCGGGGCGGCATTCAAGACGGCGACGAAAAACGAAAAAACCCTTGTTTCATTATTTTCGCGCATATTGCACATATAGATGGTTTAAATTATTCCGGATTCCGCCCATACGACAGGGGAAAGAGGACGAGGAAGAGAGTAAAACACCGAATTTTTACCGTTCACTAGGTTTTCCAAACTGCGCGAAGATAATGCCTACGCCTCCAGGAACGACAACGCTAAAATCATAAAGGTTTTCTGCCAGAACTCAAGGTCATCTCGAAGCTAGAAATGCTGTTCGTACCACATTTCTTGTATGACGTGTTATGCTGGGTCGCTTCACTAACGTACTTTAAAAATAAGGCACACCTCATAGCTAATCAAAATCGCTGGGCTAAGATTTCGTCGGCAGTGGGTAAGCATAGAGTTCAGGGCAGCGCAAAGCTGGGCTTGGGTTGGAAGTTTGGGTATTTCACTGCACTCTCTTTTTACGACGTTTAAGAGCAGCCGTAGTCTGTCTGTTCGAGGACTTCGCATGCGTTTATCCGAAGCCTTATGTATGTTCCTGTTTATAATGCGCTCGCGAAATGGTTTATCCGCAGATGCCGGTATGCGAGCCAGACATTGAGCCTAACGCCGGCAGCTTGTCTTATAATGAGCTCATTCAATGAGCTCAGCAAGTTAATAAGCAACCAGCTATCTGATCTGGGCGCTAAAAGGCACCAAGGATCGGCCGCAAAGAACTTTCCTTGCAAACAGAGTAGCCTTCAAGCATTTCTCTAGCTGTGGTCTTACTGAAACGTTTCAGGATAGCGCACTTGTTCAGGCGTACTTTACCCTCGTCCCTGTTATTTGCGCCATTTTTTCAAAGAGCAATTACACCACAATCGTACCTCTCTGCTCCTCAACCATCCGAACACGAATGCCGCCATTATTGTACAAAAACTGCTCATTAGCAGACGAGTGTTCTACATTTTATTCTGTGACAAATGGTGGTGGACGCTCCAAGTCGCGAAAGCAGATCACATCGAAGGAAAAAGAAAAGAATGTTCCACTAAATGACCAGAAACGCGAAGGACGAGTGAACGCATTCACTTCGTTGTAGATGACACCGCCTGCTAAGATGACCAGGTCCCTGTCAAAACAATAGCCTGCCTCATTCAATGCCCCCGTGGTGCAACACCGCCACAAGTCAAGTATTCGTGGTCTTCCAGCTGGTCAACGGCTTGTGGAGGCGGCGAAGCTAAAGGAAACCAAATGTCAACTAGAAGACGGTGAAAACCAGTAGCCCTGCGAGCAAGGCGGGTAGCCAAGGCGAAAATGGGCTCTCGAACAGCACATATAGCCATGCTATCAGCAGGACAACGAATCTCCTAGCTCCAAACTCCAGCTTGGCTGTGAAGAGGATGGCCACCGCATGCGACTCTTGTTCGAAGAACCAACGCCAGATGGACTTGGCCGGGGGGCGCACTGGATACGCCGCACGGCAAAAAAGGCAGTATCAGCCGCCAGGACCTCCGTTGATGCGTTCCTCAAGGCAAGAGCGGTGTATGAACTTGTCAGCGCAGCGGCAAGGGGAAATATAAACAGGCGCTTCCTCTTTGTCTTTGGCGCACACCTTGCAGTTTGGCTTCCGTCGATCCATCATCTCCGAAGCAGGCGTAGACGAACGGAGTGAGTGAGCACTGTGAGTGCGGATGCGGTCAGTGGTGCTCGAAGCGCTGTTGCCTCGAAGAGCACGGTGTGAGGGCTGCGCTTTCCATTCAGGCCGACCAGTATTCACGCTTTTCGACCTCACCGTCCCGCTGGAAGCGAATCGCGCTGTCTCGCGGCCAGATGAAGAGCGCAAAGTTCTCCGGAGGTAACGGCAACATAACGCGACCGAACACCTCGCCCGCGAGACGAGCCGCTGCGGAAATCCTAACTTGGTAATGGTAATGCCATTAAGGGGTCGCACGCTGTAGCGGGTAACAGCCGCGACTTTTATGTTATATGGCAACATCTGGTTAGCGCCTAAGATAATTTAAAAAAGTACATACGGATATTTCTGTTGTCTCCTGCCTTCCCGAAGCAAACGCGAATCCAGTACTGAAATAATCCAGTACAGTACTACACAGTTACGAATAAGGAAACTTCTATTTGGAGTGTAATACACAAGTACGTGTGTAACCTGAGGGCGCCAACGTCTCTGAACTTTGCTTCTATTCGGAATATTATTGGCGAAGTAGCTTCCCAAGGCCCAACACCATATCGAACTTGACTACGTGTGATTATAATCATTAAAGCGTAAAAAGATTACCACGTTGGCGCTCCACAAAAACACAAGTATGCTGTAATATTGCATTAGCATTTCCACTCCCCCGACCGCAAAGCAGGAATGTGTGCGGAAAACCAGACACTCAAACACTAAACAAAATCCACGTCAGAAAATAAAAATAATTACCAGGATGCCTCAGAAGTCCTAATGTTGTAGTTAATGCGAACTTATGAGCGTCCGATTTCCGAACGCTTCCTCTTAGTATCACTGTGGTTCTTTCGCCTCCCCTATCTTGATTTATTCTAGGGTTTAACGCGCCGACGCAACGCGGGCGAGGAGGCGCGCTGTAGTGGAGGGCTCCGGATTAATTTTGACCGCCTGGGGATCTTTAACGTGCGCCGAAATCACGTACACACGGGTGTTTTTGCTTAAGCGGCCGCCGCGGCCGGGAATCGAACCCGCGACCTCGCGCGCAGCAGCACAACGCCATAGCCACTGAGCCACCGCGGCGGGTGCCTCACCTATTGCTACTACGACTGCCCACATACCCCGGTTTGCACAGCCAAGAATGATTACATTATCAGGAAAATATTTTATTACTCGCCTCATTGCAAATTTTGAAATTATCAAGCTGAAATTTTCCCTGCAAAATTTGCAATGCATCCAAAGCGCATGTTTTCAAGTAGAAAAAACCAACACATTTCTTAGGAACATATTTAGTCTTCAAAAGTCATCAAGTTGACGTTAGGTTCGGGATGCGTCGACGCCGGGGATTTCGGAAGCCCAGGGTAAGTTAACCATTCATTCCCAAATGTACAGAAGTTTCAACTAAGTTACATTACTTTATGAATAAGAACTTCCATAATAAATTTGATCCCTCGGAATCCATACCAGCATTATTTTACCAGTCGCTTGGGTATTTACCAGTCGCTAGAACCCGGGCCAGAGCCCGAGCCGCTGCGCGAGCGCGCAGGGGTTTGTAACCATGACAGATCCGTGGCCTTTACGGTCCCCAATAGGTTTGTAATACCTCCCGTGTAGACGAAGCGAAAAAAATTGGGCCCATCTCCCCGCGAGGGGGACTCGAGTAAATGCGTCGCATAGGGGGTGGGTGTATTGCGTTAACGTTTAGTGTTTGGGGAGTTGGTGGTAGTGAATGCGTTGTATCAGCAGCTTCTTGACGTAGTTTGAATGAGTCAAGGATATAAGACGCGTTCGTAGCCTCTCATTCTGTGTCGGCTTTGTGGCGCAGTGGGTAGAGCACCATGTACATTGCGTTCCGCCCGCAGGGTCGAGGGATCGAAACCAGGCGCCGGATAGTTTTTTTTTTTTATATAGTGTAGGGGGAGGGGTGCGGACTACGACTACGGACGTCAACGCGGGTGACATCGTGAGTTACTGAAATGCTCTGCATTAAAAAAAAAAAAACCCTGGCTCGAGCTCGAGCCCACGGCGCGAGCGCGCAGGGGTTTGTAACCAGAGCGGGCTGACTGATACGCGGCCTTTATGGGCCCCAATACGTTTGTAGTACCCGCGAATGTATGATGCAAGCTAATCAACAGTGGGCAGTCCTGGTCTGGCAACCATGGTAGCCCCGCGAAAAAATGGCGGGAAATTTTGCGGGTGCGCCAGCCAAAATTCTACCTCTATCTCTTTGTCGGACAGTTGTCGCGTATATGAACTACAAACCATTGACCATTCATTTGGTTTGTGCCGGGAATCGATGCGGTTTTTTCTTGGGATGTCTTGCAACAAACTGTTAAAAGGGACATGGACGTTATCCTTTATATAATGCGGTGCTTTCTTTTTCGAGATACTACTCGAGTACCCTAAGATATATTTATTGTGATGGGATTGTATAACTTGTGGAAGTGCCGCATGACTGACCGGCATGCGGAACCCTCTCGCCGACGAAGTCTGTTTTTCGGGAGCACGCTGCGTTGGTGCAGAACGTTTATGCTGCGCAAGAAGGGAGATAACAACATTAATAAGAATTGCAGGCCCATCAGCCTTCTGTCGGTTGTACACAAGCTGTTTACCAAGTTAATAGTTCACCCTATAAACGAAAGCCTATATTTCCAACAACCCAGGGAACAGGCTGGATTTAGAAAAGGATACTCTACGATAGATCACGCCCATGTCATGAACCAAGTAATTTAATCGTGCGGACAGTATAATATGCCGCTTTACCGGACGTTTATGAAAAAGCGTTTGATTCAGCTAACACCGCCGCAGTGATGGACGCTTTAATTGACCAAGGAATATAGGAGACCTACTTAAGACTCCTAGACGACATATATGAGGAATGCACGGGCAGGATTGCCCTACACAAACAAAGGGATAGTTTCCCGATCCGAAAGGGAGTGCGACAAGGACGTACCATCTTACCAAAATTATTCACAACATGTCTGGACAGCGTATTCAGGAGGCTTGACTGAGAAAACTTAGGCTTGCGGAGAAACGGGGAACCATTTAAGGTTTGCAGACAACATAGGCTTGCTCAGTGAATCTGCAAAACAACTACAAAAATCACTAAACAACTGCAATCAGAGAGCTTCGCTGTGGCGTAAAGATAAATATGAATAGGACTGAAGTGCGAATAAATAAACATACAGAATGCGTATTTTTCAGCATAGCTGACGCAATACTGTAACAATCAGAATATAACTTCCCTGGTCAGATGGTCAGCGCTGATCACGACTACGAGAAACAAATCCGGCGTCGAATAGGAAGGGGTTGGGGTGCATGCGGCAAACACTAATGAAAAGTAAGCTGACCCTATCTCGAAAAAGAAAGGAATTGAACCAATGAATCCTGTCGGTGATGAGATATGATAAAGACATAGCGGCTTCCTAAATAACTAGAAGGCTAACACCGTATTTGCTCGATTCTAAGCAACCCCTTTTTCCACGATAGCGATGCCCAAATGGAGGGGAGTTGCTTAGATTTGAAGAATCTAAAATGACCTCTCCCCCCCCCCTCCTTGCTTTTTTCGCAGCAGTATCAAGACGAGACGGTAGAAAGGAATAATTTTTTATTCAGCAAATCTTAAAAAGAAGGTACCAGCTGTGAACCCACTTTACGTATGATACTCAACCACTCTCACTACCACTCAAGTCCGTCGCGCCACTTGAGCGGCCGCTCTCACTATCCCAGAGCACAGCGTCTTGTGTTCCATCGAAGTGGCTTGTAATTAAATGCTTCATAAATAACTTCACGTCCGGGTCCACACCTGTGGCAAAGGCACGCAAGTACTGTTGTGTGAC
Source organism: Haemaphysalis longicornis (assembly GCF_048455015.1). Lineage (NCBI taxonomy): Eukaryota > Metazoa > Arthropoda > Arachnida > Ixodida > Ixodidae > Haemaphysalis > Haemaphysalis longicornis. Next base: position 228,011,775 of record NW_027526203.1, on the reverse strand, counting down.
GGTGAGAAGGCGGTGGTTCTCGAGGTGCGGAAACTCGTCCATCATGTTCTTGTCGATGTTTTCGTCTCTGTGGTAGAATCGGTAGTCTCCGTCAGCGTTGGTGAGGTAAAGGTTGTTGACGTTGGTGCACCGGCTGAGAGCAACGTACACGCCTTCCTCAAGATGATGACGGTGGTTGAACGCGAAGCTATTGTCGTGATGAATTAGCAACGTACACGCCCTACTGTTCGGAGCTTTGCCTTCTTCTCCTTCTTCTTCTCCAGTGGTTCCGCTACGGGAAGATGACGACGGTGGTTGAAAGCGAAACTATCTCGTGATGGATTCTTTGGTTGGCCAATCCCTAGGGGCATCCTGCCACAATCATCATCAGAGGCGCTGCGGACGGGGTACGGACAAGTGACATGCCCCCGAGCAAGAGATACTTCGCATGTAAGCGTTGTTGAGGTAAAGGTTGTTGACGTTGGTGCACCGGCTGAGAGCAACGTACATGCCCTCCTCTTCGCACCATTGTCTTCTTCTCCTTTATCTTCTTCAGCGGTTCCGCTACGGGAAGATGACGACGGTGGTTGAAAGCGAAGCTATCTCGTGATGGAATTTTTGGTTGGCCAATCCTTAGGGGTATCCTGCCGCCATCATCATCAGAGGCGTTGCGGACGGGGCACAGACAAGTGACATCCCCCCGAGCAAGAGATGCTCCGCATCTAAAAATTTGTGGATGCTTGGTTTTTGCGATAGCAAATGAAATACTGCATCAACTGCACAAAATCGTCGCCTGCTGTTGCCCATGCTGCTATAGCTCCCGGTGGCATGTTAAGAAATCAAACGGCCACAGCAAGGAAAAGTTCCAGTAGATTGGTTCCACGTTCCGCTTAGAAGGCTCGTGGAGTATGGCAACGTGGTTCTATAAACGTTTTAATAGGGTTCCTCGATTCCCACGCGTCTCCGCCGTATGGTAGCGCTGGCATCGAGGCACCAGACTTGGCGCAGTGGAACGCGGTAAATATAAATTGACTTGAGCAACCCTCTAGCGTGTTCATCTTGGGAGGAACAAGACGGTAGAGGAAGGTAGAGGAACAGCATGAGAGGTGAACAAGAAGGCAGTATTTACTTGGCAGGGGCGCCACTCGACTATCGTCTTTCGTCGACATCTGCAACAAACGGAGCATATACGGGGCCATTTTGTTTCAAATTTGTTTCTGAAAGTAGGGGTGGATTTTTAGAATCAGTGGGTTCTTAGAACCGCAAAATTACGGTAGGCATGCCCAACGTGACATGGAGCGAAGAATGTTAGAAGTAACGCTTGGGGACAGAAAACAGGCAACCTGGATTGGAAAGCGAACTCGAATAGGAGACGGTTCAGGTAAAGAAACAAAATAGGCTCGGACTGGCCATGTAGTATGATGAACTGGAAATAGGTGGACCAGAAGGGCAACAAAATTAGAGTTCCTGTATATCACGTAGCGCAACAGTTGCGCGTCTGATTGCCACATGCCGCGGGTTCCAGTTCGGCAGAAAGCCCTCTTTCAGTGCTGCGCACAGTCAGTCCTACTCAACTGGGCATCGGAGGTTGTGGAAGCAGCGGCAGCGGCGGCCGCTCATCTATAAGCGGTCCAGTATCGTGCGCCAGTTTTTACCTGGCCGCTCCTCGCCATTCCTCCTCGCCGCTGCCACTGGCGCGGCGGCCCGGCCGCAGCTTTTTCACGTGAGAAGGGTGGCTTTCCCGCACGACCTGGAACTCAAGAAGCGGATGGACGCGCAACTCTGCTCTCCTAGGGGAGCTATATACAGGAACTCTAAACAAAATAAATCCCACAGACGGAACTAGAAGAAGTGGAAGCCAATTAACTCGATGAGAGACGAAATAAGAAAATTCTGAGGAAAAGAATGGGCTCAGGCAGCGTGGGATAGAAGCGGGTGGATGTGAATGGGGGAGGCCTTCCTAATGCAGTGGACCTAAATAGGCTGTTGGTGATGATGATGAAAGTGACCGGCCAGACTTTGTGCATCTGTTGATCGCACGTGTCTGCTTGCTGAAGATTTGACGGGCGCCTATAGTTGTAGATGCTGTGGGGCTATTCTTCCTTGATAACTGCTAACGTTTGTATTGTATAATAATTGGAAGTTTTCCATCATCAAAGAAGAAAGGGGGCAGGGACCAATGGGTTGAAGAGCTAGATGTAATGAATCAAAGAAGAAGGTCGAACCTGCGATTTAATTTGTTTGTTTTTTTTTGGCAGTTGATTTTTTTGGTATACGTAATGCTTTCTAAACTGCATTCGCCATTTTGTGCTGCAACCTTCATTGCATTACGAGTGAGTTTGGAGACTGCGTGCAGACAGACACTGACGCACAGTCTAGTTGGCTTTGGCGTGGTGTTTTCATAAGTAGCGACAGCTTGCAGGAACATTGCTGAATTCGCCCACTGTATGCCTACCGCGAACGTGCCTCTTACGACACAGACACGAGCCATGCAAGCTCCGAAGTTGTGGGTGAAGCGTGACACAGTTGAGCGTCTCCGATGGCGCGGAAGGCGTGCAGCCACAGCATACGCCTCAGCTAGTGAAGTTTACGATGCTAAGCGGGGCTGGCGGCCTTATCTCTCTTATTATACAGCCGGCAACGACAGGCAACCATCGATAACGTTGGACGCCAAGGATGTTGTTGCGCGGAACCGCAACCGAAACTGGTTTGAACAACTCTCCAAATATAAACGACAACAATTCCATAAACCGTCACATGTTGTCGTTTCCAACACTAAAATTTCTTCGAAGAAAAAATAACATTGACAACAACGCAAGTGCGTAGGCATGAAATTTAAAATCTTGGACATCTTCTAATCACATCGCAAGAGAAATCCTCGTCAGTGTTTAGTGGTTGCCGCGGCCACAAATGCAGCAGGGCTTTTTTCCTTTTTCGGGTTTTATAAATTAAATACGGTTTTATCGACCGAATCCACGATGGTAAATGTCTTCATTTGAGCGAGTCTATGTAACGAAAACACAAAAAAATCTTGAAAAATTAACTTCAGTGGACCTTTAAAGGAACACTCAAGGGATTTGTAAACACTGAGATTACTTGTTTAGATTAAAGTCTGGAGTCCTATAGGCCATGTTATAACTATTCCGGGTGAATTTGCGATTGAGTAGAAAAATGAATCACAAAGTGATGTTCTTTCTGCATGCTCCTTTACTTTTTCCGTGACGTTTTCCATAAGGCGAACTTGTCTTGCAATGCGATTAGACGATGTTTAACGTTCTAAATTTCATGCATACGCTATTCCGCTGTTGTCAATGCTATTTTTCTCTAAAAAAAGTAGTGAGTGCTTTAGGAAAAGAGCCATGGAGTCTGTTATGCTGTGGCCTCTTACATTTATTGGGAATGCGTAAGAGCGGCCTGAACTTAAGTAGAGCGGTGGTGGCATGCGACCGCCCAGGCACACGGTCGTGCTCGAACTCTAACGTCGCGTGGCACTGCTGACGCGCCAGACCCTGCACCTGAATGATGATGGCACGATGCAGTTTGTAATGATGATAGTGGCGCTGATAGTTGATGAAGCTGCCGCCACTACAGGCCTCCCCGCTAGCGCGCAGCGCGTTAAGACAGAAACAGAAGGAGAAACTGTGTACAGTTATGCACCGATAATTGCAAGGGTATATCCGCATTCAAGGAATCAGGGTAAGCAGTCTTGGTCAGTCCGGTGTGAGCATCTGGTGAGTACATTTGCCTCCCGTGGCCTTGGCTGGGAGTGCAAGAGGGGACGAGCTTGCTTGTGGTTTACAAGTCCTGAAGCGAAAGAGGCTAGAGCTACGGCCACGCTGTACATGGCGTGGCGATGCTTGTAGGAACGGAGCTTTACGAGCATCCTTTCGCGAAGCTTCAACAGCGGTGCTGGGCTGCCACTAAGAGCAAGTTTGCATCTTCGATGGCAGCAGTTTGAATACAGTGCCAGGAGGAGCATCGTTGCGCATATTCGAAGTGTAACCGCGGTGCGATGTCCATGGTGACCGCGGCTAGCGCGGGACGCCCAAGTCCCGGAACGCTGACGAGTATGAGCAGGGAACGGAAGTTGTCGACATCGTTCATGGCGGAGACGCTCGGTAGGCCGGCAGCGACGGCTTGTGGGTACGCGTGGCTGTTGTGCCAGCGCTGAAACGTCTTTGTGACAGGTGCTTACGACGCCGATGGCTACGTCGGCATCGGATCGTAGAAATGGGCTCCACTGGTGGCGAGATCGGCGATTTATCAAATTGGACCTCTTTCGTCAGTCGGTCGTACTTTATCTGGTCATCATGCACGTCGCGGTTGATGGGGTGCTCTCGGGGTGTTTGATGTGGAGCAATGGGCGCGGCTGTGTTGTCGGCGTCCGTGCAGGGTGCCACGATGTGCGCTTCACCCGAGTCACGCTGGAACAGCAGTAAAGCGGGGCTCTGTGGTACCGTCGTGGTGGACTTGACGTGCAACGGTGGTATAGCCGGCGACCAGGTTGGGAAGGATCTGGTGGTCACACAGCAAAGTCGCTCTCCCGAGCCCTCGTATGAGGTGGTAGAAGCTGGCGAGGTGGGCAGTGGTTGGTGGGCGTCCGCGTTGTCGTGGTCTGCAAGTCTTGTCGATGATGGCGCGGCTGCCGAGCTAGAGATGAGGTCCGCTGAGCTGACCTTAGTGGCAAGGGGCGACGCTGATGGCGCAGAGAGTAGAGTGTGCGGCGGCGAAACGTGCGCATGCCGTGCGGGTATCTATTCTGCTGGCGATGGCGGGTCGTCCCCGTAACCGTAGTGCGCGAGCACGGCAGCGCGAAGGTCGTCGTAAGGGGGTTCGCTGGGCTGTGGTGTGGCGAGAACGCGGGGGAGCTGGAGCGGGAGCGTCTCCCACAGCATGGAGTGCTTGAGCGGCTGAATGGTGACGTAGTTCAGCGTGAAGGTTTCCTCACGCTTCAAAAACCAACCTCTGTGGTTGTGTGGCTAGAACACCGGGAGGCGGATCCCCCACGTCGCCATGTCGGTGTGCCGCTGGCCCGGTGACAGGTGCACAACTTCCGGTTTACCAATATAGGGAAGAAGCCGTGTAGCCGGTTAAGCTGTGGCCTCCTACATTTATTCAGGGTGCGCAACCCCGGCCGGAACTTGTAGAGCGGCGATGGCATGCGAACGCCCAGGCACACGGTCGTGTTCGAACTCTGATGTGGCGTGGCAGGGCTGATGCGCCAGGCCCTGCACCGCTAATGATAATGGGACGATGCAGCTTGTGATGATGATAATGGCGCTGATAGTGGATGAATCTGCCGCCACCACAGCAACAAGTGAAATCGTGAGAAAGTAGTTATTGGGGTTTATATTTGGAGAGTATGAGCTAGTTCCGGTTTCGGTTCCGCCATTTAACACGTCGATGGCTTATGAAGTTATCTGTGATCGCGCATTTCTCCCGCACCTTCGGAGCTCACCTAAATGTCTTTTCTCCGTGCTATCCCCAGCGTCGTCATCCAATCGTCCAAATAAGCACAATGGGGCAATAAAAAAGGGCGTTCGTCGCTGGATTTGAACCCACACAGTGCGATGCCACTCGCGTTGTGCTTCATCAGATTAGGCTACGTGAACAACGAGGCTTACAAGTACAAAGTATGCATGTTGAGGCTTACCCCCGTCATATCGGACATTGCTGTTTACTTTTTGGAACGCCGTTCTTCGAGCTGCTAAGCCGAGCATTGCTTGAATAGGGGTTTGTGCAGTAAGCTTTACCCTAGCCCTCACAAATATTTGATCACCAGCTACTGCGTTTCTTCGGGCAGTATTATCAATCGGAAATGTGTGATCGTATTGAAGACCGGTCTGCTATTTCACCGTGGAAAAAGGTTTTGCAATTTACAGCAAAAGCTTCAGCTGATTTCATTTTTTTATTACGTACATTACTTCTCCCTTAATCGACTTTATATTTTCTACAGGCGTATCAGGCGCACAGGCATATGCAGCATACGGCGAAGCATAATAAATCAAATGAGACGATACTCGCTCGCTATAACTGGTGCTGACAGGTTTATCCGGTCAATTCCCGCAGTTAACAACGTGGGACCAGCGGGTCATGGGGTTTCCTGAAGTGTGGCTCGCGCGTGGTCTCATATGACATCGTCAGCCATTGGCGTGTTGCATGGGGAAACCAAACCGAAACAAGCTGGAACTCTCCTAAAATAAACGATAATAACTAAATCCTGGAACTTCTACTTGTTACCAATTCCACAAAAGTTTTTGCTAAAAAATAGAATTTACACAAACGCAGGCGCGTATGCATGAACTGGAAGATCTTGGTCATCGTCCATCATAATGAAAAAAGAGTTTGCGTCATTTCGGGTAACTGCTGCAGTTGCTACAGCTGCGGCAGACCTCGCATGGTGTTTTTCTTCTTTCAGGCTTTAAAACATAAATGCTGCGTTAGCGACTGCATTAACGCCGAAAACCATGTTAATTTGCGCCCGTCTATGCACTCCAAACAGAAACAGAAGTTCGTACAATTGAAGAAAGCGGTTGGTAGCGACTTAGCAATCCATTAACTAGGTTGTCCAGTGTTCTTAATTAATATTCCAACTCGTCTTTTATCTTGGCGTGTGGAACGTTCACGGGAGTCTTCATGGGCTCCACTTTCACCAAGAAGTTCAATGACTGGGCAGAAAATGAAGACCCGCCGTGGTCGCGCAGTAGCTGAGGCATCCTGCAGCTAAGCCCAAGGACCCGGGTTCGACTTCCGGCCGCGGCGGACGGTTTTCTGATAGAGGCGAAAAGTGGAAACGCCCGTGTGTTTGAAATTTTGGCGCACGTGAAAGATTCGCTGGTGGTCAAAATTCAACTGGAGCCCTCCACTACGGCTCGCCTTCTCGCCTGTGTAGCTTCGGCGCGATAAAACCCATAACAAAGAAAAAGAAAATGAAGAAAGTCACAGATTGGGGTGACCTTTTGTCGCGAAGCGAAGAATAGATTAGCGGTTTTGCTGCCTTTGCAAACATAGATATTAGGAATGCATCTATTTGACAATCTCATTTGAAACCATTTTATCTCTGGAATACGCCAGCTAAGTGCATGAATAACGTACTGCGCTTGCGAACACTAAGTTTCGGTTTGAGTCGTGGTAGCGACGGTGGCTTTTTCCTATTAAAAATAGGGCAGCAGGGCGGTAAAGTAGCACAAGCAAAAACGTCTATGTACTATCGGGATCACTGTTAGGTTGAACACGGGTGGGCATGTCATGGCGTGCACGGGAGCATCCTGTGGGCGTTCCGGGTAAATTCGCACGCGCATCACATTGCACCGTTGCAAACAAACTACGCGTGCGAGCGCATTTACCCGGAACGCCGACAGGCGGCTCCCGCGCACGGAATGACACACGCTCCCGTTTTCACCCTAACTGTGATCAAGATAGTACCTAGAGTTCTGCGCACGTTGGATATCAATTACGCGTCATAAATTGATCTGTACCCAATCCTCCCCCTCCCACGGCTGTCCGCAAAGACTCATAGTATCTCTTACTTGGAAATTTCCAGGTTCAACTGAATTTTAGCAATTTGCAAATGTTTGTCATCCTCGGATCACTTTTCTCCTACCACCCATGTAATACACTACACCTGTACAATAATGGACAGCTTTACTTGAAACGACAGAGGGAAAGAGTTACAGGGCTTGTTGCTGATGCTGCAGGGGTTCCTTTATTAACTCGATAGCGTTTTAAGGCAAAGCGTTTTACCTCTAACCCCCAAGGGTTCTTTCGCGACCGTTGGTGTCAACAGAAAACTCCCGCGAACAAATAAGAGAAATTACTGGCACCGCCAGGAATCGAACCTGGAAGTAACAGAGTAACAAAGACAGTTCCCGCTGTCTTACCGATTCAGCTACGAGCCATCGTGGAGACGGGGAAGACAAGTGGCGCACTCACCAAGCACATCTAGGGGTTTAACCCCTGCATTCTCGCTGAATGCCACGCGATAGTGTCACGGGACCTCTCGCGCCTCTGTGCGCTCCGCCCACGGCACGTCTAGCGCGCCCTGCGATTGCTATGAGTTACAAAAATTGAAGGAAGCTCACACCAGCCCATAGCATCTCACTTCTAGTACGCCAATGTGCTGAAGCCTATGGCTTCCAGTGTTCACGTAAAAAATCTCAGCTCCTTGTCGTCCGCCTTCACGCCAAATGACTCCTCAAGGAACACATTCAAATACTCCTTCATGGCCAGACCATCACTCCAAGCTTCAGAATCATGATCCTGGACCTACATCTTTAGGCCAACACCAAGAGTGACGTATCCTTGCAGCGCCTCAAATACAGCATCAATAAAATCATAGACATCATCAGGGAAGTTGCCACCAAGAAGCGACGACTCAAGGAATCCGATACTTTTCGATTAGTTCAAGCTTTTCTCCTATGGAGAGTCACTTACGTCAACAGACCCGCCGCGGTGGCTCAGTGGCTAAGGCGTTGCGCTGCTGAGCACGAGGTCGCGGGTTCGATTCCCGGCCGCGGCGGCCGCTTTTCTGATGGAGGCGAAAAGCAAAAACGCCCGTGTGTACGAGATTTCGGCGCACGTTAAAGATCCCCAGGTGGCCAAAATTAATCCGGAGCCCTCCACTACGGCACGCCTCATCGCCTGCGTTGTGTCAGCGCGTTAAACCACACAATCAATCCATCAATCAATCACTTACGTCAACACCCTGTCTTCTTCTCGGCAAGGAAGACATAAAGATGCTTCCTATAATGATTATAAAGGCGGTTGAGCAAGCCATTGGTCTTCCCATGAGTGCGTCCACAGAGAGTCTGCTTAGCACGGGGCTGTACAACACGGTGGAAGAGCTGATAAAGGGCCATCTTTCTATCCAGAAGATCCGAATGAGCGGAACTGCGGCGGGTCGCCGCATCGTTCACCAGATTGGCTGGGTAGCTCAGAATGTCACTGCGCTTGATGTACTCCTGAACTTTTGGCGACAAGAACTAAAGATGCTCCCTTTGCCGACAAGCAGGGGCTCAAGTGCTCAAAACTACCCGCGGTGGGGATCATGCAGTTATCTACACAGACGCTTCCCAATATCGAGGGCAGAAGTACTCCATCATCGTGGCTACCTCCAGAACCAACCTTCTTGCTTGTGCCACTCAATACCGAAGACATGACGGTAGCAGAAGAGGCAGCCATCGCCTTGGCTCTCACTCAACTAGGGGTTCGGAAGGTACTCACCGATTCCTAACAAGCCTACCGGAACTACCAATCGAGTTTGGTGTCCCGACCTGCACTGCGTGGGCTAAACAACCACTCCCCAAATGGTTCCATTCAGCTCATCTGGACACCCGCGCACGCTTCTATGGAGGGCAATGAATACGCCCACCAAGCCTGCACTTTTACCTCCCGTGCTATGTAGCTGCACTAGGACAGTCACCCGGTTGTCTCGTTCAGGGACATAACCCAGCATTATCGCTTTCTGAGACAGACCCTACGTTCGCCTTACCCTGACCTTTCCATAGAACAACAAACTACCCTACGGCTCATACAATACGGCTCCTTCCCACACTCGACGCGTCTTCACTTAATGCACCGGAATCGCTACGACACTGAATGTAAATTTTGCTCAGAAGTAGGCACTCTCCGCCACATATTCGGGGTGAGTGACTTTAGCCTTGAGCACCCTCCTCTCTTTCCGTCAACTACCCAACAAGAGCAATGAGAGATGCTGCTGTTCAGCCCGTCTCTGCCAAACCAACTTAAAGGGACACTGAAGTGAATTTGTCAAGCTCCCGTTTTTGCTTGCACTGCGTAGACTGGCTCAAATTAGCACACTTTTCATCGTTTATACGGTTGACAAATCGGTAATTATTTTACAAAGCGCGAAAGAAGAAAAACTACCATGCGCGGTTTGCGGCGGCCGCACCAACTAAGGCTGTGACGTTGAGAGGAGGGGCGCCGTGATTGGACGATGCCCAAAGTTAGCAATCACACAAGTTTCGGTTTCGGTTTCGGTTCTGTAAAACATAACCAATGGCTTTGTTGGATGGGCATTCTCAATATCTCAGTAATTATCGTACCGCTTTTCTGCCATGTTGTCGGCTGTAAAATTCACAAGATAAGCCTCCCAGGACGGCTTGTAGTCGTAGCATTCACTAGCCGAGACCTACGCAGTGCATGAACGCCCTCCGCGTACCCGCAGACGCCCAAATGTCATGCGCTTTTCCCCCATATTTGGAGCTTGCCTCCCTCATGCCTGTATCGTAAAAAGCGTGTTCGCACCAGGCCAAGGGTCTGTTCATTCTGGCCTGTGCCCACTGCCTGCAAGCAGCCGGTGCTTATGGCAACAGCACGCCAACGAGAACTCGCTAGCGCGCCAGTGCCAGCCTGCGCGCGTTTTGTGAACTAGTTCGTGTAGCCATGAACGTTGCGGCCCCAAAAAAGGTGAACTCAATATAGAAAACATCGGCGGAAAACAAAAAAGTTAACTTAAAAAAAAAAAAAAGCACGTACCCGCGGGGATTCGAACTCGCCACTCGCAGAACATTCGCCGTGTATTCCTAGCGCCTCAGACCGCTAGGCCACGGAGCGGGACGCAAATGGCTTGCTAATGTAGGGTATATATTGTACAACCGGTTTGCACTTTTATTTAGTTTTGGCATTTCAAGCCGCTTAGGTGACTATTTGTTGTACTGCGATCGTGCAGTAAGCGTCGCCCGAGTTTCCACAGTAGCTCACGTCTAGCAATTGCATTTCGTAGACGGAAAAGCGTTCGCAGATGCGTAGTCGTGCTGCTGACCGCTGTGCTTGTTCGCCCAGAGCAAAAACGTGCTTCCCGCGCCCTAGTTTTACGCTGTACGGTAAAAATATCAGTTGATTTTATTTGCTTAGTACCTATATTGACTTCGCTGACTCTTGTCCCGCCTTCAAGAGGCCTTATATTTTCCTACTGGCGTACCAGTCAGCGAAGCGTCGCATGTGCAGCGCTTGTGTGAAGCGACCTTGACTTGGAGCTAGATACAGTGTACAAACAAACCAAGTAAAGAAAGGCACATTCTTCCATTCACAAACGTGTCCTGGCTTCGTTTCAACTAAGCGAACGAATTGCGACCAAGCAATTTTTTTTAACCTCCTTGATTGCGACGACCCGCCGGCGGCCGGCGGACGAAACGCTGGGCCGACTGGCTCTGTCGGCCGGGGAGCCGTGCAGTAGCGCAGCCGTGGCGCAGCCAATTGCCAGCTCATCCCCTCCTGACGTCACACGAAAACGCCACAGAAAATGGGCGAGCGTAAAGAGAGGAGGATAGCGTTTTCGAATTAGTTTTTCTACTAAATAAAATCGCGTAAACGCGCCTAGAGTGGTCGAAACATGGCCTGGGGACTCCGGACTACAATTTGCGCAAGTAATCCCGCAATGTTTACATATCACTTCAGTGTCCCTTTAAGCTGGTGGACCGAGCACAGCGGCGTGGTCTGAATACGGGCTGCAGTGAAGAAGGAACCACTCCCCTGGGCAGCACTCTGGGCCGTTCAGAAATCTGAATAGAAGTATGTCCTCCTCCTCCTGCTCCTCCTCCTCCTCCGTCTCTGCCGCCGATATCGTCGCCTCCGCCAGCGACGACAGAGACGGAGAAGTGAGATCGTCTAACACCGGTTTTGAGCTTCCGTTACTTTTATAAAAAAAAAGTTTCCACTCATGTGCTACACCAATACAACTCAACCAACCACCATTCATGAATCCTGCCTTACCTTAACCTTACCAAGAATATATCTTTGAAGTAATAGAGGGTGTGGTTAAGTGTATTTGACTTCTCTCTGGTTTGACTATTGGCAGAGCGACGAGTGCATTTAAGTGACGTCGCAGTGAATTTAAGTGACGTCGCTTGGGTAATCGTTGTTGGTGCCGTTTAAAGGTTTGCTTTCCAATCACATTCACAGGGTGGATTGGCGCGATCTTTTTAGGCTCATTCTCAGCTTCCCCGTGGCTTCTAGCCATCCGCTACCAGGCGTGTACAGTAAGAGTCCGTGAAAATACGTCATCGCTACCACCCGGATGCTACGGCTGAGGGAGCAAGATTCGAGGGCTGACCTGAATCCGCAATATAGCGTTGGGGCAGCTGAAGTGTGGAAAGAAGGGCAATGATACTACGGCGGAGAAGAATTAACGGACATTCCTTTTCAGCAGGTGCCGCGCCTGTGCAGCGAAGTTCGTTCATCACCCACTCGGTTGTCGCATATTCGACAGACACGGTAGCCAGCCGGGCCAACAACTGACGCCATCCAACCAAAGCGTATGCCCACCGCCCCAAACTTCCGGTAATTCACGTGCCGCAGATACATGTGGGCTACGAGGCGTGCCGTACTTGAAGGCTCGGGAGTAATTTCTACCACCTGGGGATTTTTAACGTGCTCCTAAACACCGACGCACGGGCGTTTCCGTTTTATTCTCCCATCAGTAAAACGGCCGCCGCGGCCAGGAATTAAACCAGTGTCCTCGGCGCAGCAGCGCAGCGCGTTACCCCCTGAGCCACCCCGGCGTGTGTTTCATCGATACTGATGCCGAAACCAACATTGGGTCACCTAAATAAAACAGGGGACAAAGGATTAACGACAGTTTCTAGGGAATCAAGGAAGCATTATTATGAACAGAAATGAACTAACATACGACCCAGTCATCATCATCAGCAGCAGCAGCGACAGCGGCAGCGTTGTTGTGCCTACTGCAGGACGAAGGACGGCAGAAGAGGTGGCCGTGGCTCTGGCGAACGTTCAACCAGGCGTCGAGGCCGTGGTCACGGACTCCAATACTGCGTACGGCAATTACCGAAGGGGACGCGTTTCCTCCTCGGCATTTGCGATTTTGAACAAGAAGGTGACACTGGGACGAGCCGTTGAAGTCGTGTGGGTCCCAGATCACTCGGGGGTAGCAGGCAACACCATCGCCGACTACCACGCCCGCAAAATGACGCTCCAGGCCGCCACCGAGTCGCGGGATGATGCGGACACCCCGAGCCCAATGACAAGCTACAGAGAAATTACTCGAGCGTACAGAGAAGAACGGCGCACCTTACCCGAGAGAGAGAGAATCAACTTGTACTGAGCCCTTTAAGTGTGTGCGCGCAGGCACCAGATGGGGTGGTTCCCTAGTCACGGGACCCATATGTGTCCAGCAGCTCCTGGCCCATGGCCACCAGTCCGTACTGAGTAGCGAGGTCGGGGCTGGACAGCAAGGTCTCCCATCGCTCGAGGGGGTTGGGGATAGGGGTGGGGGGAAGGGAAGGTGGGGGGGTCTTGAGTTTCGTGCACTCCCCTATGATGTGCGCGAGAGTGCCTCTCTTCTCCTTGCAGAACGGGCAGGAGCTGTCGTGCTCGGCCGGGTATATTCTGTTCAGGAGAACAGGATGCGCCAGCGACCCCGCTTGCATGCGACGAACAATCGTCTGCTGTCGTCTGTCCAGCTGCGGATGCGGACCGGGAAGCCTACATCGCTCGTTTCGGTACATTTGGACAATCTCTTTGTAGCTCGTGGCGGGGTGCGGTAGCTCGTCCTCGGCCCGGATTGACATCTCTCGGGCATGGTGGTCGCCCAGGAGGTTGCCTTCCACCTGCGAGTGAGCCGGGACCCACACGAGCTTGATCGCTCGTCCCGGTGGTCTTCGTTTGTTCAGAATGGCTAGTGCCGCGGGAGAGACTCTCCCCCTCCGGTAGCGCGCGTATGCCACCTTGGAGTCGGTCACCACGGTCTTCGCCTCCGGCGTAGCCAGGGCGAGGGCCACGGCCACCTCTTCTGCTTCGCCCGGGTCCTTTGTGCGCACCGACGCACTGGTGACCAGTTTGTCGATGGTGGTGACGACCGCCGTTGCCTTTGTGCCGTGTTTCGGGAGCGAAGCGTTGACATAGGGTACCCGAGGGTCCTCTTCCAGCTGCCGGGCCAGAGCTTTGGCCCGCGCCGATCGCCTCTCGTCGTGCCTTCTCGCTTGCATGTTGCGGGGAAGGGGTTTAGTCTCGATTGATTTTTGCCACTCCTTGGGTAGCGCCACCATCTCTGGCTGTGGTTCGATCTGCCATCCGATCTTTCTCAGGACAGCCCGGCCGTGCTCGGTCTTGCTCAGCCGTATTCGATGGTTCGACAGGTGAGCCTCAATCAGCTCTTCCGTGGTGTTGAGCGTGCCCATGTCCATCAGACGTTGCGTCGACGAGTACATCGGCATGCCCATGGCGGTCTTTGTTGCTTTTCTTGCGGTCGCGTTGAGCGCTTCCCTGTCCGCCTCCGTCAGCCAGAGATACGGGGCGGAGTAGGTGACGCGCGACACGACAAAAGCCTGCACCAGGCGCAAGGCGTCTTCCTCTGTTGCGGTTGGCAACTCTTCTGATCATGCTCGTAATCTGTTCTGACGTGTTCTTGATTTTTGTCAAAGCCGCCGTCGCCCTGCCATCGCTTCGCAGCAACAGGCCCAGAATGCGGATCTGCTCGGTCGGCTTGATGTGCGTGCCGTCGATGGAGATGGTCATGTTCGGCGGCGCCTCTTTCTTCGGTCTGTCCGGTTGCACCATGAGCAGCTCCGATTTCTGTGGAGCGCAGCTCAGGCCGCAGGACTTAGCGTACTCGTGGACGGTCGTTGCCGCTCTCTGCAGCACATCCTCCGCCCAGGCGTCTGAACCCGCGCGACTCGTCCACACCATGATGTCGTCGGCGTAGAACGCGTGGTCCACGCCTTCGATCTGCTTGAGTAGTTCGGGTAGGGGGAGGAGGGCCAGGTTGAAGAGCAGAGGCGACAGTACCGACCCCTGAGGGGTGCCCCTGTCTCCGAGCTCCACGGGCTCCGACCGTTCCTGGCCTATCCGTATCGTTGCCGTCCTCTTTGTGAGGAAGTCCTTGATGTAGCCGAAGGTCTTGCGGCCACATCCCGTCTTACTTAGGTTCTCCAGGACACTCGCGTGAGACACGTTGTCAAAGGCCCCCTTGAGGTCCAGTGCCAGTATCCCCCGCGGTGAGTTCTTCGTGGCTCGCTTGACTACCAGTTCGTTCAACTGGACGAGGACGTCCTGGGTGCTAAGGTGTTGCCGGAACCCGTACATGGTAGCCCGCATCTGGTCCGTGTCGTCCAAGAACGCTTGAAGTCTCCTGAGAACCATGCGCTCCACGACCTTGCCCACGCAGGACGTGAGCGAGATCGGGCGCATGTTCTCTATCGTCAGTGGCTTTCCGGGCTTCGGTATGAAACGTACCTCGGCCTCTTTCCATTCGGCAGGCAATCGCGAGCTCTCCCACGCCTTGTTGATGTGACCCAGGAGCCCGTGCGCCGCCGTGTTGTTCATGTTCCCGAGCAGCCTGTACGTAATGCCGTCCGTTCCCGGCGCGCTCTTCTTATTGCTATCGTCTATTGCTGAGAGGAGCTCCAAGATCGTGAATGGCTCGTCCAGAATTGGGTTCTCGGGACCGTCGTACTCTTCGGGTATCGGGTATTGGCCCTTTTCCGTCTTGAGGTAAGTCTTCTCCAGGTCTTTCATCAGTCGCTGTCCGTCCCCGTCGTAGGCGTTGAGGACCTTGGTCAGGTTACGGTCTCGCAGTCTTGCTGCTCAGCGGGTCGATCAAGTGCCGCAGCAGGCACCAGGTCTTGCGCGCCGACAGCTTGCCCTGCAGTCCGTCACACATACTCAGCCAGTTTTCGCGGAAGAGCTTGCTTGCGTACTCCGCGATTTCCTTGTTCAGGACCGCGATTCGTTTCACAAGCTTCTTGTTGTGGCGTTGGCGCTTCCACCTCCGCGTTAGGGAGTGGCGCGCTGCCCACATGTGCGCGAGTCGGGCGTCCACGAAAGGGGTTTGCGCTGTCGTCACGATCTCTTGCGTGAACTTGTCAAGCGCGCTCTTCTGCACCCGTGTCCATTCTGCGTACGTTTGGTTCCTGTAGTCTTCCAATTCCTCGGACGACTCGTCGTTATCTAGGTCCATCTGCTTGCGCATTCGGTCCCAGTCGGTCACTCTGGCTTTGCCCAGGGTTGCCCGATACCTTGGTCCGTTGATCGTTAGGCTTATGATGTTGTGGTCGGAGCCCAAGTCCACGTCTTCGCACTGCCAGGTTACCGCCGCCGTCCCTGCGAGCCACGATAGGTCCGGCGTGGTGTCTCGGCTAGCGCTGTTCCCCTTGCGGGTGACTACGCCCGGTTCGTTCAGGAGGGTTAAGTCGTGGTCCTCCATGGCCATGGCTAGGCTTTTTCCTCTCTTCGATTGATGTCTGTAGCCCCACGTTGGGTGAGGGGCGTTGAAGTCGCCGAGGATCAGGAGCGGCCTGCTCCCCGCCAACCTCTTCGCCTCCCTCACGGTCTTGTCGAAATCGTAATGCCTCTGTGACGGCCTGCAGTAGGCGCTCATTAAAAACAAGTTCCCTGCATTACCGATCGTTCTTGAATGAAACTCGACCAGCGTGTGCTCGCAGCCGTGTTGCGCGGTGACGTGCTGCGTTACGGCGACGTTGTTGCGCACAAGAATCGCCGTGCCGTGCTCCGTCGGGTCCGTGTACGTCACGTATCCCGGCAGGCGCGGTTTGCCGTGAGTCTCTTGCAGCGCCACCACGTCCGGCTTCTGGTCCAGGCTCTCTATATGAAGTAACAATTCGCAGTCCTTGTTGCGTATGCCTCTACAGTTCCATTGATAAATGATCGTGGTTTCCCCCCCGCGATTAGTTTTCTTGTTACTTGTCTTTTTCATCATCTTCAGATGTTTCGATGCGACCGCGCCTGTACGCGATCGATTCCTTGATTTTATCCATTCGCTTTTTCCTCATGGCCGCGAGACGGTTTCGTACTGTTAGGTTGGCGACCTTCGCCGCCAGTCTCTCATGCTTGACTGATAGCGTTTCGACCTTTGCCTCTACGTTCCCTAGTCTTGCTTCGATGCCCTCGAGCCTGACATTTATATGATTGATGGCCTCGAGTATCGCTGCCAGCTTGTCGCCCTCTTGCGGCGGTGTTGATTAGTTTGGTATCTGCTGTGCCGGTGCTGGCGTCTCGCGGTCGACGGTGTTTTCGGCGTCCATCGCTTCTTGCGTTCCCGGTGCCTCTTGCGTGGGCTTCGCCGCCCCACCCCGCGCTAGGCGGGTCGAGGGGGGGTCCCTCCACGGCACCTTTCGTATCTTTTCTGTGGCGTCCTCCGACGCTACACTCGCCTTGGTTACTCCGTTTGCCGAGCTACCGCTAGCTAGCGCATCTATTTTGTTCATAAGCGCTCTGATCTGCGCGTTTTGCTCCTGAATTTGGGCGTTCTGCCTCTCAATTATTTTCTTTAGTTCTGCACTTTCGTCGCTTTGCTTCGCGACGTTCATGTTAGAGTGGGAAGAGGAGGGGTTGGGATTGAGGGGCGGGAAGTCCTTGTCGTTCGTTACTCGAGCGACGGGAGACCCGTTCGTCCAGCCCACCTTTTTCTCGGCGAGAATCCCTCGTCGTCCAGTGGATGCGGCCCTCGAACTGGCCCGGGACCTCGAACCGGCCCGTGACCTGGAGCTTGCCCTGGACCTCGAACGTGAAGCTTTCTGTCTTCCACTCGAGCCTGGATCTCCTCCGGCCGTCTCCCAGCGGCGGTTACCGCCACCCCTGCGGCCGGCCGATGATGGCGTTCGGCCGCGGGAGCGGGACCGCGAGCGGCGGCGGCTTTGGCGTCCTCCGCCGCGGGTCGGCGTTCTCGACCGGCTCCGCGACAAGGAGCTGCGTTGGGGTCGCCCTGAATGACCTCTCTTCGCTTGTTTACTGTAGCCGTAGTCTTCTTCCTCAGCCCGGCGCCGTTCCCATCGTCGGCGTCGAACCACGTACGGCGTCTTGGATCTTGCCTTGCATTTACGATCGGCGGTCAGGTGATTGCCGCCGCACAGCGCGCACTTGGGGTCGCACACGTGGTCTTCGTCCGGGTTGGCCAGTCCGCAACCCCGGCATATGCGGTCTTGAGGATTTGGGCACACGTCCATTCGGTGGCCGACGTGCCCGCACTGGTAACACACATCGATTTGCTTCCGATGCAGGGTGCACTCCATCAGAGCGTTTCCGTAGCGGACGTAGTTCGGGACCTTGTGGCCCGCGAAGGCGATCACTACGGACATCGTCTTCCCGATCCGGTTCGCTTGCAGCGCCGTCGGGTTGTGCTCGTGCACTACCAATTCTTGACTTTCATTGGCCGTGTCCTCCAACGGGACGCCGCGTATCACCCCTTTTACGGTCCCTCGAGGGGCGGACTCATAGGTGCTCACCGCGTGGGACG
This sequence comes from Haemaphysalis longicornis, assembly GCF_048455015.1. Lineage (NCBI taxonomy): Eukaryota > Metazoa > Arthropoda > Arachnida > Ixodida > Ixodidae > Haemaphysalis > Haemaphysalis longicornis. The sequence goes on along the minus strand of NW_027526203.1, from coordinate 227,993,564 downwards.
TGCCGCGTATGTCGATGCACTGCACGGCGGCGTACTTGTCCGCTCGTTCCCTCACCGGCGTGCTCACGATTATAATGTTCTGCTGGTTGTTCAGGCAGATGACATCGTCTCTTGCTTCAGTGGCGCTGACCTGCGCTGCCGTCGTGATGGCTCGGCTAACTTCGGGCCGGGATACTTCGCTCACTCGGAGTCCGCCGCGAGGCCGCATTATAATCTTCGTGTCGTCGCGCGGCAGGTCTGGCAGCCACGCGCCCTTCAACAGCTTGCCCTTGTTGATTCGTTTCTGCGTCCTCTGACGTAGATCGTTGCGGGTGGCGCCACCGAGGTCAGTGGCCTGACTGCTGACGTCAGTCGTGGCCTTGGCGCCACCTTGGCTCGCTTGGGTTCTACGCGTTAGGCTTCGGTTCACCGCGCCGCCTTGCTTGATTTTCTCGCCCGCGGTTTTCCAACCGTGAGATCGAGTGAATTGATCCGACGAAATTTCCACGCCATCCACTTCTACGCGCATAGCGGTAGACATCTTGATTCAGTAACCGCTGTGTAATCTTCCGAAAATCAAAGCGCCGAAAAGCCCGGCGGCCTCGGAGAACGCCTTGGTTCAAGGACGCTATTGCGTAGCCGCCGCTGGCCAGCTAACCCTTGATTTAGGGTTAGCGTGGCGGCCGCAGCTTCGAAAGTTCCCGGGCTTGCAAAATGAGACACAATGGCTTGCCTGAAGAAAATTTGGTCTCCCGGTGATCGCGTTGATAATGTCTGTCGACCAGTACTGGTTTTGTGGCCTTGCATCAACTTGGTGCGTCAGAGGACGGGTACTTCGTGGATCCGATGTGAAGTTCGCCCGCATCAGTTGGCCCCCTCCACCTTACCCGAACCGCACCGCACACTAACCAGGCATCAGCAAACGATCCTGCGCAGAGTGCAGGCGGGGTCGCTCGCGCACCCCGCCCTGCTCCATCGAATGTATCCCGAGTTAGACGACGCCACCTGTCCTTTCTGCAAGCAGACCGAAGGCACCCTGTCGCACGTCATGGCGGAATGCACGTTCCTCAAGAGTCGACTTACCCCCACTCCCTGCCCTACACCCCCTATCCTACCTCCACTTCCCCACCCCCACTCCTTGAGCGATGGGAGATCTTGCTGCCCAGCCCCGCCCGCCGACCCAGCTTGCCCTGGTGGCCAGGGGCCAGGAGTTGTTAGCGACACATGGGTCCCGTGAATAGGGAACCACCGCCGTCTGGTGCCGGGGGGCACGACCAAATCTTTCGGGCTCAATAAATGTTGTTTCATCATCATCCTAAAGATTTCCAGCCACCTTGATGGAGTGCTAACTGAGTACACCATTTTCCCCAAATTCCTTCTCCGTTTCCCCTCCCCTTTCCCCACTTTGCCCCGCCGACAGACCGGAAATGCAATAGGAGTCGGCCAAGGTCTCCATGGATGGCTGAGCTATGAAACCCCAGTATATGGGGTCAAATCACACGAATTTTCGAACTAGTTTTCAATATTCCCGTCATTCTGAATCTGCTGCAAGCTTCATTAAGCAAAAGACGGAGGGCCCCGGGCGGCCAAGTTAATTGATTGATTGTAGGATTTAACGCGCCGACGCAAATCAGGCGATGAGGCGCGCAGTAGTGGAGGGCTCCGGATTAATTTTTACCACCTGGGGATCTTTAACGTGCGCCGCAATCTCGTACACACGGGTGTTTTTGCTTTTCGCCTCCATCAGAAAAGTGGCCGCCATGGCCGGGAATCGAACCCCCGACCTCGTTCTCAGCAGCGCAACGCTTCAGCCACTGAGCCACCGCGGCGGGTTGCGGCCAAGTTAAAAATACTCTAAAATATCTATCGATGTCCTCTCAGAGAACGGTAATGTAATGCTCGGCGTGGCTTGAGATAAGTCGAAAAGCGGAACTTACAATCTCCAAAAAAGAGTGAAAGATTTAACTGATTTCCACATTATCAAACGTCTAACTAAGAGAAGAGCAGGAAAGAAATAAAGGAACGGTAAGACTCATTCAGCCACTGATGATGAGCCGGATATTGCTGAGCATACCGTACCACAAATTTGTCCGCAACAAACAAAATAAAAGAAACACTATGAACAGGACAGCATTTAAGGCAGGCCTAAACATCGCAATTTTGACCGTGAGACAAAATGACAACCGGTGGACCAGCAGGGTAACAGAATGCACAGCCAGAGATGGGTCTAGAAGAAGGGGAAGGCCATTAAAGGGACCCTGGAACTCTTTCGATAAGCGCTTTCACTTTTTCCTTCGCTTCTGGAACCACTGTGAAAGCTGTATAGTTATCGCCTGCACGGAGCGGCAGTGCGTGATTTGCTCGTCACACCAGATTCACCTTCCATTTCTGCTTTTCTTTGTGGCTTTTTTTTAAGTTGCTATCAAAAAGCGCTCGTTGCAACAACTAAAGGAAAACCGCCCTACAGCCGCTAAATGGCCCTAGTGGCGTACTTCGAGCCATCGAAGAACGTTAATACCGGGAAAGAAAAAAAATCTTTTGAGCGAGTTGACAAGTTATCTGATGGGCACAGAGCAGTAATTTTTGCCTGAGGTACTGCGGGACGCCTAATCTAAGTAATGGATGTGTTGGGTGACTACGTCTTGCAAGAATTTAAGATTTCAAAAAAAAAGTTGAAAAACGTGTTGCAGGGTCCCTTTAACTCGTATGATTCAAATGAATCGGGTGCAAAGAATGGACTCAGGCAGCGCATCGCCGGACAGAACCGTCGAACGTCAGTTGGAGAGCCCTTTGACCTGCAGTCGACCTAAATATGATGCTGATCATGACGACGATGAAAAGCCGCTCAAGTTGTGTCTTCGTACGGTTTGAAGAAATTAGAGAAACCACTCTTCTTGCACCAAGATGGGGGCTGGAAAAACTAAATCGGGACGGGCCAAGAAAACTCTTCCCGTACTCTTTATTCCGTATGCGTACTCCGAAACTTAGCAAAGTTCTCTCACACACGCTGAGTACCACTTACCAACACGGGGAGGGGGCAACGCTATATAAGCAGAAACGTATGCTGCTTTGTAGCTATATTTTATCATAGGCCCAGCTAGAGTCACTGAATAAGCTACGCTTAAGAATAATGCCACTGACGCAAGGCAGCAGCCACTTTGGTGCCTGACGCCAGAGTAGCCAGCTTTATGCACCCTATTGCGGCCGACATTGACGAGCGGAATTGGTCCGGGAGCCGCTTGGGAGCCATGACAGCTGTGTTTACTTTTTGAAGATTTCGAGCTAGCACGCCGGTGCGACAGGGTTACGCTCGGTTGCGCTAGCGTCGCTTATTTAGTGGATCTAAATTACACTACTGCCACTGAATAAGCTACGCCTTACTAGTGGCTGTAGGTAAAGCGAGGCCACAGTTCTTTCTGAGCGGGAATACAAGCAGGCGTTTTCCACCGTCAGGTCGGTTGAAACAGCCCCGCAAACGAGCGCACGAGCGGAGAAGCGGCGCAAGATAGGCGCCAATAACAAGCAGAATGACACGCCAAGACGTAGTGAGACGCCAGAGATGCAGACGATAGGGGGAGAGGAGAAGCTGGCCGACAAGCTCAATGAAGTGGCGCAAACAGTGACGGATAGCACAGCTACACTCCAACAGTTCATCGGCCTTATGCTAAGCAGACTAGACGCACTGGAAAGCCAAAGAGCACCAGCGGCGCGAACTTCACGTAGGGAGAAACCATATCTTCGTCCGTCCTCGCAAGATACCCATGACCAGGCAGACTTCACTTGACCTATTCATAGATAGCCGCAAGGGAAGGCAAGAGCAAAAACTTAGTGTGGCAATGGAACGAGAAGCATCAAAGGAAAACTTGGGACACTCTCACAGTACCTTGAGTCGTGCAAAGACAAACCGGATGTTATCGCAAGCAAGAAGTCAACTCGTATGCCACACTCCCTGGCTACGTCACACACGCTGACCCGGAACGGGGTGACACTAACACGCTTGTCAGCAAGAGAGTAACTGCAGTGCAACGCACGCTACGGCAATCCGGAATGGAAGGAACTCTCACAGAGCTGATACCTCGTAAACCTCGGAAAGGAAACAGCATTTTTATTCTTAACCTGTACTGCACGCCAAATAAGAAGCTGTCAGAGCTCCGCAGTATGATACGGCAAGCAGTACAGGTTGCTGACGCATGTCCGTTGCTAGGTTTAAGCGACTTCAACGCAACTCACCCGGTATGGGGATACCACTACTCAAATAGGCGAGGAAACGAACTCATGGCTTCCATTGAAGAGCACGAGCTCACGCTCCTCACCGACTAGACTGCACCGACTGGACTGCACCTACCAGACTGGGCAATAGTGTGTCCAGAGACATGTGCCCGGATCTCCCGTTTGGGCGATACGTTTTCTCAAGCAACGTGGGAAAACACCGGGGAATACCTAGGTAGTGACCACGCAGTTATAGTTACCGCTGTCGAAGGGGAGGAATACCGAATACATAATGGTGTAGCCCGAATCGTAGACTGGACGAAGTTCTGGCAGCATCGGTCGATCCAATCTACCTCAGAAATCGAGAACATTAATGATTGCGTCTCATCAATTCGAAAAGGCATTAAATCTGTAACGCAAGAAATCAGAACTACGGTTCAGACTCCAAGTGTGGACCCCAAGTTACACATGTGGGAAGCCCGCCGCAGCCTCATCAGGAGGTGGAAGCGGCATCGGCACAACAAGAAACTTAAAAAGAGAATAGCCGCACTCTCTGAGCAGGCCTCAAAATACGCAGCGGAGCTCTGCAATCAAAACTGGCTCCAGCTCTGCGACGGGCTGCGGGGTACCGTCAGCACATCCAAAACCTGGAAACTGCTGAGATACCTCTCATTGATCCTGCGAAAGGCAAAAGCGTGACTTCCAAGATAATCCAGACCACTGTACACAAGTTCAAGGGATCGCAAGAGGATCTGCTCGGCAAACTGCAGCGGAAACACCTGCCCACGTACCCCCCTTACGCGGCCCCTGATTACACGGGACATCCAAACCCGCAATTTGATGCGCCCATTACCACGGCTAAAGTGAAAGCAGCGCTTCATAAAATCCGCCGAAATACCACGCCAGGTCAGAACCAAATGACAAACAAAGCTTTGGCCAACCTCGATGAAGCCTCTATCACTTCCCTTACGCGCTACTACAATGGCTGCTGGGAGCGCGGAACTATACCACTCGAATAGAAATCTGCTGAGGTCCGTTTAATACCTAAATCAAACAAGGACTCCGGAATCGAAAACCTACGGCCAATATCGCTCATGTCGTGTATCTGGAAGCTGCTCGAACACGTCGTGCACAGCCAGTTGCAAAACGTCATCAAAGACACGAAGCAATTGCCACCAACCATGTGCGGGTTCCGACAGCACCTGTCGACGCAAGATGTATTGCTGCAACCGAAGGAGGACATCATAGATCGCGCCAACAGACACACACCTAAGGCCATCCTAGCGCTTGATTTAAAAGGGGCCTTTGACAACATCACTCACGAAGCCATAACGACTAATCTCAATGAACTCGGATGTGGAACCCGCACGTACACCTACATCAGGAACTTTCTCTCGGGACGCCAAGCCACCCTCAAAATTAGACTTTAAAACAAAGCCAAATCGCACCGGCGGACGCGGTACGCCTTAAGGAGCAGTCTTGTCACCCCTACTTTTCAATATTGCCCTCATCAGCCTGCCTGTACAACTGGCGTCAATCCCCGACTTACACCATGGTCTTTACGCCGACGATATCGCGGTGTGTACCAGTGTGGGCGCGGCCGGGGAGATGCAGGAGCGCATCCAAATGGCGGCTGATACGGTGAACAAGTATGCGAAGAATTAAGGACTCTCGTGCGCCCCAGAAAAATCGGAACTGCTCCTAGTGCGCAGTAAAGGCGGTAGGCGAGCCGATGCACCTTCAATGCACACCATGCTGACGGTGCCACCATCACCCCGTCTCCGCAAATCAAAATTCTCCAAGCAGATTGCGCGAACACCACAATGATAAGAAATTTGGAAAGCACCAGTAGACAAATTTCTCACATGCTTCGCCGGATCACGGTCAAAGGAAGAGTCATGAAGGAGGCTGACAAACTTCGACTTGTACAGGCATTTGTCGTCTCAAGGTTCAACTATGTGACGCCCTGTGCTTTACTAATGAAGACTGAGAAGAACAAGTTGGATACGCTCTTGTGAAAGGTGTACAAACAAGCGCTGGGTTTGCCATCCTAAACCTCCAACGACTGTCTCCTCAAGCTTGAGCTTGACAACACTGTGGACGAGCTGATGGCCACCTGCTCAGTCAGCGCTACCGGCTATCTAGGATGGATGTGGGCAGGGCCCTTCTACTGAGACTCGACATGAACATCTATGATCGCCTTCTAGAATCCACGGAAAATATCCCTGGAGAACTACGCTGAAACATCACAGTGGCCCCCTTGCTAAGAAACATGCACCCGCAGTTCTACGAGGGTCGGACAGAGGCGCGAGTTAAAGCCCTGGAGAAAAAATATGGCTCCAACAAAAAAGTTTATTACACGGACGCCGCAGATTATGCAAGATGCGGAGTCATGGTGGCGACCGTAACGAAGATACACAGCCACGTCATGAGGTTCACTCTCGCGAAAGTAACGACGCTACAGGCCGAAGAGGAGCTATAGCACTGGCGATAACGCAAACACCTCCGGAAGTAATCATCCCGGATTCTCAGTCAGCGTGTAGGAGCTACCTGAAAGGCCGCATCTCACACACCGCAATGAAGCTCTTGAGCCAGAACCCTCCAAAGAAAAGGGTATCGGTTGTCTGGACACCGGCTCACACTTCTCTCCGTGGCAATGTCTTTGCCCACGAGACTGCTCGAGGTCTAACCAGCCGAGCGCTGCAAGTCAATTGGCTAGAGACGGCCATCCCCTTGACATCATTCCAGGAGGTGACGCAATACTGCAGGCTACCCCGGCTGACGCTTACCCTGCCCACCCCTCTCTCAGCGAGAAAGAGGAGCGCTACTGGCGTCTCCTGCAAACGAACACCTTTCCCCATCCTACCGCGCTGCACTTTATCTGGCCTACGCAATATGACCCCCAGTGTCGATTCTGCAAAGGACCCTGCACTCTATACCACATGGTGTTGGAGTGCCAGCTCAACCCCTCACTTTCTGCGATTTCTAACCCCTCGGTTGAGCAGTGGGAGGGAGAACTGGCCAGCTCGAGCGCCGACGAACAGCTACGGCCGATTCACCGGGCTGAAACGGCTGGACGCACCAACGGGGTCCTGAACTGGGAAAACCGACCACTTGGCTCTCTTTCTTTAATAAAGTTTGCTCTCTCTCTCTCTCTCTCTCTCAGTCTGAACGTGTCGTACTGCAACACTGCACTGCGAAAATCACGATTTGTCGAAGAACGCGCGCACGCGGAAACATAGAGGCACGAAAATGTCAGCGGCCATGGGTCTTCTAGAGTAAGCAACTGTCACGTGACGCGGTTCGACCAATGGCCGCTGTTGGCGGCACACAGCAATGACAGAAAAGAGTGCCGATACTCTGAAACCTGACTTAGTGGCTCAGGCCCAGCCATACCATATAATTAAAGCACGTGCAGAACATATCACGGGCTTTTTCACGTTATCCACGTTCAGGAAGAGAAACGTCACTATGCTGTCGGTCTCACTACAACGACAGCACTCTGTGGCTATGCTCCATGTAAATCGGCGATGGGTTGGGTCAGAGGGCGGGGCAGGGAACATGTATGCGTATGAGGGGCTCTGAAAGCTTGAACAATAACGAGCTTGCAATTATTAAATAAGCGCGTGATACACCTAGTCCCGCGTCTTATATACAACCTTATCATTGATACCTCCTAGAAAAAACAGCGCGAAGAACGGATACGAGGGGAAGTAACAAAGCACACGAGCACTGACTGTTAACTAAGATGTTTATTGGGAAGGCGACAACATACAGGGTGATAAAAGACAGGTCAACAGGTTTTTTTTTTTTAAATTAGGCGCTTAGATGTACGTGAAGACCACCACTACAGTGAGATAATGCGCCAAGGGGGACACAGAATGAAGTGGTGGCGGTTGATGTCGGTGGCTTGATTAACTAAAATTTCATAATTAACTTATTAGCGGCTGCAGTAAGCAGGCATGTTTGTATTGAACAGTTAGACACAATCGTGTTACTACGCAGTTTCATTTAGCAGCATTCTTCTAGCGCACTCGTAGTCCGAGATATTGAACCGCGAAGTTTAATAGCCGTTCGCATGATTACGCATGCTAGACAGTGAATACCGGCACAAAACTGCTCCCTTTTGTGACGCGCCTGCTACGTACGGTGTTTAGTTGGACAACGGGGTTGAGGCACCGGCAAAAGTGATAACTTGCACCCTTTCAGTCTTGGCTGGCGTTATCGCAATCTGCAGTAGGCGGAACCGCTATCGAAACAGAGAACAGAAGGTAGAGCTTTGCGCAGGTCGTCGCTGTCTAGCATGCGTAATCATGCGAACGGCAATCAAACTTCGCAGTCTGATATCTCGGAGTGCGGATTCGCTAGAAGAATTCGGCCAAATGAAACTGCGTAAAAAGACGATTGTGTCTAACTTTACAATACAAACATACCTGCTTACTGCAGACGCTAAAAAGTTAATTTTATAATTTTAGTTATTAGGCTACCACACTGTCTCCCTGGGCGCATAAACTCACTGTAGAGGTGTTCTTCACGTACATGTATTCGTGCTATTTCAAAAAAACCTGTCGACTTAGTTTTGATCACCCTGTATGCATAATGATTATGAGGAGAAAGCTGACAATGTGGTAACTAATAACCGAGTGTGTTCGGCGGTGCAGGGGGACTATCATGCACTAAGGGTGTATCTATTCAGCGTGTATGCGCGGAAAGGTACAATGTTTGTTGGAGCTATGGGAATGCTTCGGCGATAATTTGAACATTTATAAACTAAGAAGGCTATGGGCATCCAACTACCTGATTTGAGCATCAAAACGTGCTTAAAGACGGCTGCTGACGCAAGGAAAACCTTCCTTGTAAATAGCGTACGTTGAACTGTTTTTCTTGCTGAGGTGTCTTTCTAACGCTTCAAAACACCGTGCTTGTCCAGAACAGTGCACTTGTCCCAACGTCCCGCTATTCACACTGTTTATTCCGAGCAGCTTGAGCCAACTATAACAAAATCGTACTTCGCTGCTCTACACACTTGTACAAAAACTGCTCACAGGCGAACAATTGTTTCAGCATTTATTCTATGACACATGGTTGCCGATACCCGAACTCGCAAAGCAGGACACACTCCGAGAGAAAGGAATGTTCCACTGAAGGACCAGAAACGGAAAGCACGTGGAAGCGCATCCACTCTATTGAAAACAATACCGCCCGCAAGGCGGACCAATTGTCTCTCAAATCAACCGTCTGATTCACTCGGTGCCCTCGTGGTCTAGCACAGCAATAAGTCGGGTATTGCCGCTCTTTAGTCGCCCAAAGGCTTTAGAGCCGCTGAAAACAAAGGCACCCAAACGCAATCCAGAAGATGCTGAACACAAGAAGACTTGCGAGTAGGGCAGGCAGCCAAGGCGAAGAGGGGCTCTCGAACAGCACGTACAACCATGCCGCAAGCAGGGCAAGGATGGTTCCAGCGCCTAACGTCATGTAGGCTATGAACAGGGTGGCTGCCGCTTGCAATTCTGGCTCCAGGAACCAACTCCAGATGGGTTTGCCCTGGTGGCACACCGGATGCGACGCACCGCAGGAAAGGAGGGAGGGGCCGCCACGACTTCGGCTCAAGCACTCCTCAAGGCAGAAGCGGCGGCTCAATCTGTCATTGCAGCGACACGGGGTAATAAAAACAGACTCTCCCTCTTCGTCTCTGGCGCACATCCTGCAGCCCGGCTTCAGTCCTTGCATCCTCTCCGAAGAGGGCGTACAAGAAGGCGACCAGAAGGCACTGTGGATGCTGCTGCCTTCAGTGCTGCTCGAAAGGCTACTGCCTTGAAGAACTCCCGTAGACCCTGTGAATTCGCTTCCCTCCTGCCAGTAGTCAGGTACCTCCACTTGGCCGTCCGATCGGAAGCGAATTGCACCGTCGCGCGACCAGCTGAAGAGCGCCATGGTCTCCGGAGGTGACTGCAAGGTAACGAGATCGAACATCTCGCACGCGAGACGAGCCACAGCGAAAATGGTCACTTGATGATGGTAATGCCAATGAAGGGTCGCACGCTCCAGTGAATTATTTGGCGCGGCGGTATAGTTTGCAGGGCACTTTTATGCGTCGCTGCCGTAGGACGCATTTCTGCGTATTGGGCTATCCCTCAAAGCCAATTTCCGTAATTTCGCTGCTCATTTAGGTTACAAGGTATAGAAATGTTCATTTATAATGAGGTGGCTGCTTCGCAGGTGACATCATGTGTATATGAACTTCGCTTGTCATGTCGCGTGTTTGAAGATTTGGTGAGAATGCAAGTGCACGTCATCCCCCCATTTTTTGACGGGGCCCTCTTCTTCTATGCTAGGCAGTTTTATTTTTGTTAATCTCGCTGCTGTGTTCATCTTAATGACCAATCAGAGTAAGAAAGCCCGCCTTGTCTACACAAAGGTCACGTGTAAGCTCATACACTCAGGAAGCTCTGCAGCAAACATGGATTTGTCCGTATATTTTTGCGGTTTCTTCCACAGGTCAATCGGCATCGTTGTCGCGTGGTTCGTCTCCGACGGAGCAACGATATGTCGGCGCTCCAACCTGTAAACTTGACCTAAATTAGCTGGTGCTTGGTGTGCTTTCGGGGCCGTATTACAGCATTCTACAGGATAGAGCCGCTCACATTTGTACATCTTTACATATCTTACACCGGGAGCGTATCAGAAGAATTCTTCCCATTTAGGCTTATCCACCTCCAAAGCTCAATATTTTTCGACTAATTTTATAATCATATTCTAAATTATTTCTTAACTTTTTTACTTCGTTGTCATTTCTGTCTAGCTGTAATTTTTGTTACAGTTATTATTTAACTGAAAGCACCGAATCACAGACCAATCCCCGTGAAAAAAATGGAACGAAAATATACTAACACAACTGTAGGTATTCTGGCGCAGTTGTAGCTTTTAATGACACCTGTTCAACATGTTTTCCGGGAGGAGTAATTTATTTTTACCTTATTTTCTGAGTCTGACATATACCGTTTAGCACTTTTGGTGGGTAGGCCCACAGGTGGGGATTTATTCCAAGTGTATCTAGAGATGAATGATTTACACACACGCACACGCACGCAAACACACGCATCAAACACGGGAACATGCACACGCAAACAGTAGCACATACCTACACCGGGGTATTGGTCTGCGCTTTTTAAGCACGGACGTATGTAGCTTTCATTCGATAGTTTGTCATAGGCGAGCCACGTCGTATAATTAAAGCATGTATCAAATGATTTCACGCGCTTACTATATTTGTTCTTCCCTCAATTCTCCCTGCGACTTCAGCAGCTTTCCTCTATGTAATTCAGTTGAAGTTAGTGAAGGCTGCTGAGAGATCATGTCTATGTATTAGGTGCTCTGAAAGCTTGGACGACGAACTCACCTTTAGTAAGCGGGGGATATACACAGCCCCAGGTCATCACGAATATGCAACCTTGTGCATCCGTTGGAACAAACAAACAGCGCGATTAACGGGAATGAGTGAAGGAAATAAGCAACAGACATGCTGACTGTTACCGAAAGTGTCACTTGCGAACACGACTAGAAATATTTAATGATTAATGGTGGGAACCTTCAAAATGAGGGACCTAACAGCAGCCGAGTGTGTTGAGCAGTGCCGTGGGATAATCAGCGAAAAAATTTTTTGAAACAGTAATGAACTGACAACAACGTAAGATGAATCTAAGTATATGACTTTGGCGTAAAAAGATGCTGCGGATGAGCTTCTGATGCAAGAACCCCTCCCGTGCCAATGGCGTAGGTTTCCAATATTTCTCCCGCTCTGGTGTCTCTGCAACGCTTCAGAGTAGCGCACTTATCGCCTTGTTCTCGTTATTCGCGGTATTTTTGCTAACGATTCATTAAACAACTAGACCACAATCGTACTACGCTAGTCTTCAACCCACCGAAAGCGAATGTTCCCCACACATGTGCAAAAAACGCTTCGCTGGGGAATTTTATTCTGTTGGAAATAGTTTGCGACGCCAGGTCTCTCAAAGCAGGACACCTTCCAAAAAAAAGAATGTTTCCCTGGAGCACTACAAACGGAATCGATGTGGACCCACATCGCCTTCATTGTAGGCAATCCCATGTGCAAACAGGAGCAGTTCTCTGTGAAACAAGCATCCCATTTACTCGGTGCCCTCGTGGTCCAGCACCGTCACAAGGCGGGTATTGGTGTGCTGCCAGTCGTCGAGTGGCTTGAAGAGCTGGTAAAAGCAAAGACAGCCAAACCCCATCCAGAAGATGGTGGACAGAAGCAGCCCTCCGAGCACGGCAAGGAGCCAAGGTGAGTAGGGGCTCTCGAACAGCACGTACAGCCATGTCACCAACAGCACGAGGATACTCCCAGCGCCAAACGCCAAGCCAGCTGTCAAAGGTATTGCTGCCTCTTGAAATTCTTGCTCGAGGAACCACCACCACATGGGCTTGCTCTGGCGGCGCTCAGGATACGCCGCGCCACAGAAAAAGCACGATGTGCCGACAGGACCTCCCTTCAGGAGCTCCTCAAGGCAGGAGCGGTGATTGAATTTTTCAGTGCAGCTGCACGAGCAAATAAACAAAGGCTCATCCACACCATCCCCGGCGCACATGTTGCAATAAGGCTTGACTCCTTGCATCATTTGCGATGCTGGCGAAGAATTTCGAGTCGAGCGGATGTTGCGAGTGCTGTTGCGGTGAGTGCTGCTCGCAGAGCTGCCGCCCTGAACATTTGCCCTTGACGCCGCGTCTTCGCCGTTGTCCTGCCGGTAGTCATGGTCCTCCTCGTCTCCTTCAGAATGGAAGCGAATTACGCCGTCCCGCGACCAGCTGAAGAGTGCCAAGGTCTCCGGAGGCGACTGCAAGGTAACGAGATCGAACATCTCGCCCGCGAGACGACCCACGGCAAATATTTCCGCTTGATAATGATAGTGCCATTGGGGGTTACCCGCTGCAGCGCATGATTGACCATGGGAGTTAGGTTGCAGGCTTAATGCGAAAGCGACTATCAAAAGTGACAAATGGACACTTCCGAGCCTCCCTATCGAGGATTCTTTCTTGCACCATCGGCTATTTTTGTCAGTCTGTTTGCGCTCAGTTCGTCCTGATCAGGTTCGAGGGTGCAGAGAGTTTTATTTCTAGGGTAGCAGATGTTTGGTGGGCAACATCATCTCTAGATGGACCTTCAATTGTCAGCCGCCCTCTTTTGTCCCTGGGTGAGAATCCAAGGGGGCGTCGTCACATTTTTTGGCGGCACCGTCCTCTTCATCCGTGCTAGGCATTTATATTTTTGTGAGCCTAGACACTGCATTTCTCTCAACCAGGATCTAACTAAGAGTTCCAAAGCCCTATTTCTCGATGCAGGTGTCCCAATTAACCTACTACTGCGCGTGCATGCTCTGCGGTGAACGTGAAACAGAAGAACATTTTCCTACATTTCTGTGGTTTCACCCACGTCGATCGTCATCGTTGCAGCGCGGTTGCTCTCCAAGGCGTCAACTGTACATAGACGATCCAATGCGCCGACTTGACCGTAATCAGATTGTGTTTGGTGTGCTTTCCTTCGGGGCAGTAATCTCGTTACTCTTCTGAAGTGGTCGCAGCGGTATCTTATTGCTTTACTGACACAATGCGTTTATACTAGACGCCTTTCTATTTGTGTTTTACCTGCAGAAAACTTCGAGGTTTTGTTTTTTCTCATTCCTAATCGGGTGTTCATTTATTGCTAACCTTTATAATAATCTGTAGGTGTTAGACTTAGCTGTAAATTTTGATTTGCGCGTTTTCTGTAGGCTGTGTCTACAGTGCCGTGTCTACAGCCCTCCACTAAACCGACGTACGCCAGCGTTCAGATGAACAAATGCCGCGTCTGGCACTCCTTCACCCTCTTCTAACGTAATGCTGCTTAAAGTAACGTAACATAACCCAACGAACAGAAAAACGCATTTAAAACACCGAAAACTAACCTAAGTCTTCCAAATTATACTTAAAATATAAGAGATGTAAAAAATAAAGGAGGCAAGAGCCGAGCTCGAACCACCACCTTTAGTGACAGGAAGCTCGGACGGAACCTATACACCGCACCGACAGACACTCTGGCGTGTGTCAGCCCTGTCTTAAAAATTCCAATGTCGTCGGACGGCAATCTAGCCATGGCTCTAGAGCTGAGATGGAGTGCCGTCAGGCGGCACTCTAGACACTGCGTTTTCTGTAACTAGAACCGACAATTTATTGACCAATTCCCAAAGTGGGTAAGTGCCACGAGGACAACGAAATTTAAACACACCTTTGCCTACTCAAGCGTAGTTTTCACCGTCTTTTTCGGTACCGTATACCAGTGGTGATGGGTTCGAAGTGCAACGGAAAAGTAATATTGTTTTCCTGCCGTGGTGACTCTAAGGCTAATTACAAAATTTCGCTTTGGAAGTGAAAGGTTGACATGCACGTTTTTTACGGAAGGTGTACGACGCGATAGCGTCACTTAGACATTGAAAGCGCGTTTTGGAACAAACTTGCTGCATTTACCGATTATATTTTCCAAGCAGGGAAGTTGATTGAAAAGAGCAAGGCTATCTACTTGCGTTTCAATGACACGGCAAATGAAAGGTAGGGGCCATCTACGTTTAGAAAAGATTAAGTTAATGTCCCACGTTTCCTATCAAACATTTTCGCCCATCTGGATTTGTGAATGCGTGTGTCGGTTTGTTTCATGCGCAGAGTTTAGATTCTTCGGTGTTGAGATCCCCGTGTGGCATGGGGAAGTAGGCATCGTGCTCCTAAGCGTGGGTTGAGGAAACGCTCACCATGTTTTTCGCGGAGGGGAATGTCGTGGTCATGCGCGCAAGAAACATGGTATTGTAAGTTTGCGTATACATGTTCGTCGGTTGCGTCATTCCCTTCCAGACCCTCGTGTCCAGGTGCTAATAGGATGTGAACTTTATTAGTGCGAATTGGAGAATTTTCCCCAAGCTTTAAAGTTATCTGCCTGCATCCACCAGTCCAATGGCCTTTTGAGAGCGTGTAATGATGTCTAAGATTCTATTGGATACTTCCACTAGGCGTATATCCAAGCGGCGGGTATCCGTAAGTGGCTCCAATTCCTAATTTTTCTGTTCCTGTGTGTTGTAGGATCATGAAGTTACCACGATTTCCACGGTAATCCATTACGACATTTCTCGCCTTCGTACAATCGAATATCCCATCGTCGGCGCATACTGCGTCTCAGTTGTTGTGAAACTTTCCTCGGAGGAATGCGGCCGTCGTTTTCACCGGTCGGTGTATGTTGGGATCTAGGTTTTCTGGCAGAGGGTGAGCTTTTATGAACAATCGCTGGATCATTGACTTGTTCAGTACGCATTCTGGTCACTTTGTCCTGAGGTGTGTCTGTATTTGAGAAGATAGCCCGTCCCAAGTTTGTTTTTCCCAGGCGCTCAATTTATGCTACACTCTAGGAAATCGTGGCATATGGAAACCACAACGCCCCAGAACGACCAATCAGCGTGACCAAATGTGCGAATTTGTCGAATGGCGAGGCCCAGCATGCGATTAGCGCAAAAAATGGAAACTGCACTGGCACAACAGAAGGCGTACGTCTGCGCTGCGATTTCTAAGAGAGCAGGTCAGTACCTTTTCGATTATTTCAAGTAAACACCCAATTTAAGGAACTTTTCGGCGAAGGTAAAAAATGGGAGGTTGAGGGCTGCACTGTAGCGGAAGAACCACACAAGGTAGACCGTGACCATGGCTGCCCGAAACGGGGCCGAACGATATATCAAGACGGGTATTTAAATGATGATGATGAGAATTACCGGCGGATACCCGATGGGAGATTCAACATCCTCCCACGCCCGCCACGCTAGTTTCTAGCCTGGAGTACAAGCACTGAACCACAAGCCCAACGTGCTGGTTGTTCGACAGCTTCTCCAGCTGGCACTACGGGTCGATTACGTTCCTCCATAGTCTTTTGTCTTTTAACTCGGGCAATGCTCGCTCAGAGAGCCCCGAAGGTCACCGGATAGCTTGAGCTGCAGCTTGGACTCCTCGTTGCGTTACGAGCTGATGCGCCGCTCCTGATGCCTTTTAGACTCGCCTACGTTGAGTTGCGGCTCGGCTTTCTACGCGCGGATCGTTTACACGTCGCTCGCAACCATGTGGGTCCCTTTTCCTCTTCAGCGCCACACGACGGCGCTGCTTTCTTGACGCAGGACGCATCTGCTCCGGCGTCTCGTCTTGCGAGCAGAGCGAGACAGTGGCAAAAGGCAGCCTGCTGGATTTCCGTCAGCCATCAGACACGGTCACCGTAATCTTCCTTTATATCGTCGACCCGGTCGTACAGCAGCTGTTAACTCTCATCGATCATGTCTTGCTCACAGTATGCGAATGTCGCCTGCCAGCAACTGCCAGTTTGCAGAACAGAAACCTCGCTTCGCGTGATTAGCGCTGCTCGACTTCCACTGCATTCCGCAGCTAGTCCTGATGGTCGGCGTACGATGGGTAGTGGAACGTTTTCGTGCGCGGTCTCTCGATTATGTGCAGGCAAATAATGATTGTTTAGGGTGCGCAGGAAAGCGTAGCTTATACGATGATGATGGCGCCTAAAGGTCGCCGGATTCTTCGTCGGCTAAAAAAGGCTGATCCCATCTCTCACTCCCGCGCTCGAGGAAATCTCTGTGGGTATGAACAATAAGTCCACAATCCTAAAAGTTTGATGTTCGGTTCATAAGGTCAATCAACAGAAAGCTGACGGGAAACGCGGTTTTCTTTTGTCTCCAGCGGTGCATGCACCGTCATGCAGGCGACCCATGTGGGATGTAGGTGTGACCGCGAGTAAAACCACCGGCCTTATCCCGTTTGTAGCTGGTTGACGCTGAGGTTCAAGCAAACTAGAGTTAGGATGCGAGGGAGTTTTACGCCCCTCCGACTTAAGACATGATGTCGAGATATGATGTCTAAAGTCGAAAACCGGTACCCCCACATCTACGTACTTTGGGTATGTCGTACAGTATACTCCATTATAACCAGGAGGCCTAACGCCGTCAACTGCTACCGACCCCAAAATTACTAGTTATACTTGAGGCACTTGCTGCTGCGGGTGATCTATGACGTCGTAAGGCCTAAGAGCGTATAAATCATTAGCCCTTAGCATCTGCTTTCGCGCACAAGAGAAATCACGTGGGACAAAAATGTGGTATGACTATATCATGAGATAGTCATGGTTAGTCATTGATTGGTTTAACATTCAAATCGATTCCGCTAGGTTATGATGGGTATCAAATTAATGGTCTTGATGAGCGGAATAACGTTGGAGAAATACAAAAATGCTTCCTGGTTATAACCATGAGAAAGTCATGCCGAGCCTTCTATTGGGTTAAAATTCGAAGTGACCCCGTTAGGGCGTGTAGAGTATCAAATTTACGGTCTTGATGAGGGGAATCACGTGGTACAAATAAAAAAAGGCTTCGTGGTTCTAATCATGAGACAGTAATTATGAGTCATAGATTGGGTTAAATTCAAGGTGAGGCCGCTTAAGCATGTGGGCAGTCAAATTGAGGGTTTCAGTTAGGGGAATCACGTCGGACATTTAAATAATGCGCCCTGGTTACAGTCATCAGAGTCATGGTTAGTTTGACTGGTATGAATTCCATATGATCCTGCTAGGGTGTGTGGTGTATCAAATTAAAGGTCTCGTCTAGGGGGATCACGTGGGACAAACATAAAAACGCTTTCTGGTTATAGTTATGAGGATATAGCAAAAGGTATCTTTCTTTAATTGCTGGGTCGGGTTTAACCAAACTTCCTTGCCAACCCGTAAGGCAGTTGTGCTATATACATGAGAAGGCTTGTCCAGAGATGTCCATCAATGCGGTATATTCTAATAAAATTATTTCCGTCTAATTGCGGGATCATCGAGGCAGGATGGCATGGGGTAAAAACAAAAGCCATGCCAAGCTCTCGTACTGAAATCACCAGACTCAAAAACTCTCTGCTAATAACTGCCATTCAAACGTTACTTCCTCCATTTCCCCGTGTCCCAACAAACAAGCAAATCCTTCGACAAATACGGTGTCGTGGAAATTGTGGACGACCATAGGCGACAGGGGGCATCAGAGCTTATCAGAATAGCGAATTTCACATTTGTTTATGAATGAGCCTTGCGGACGCGTTTCGTGTCCGTAATTTCCTTCCAACAGTGTACCAACGTGCACTCGAATCCAGAATTGGCCAATTACATGTGAGACATTTACTCCTTGCTAGAGTGTAGGAGATAGAGAGGCAACAGAGCCACCAACACATAAACAGACATTGCGACAGAAATAAAACATTTCAGAAAAATAAGCAAGCGCAGTTTGTGTGTGCGCTCGAACTGATTTTATTACAATAAGAAATCAGCGCAAGATATCATAACTAGCAACTAGCAAATGACAACAATGTAGAGGAAAAGAATTAACTCGGGCTCTGCAGTTCTCAAACGACTACATGTCAAACACAATGAAAGAACAGATGACTGACGCAACACACACACACACACACACACACACACACACACACACACACACACACACACACACACACACACACACACACACACACACACACACACACACACACGCACACGCACACGCACAAGCACACGCACACGCACACGCACACGCACACGCACACACACACGCACACGCACACGCACACACACACACACACGCACACACACACACACACACGCACGCATGCACACACGCGCACGCATGCACGCACGCGCGCACTCGCACACGCACACGCGTGCATGCTGGAATTTAACAGCTGGGTACGGGGGCGTTAATTACTTACAACGATAGCGTGGAGCTTTTCCGAGCTACGAGAGGTCATCCCACCTAGCAAATGCTAATAACAACTAATACAAGTCCCTCAGCAAACGACGAGGCACTTTTCTGTTTGTCCCACGCGATTTCCTTCCTCGAGACCCTCAATTTGATACCCCACATACTTTAGCTCCACATCCCTCTGAATATTAACCCAAACTAAGGCTATCGATGACTCCCGTGTTACATGGTTCGCCATTTTCGATACTTTTTCTTATTTTTTTATTATTCCTTTTTTTAGTTTTTTAACATTTAGTTTGATCAATTGTCTACATTTACGCTTTTATAATGATTACAGGTTGAACTTCCGCGATATCTACATTTTTGTGTAAATGCAGGGCGTTACACGATCCTGGCGGGGGTAGGAGGAGAGGGGTACTCGGCAAATTGCTACGCATTAAAAAAGCAAAGGCATATCCATGAACGCCCCGCGCTTCACAGATTCGCGGGGACAGTTCGCTAGGACACAAGGCGTATTTTCAGGATGCAGAGCAACAATTCACGGAACCGTAACCCTTAACAGCTTCGACGTAAATGAATGGAGCAGTCAGCGCACGTCCCCTCGCCCAATCTTGCTTGTTTCGACCCAGGGACCCAGCACACCATCGAATCTGGACCGCCTCTGTCATAAACACGAACGCGGAGCCTACATCAATAGTTTTGTATTTAATATATACGTACAATTACTCGCAACCAGCGCTAGTCATCATGGGCAGCAGGTATAGCTGTATTAAATCTGCAACGAAAATTGTTTCCGACCTGACAGGAGATACGGTGTCATGTCGCCGAATGCAACGGCTTGAGCTCACGAATTTGCACCCGTAATATTTTTACCACGCGTGAATTTGAAAACACTGAATGCTAATGAAATCAGAGTCCATCTGAGCCCAAGTAAATTCCCAGCACGAGAGAGCTGTGAGGCCATTTGAGTTGTAAATTCATTTTGAGTTCTCAGCCCATTTTGAGTTCTGAGTTCATTTTGAGTTTTGAGTACATTTTGAGTTTTGAGTCCATTTTGAGTTTGAGTACATTTTGAGTTTTGAGTACATTTTGAGTTTGAGTACTTTTTGAGTTTTGAGTACATTTTGAGTTCTGAGTACATTTTGATTTTGAGTCCGAGTGAGTTCTGAGTTTTGCGCTCGATGTGAGTTTGACTTTGAGTGAGCGCAGATGTGCTGCTCATCATTGAGTCTGAGTTTGAGTGAGTGGTGATTCGAAAAAAAATTGTGAGTGAGTTTGAGTGAGCCGCGCCAACTTTGCCGAGGTATGGTACACACACATACACACACCCACACACACGCACACGCGCTCACACACACGAACACGCGCACGAAGGCACACACAAGCACACGCACGCATGTTCACACGCGTGTAGGCACAGACACGCACATACGCTCGCCCAAGCACATCCACACACGCACACACACATGTGTGCACCATGATATTAGAGTACGTTTTATAAAAATAGCTAATGCTGCTTTCACACGATATTCCGTCATAGCCACATCGTATAATCAAAGCATATATCAAATATATGACGCGCTTCCATGTAACCGTATTGTACAAACAGTAATGCCACTATATTTGTTATGCGTTCTCTTTGCAAATTTAAATTATCGGGTTTAACGAGCTGACGACCTGGGCTATGTTTTCACCACTTCGGTATCTTTAGTGTGGGCCGAAATCTCTAAACAAGGGCGTTTTCAATTTTAGCCTATGTCTGAAAGGCAGCCACCGCGGCCGGGATGGAACCCACATCCTTGGGATCACCACCACAAAGCCTCAGCCAGTGAGCCACCGCGGCGTGTCATGTTTTCTCTTGCATGTACCGATACTAAGCTTGCATGGCCCGATAGCAAGATTTTTTGTCGATCATAATAGAATCCATCAGCAAGGACTCAACCAGTTAACGAGCTGATTGACATCTATCATCTAAATTTCGGCGCCAAGAGTTGCTCCTGTCGCACCTTTCAGAAAGTGCTGACGTCAAAAGGGCTGCTGATTGGCTACTCATCCAGCAAGCACCTTCCTACCAAATGGCCCAAGCTTGAAATATTTCTCTCGCTGTGGTGCCTCTGTAACGATTCACAATAGCGCACCGGTCCCCTCACCCTCGTTATTCGCGCTGTTTCTTTCCAACTTGTCATGAACGCACTAGACTCTAATCGTACCATGGTACTCTTCACCTGCAAAAACGAATCTTGCAAACTTATGTAAAAACTGCTTACTACAGAATGAGCGTTTGACCTTTTATTCTGTGTCAAGTGGCTGAAGACGCCTCAACAAGCAATCTAAAGTACACTCCGACTCGAAAAATGAAGGAAGAAATGTTCTCCTGGAGCACTAGAAACGGGACAGACGTGGAGACGCATCCCCTCCAGTGTAAGGAACACCACAGGCAAAAATAAGCAGTTCCCTGCCAAACAAGCATCCGATTCACACGGGGCTCTCATATTTAAGCGCAGCCACAAGTCGGGTATCGGCCCTCTTCCAATCGGCCAATGGCTTGTAGAGTTGCCCAAGGCAAAGCCAACCAAATGTCACCCAGAAGACGGTGAACACAAGCATCCCTGCGAGGAGGACAATCAGCCACGGCAAGGAGGGGCTCTCGAAGAGCACGTACAGCCATGCCATCAGCAGCACAAGAATGCTTCCAGCTCCAAACGCCAGTTTGACTGGGAACAGGATGACCAGTGAGTGCCATTCTTGCTCCAGGAACCAACGCAAGATCGTCTTCGTCTTGCTGCGAACCGGATACGCTCCCCCGCACAAATTGCAGGTAGTGCCGCCATGACCTGCGTATTTGTGCTCCTCACGAGAAGAGCGGCGGATGAAACTGTCAGTGCAGCTGCATGTGGAAGTGAAAATAGGCGCTTCTAATTCATCACCGGCACACATCTTGCAATGCTGCTTGAAACCTTTCTTCATCTCTGAAGCCGTTGAAGAATTCCCGGACGAGCGGATGCGGGGGCGGCTGCTGCGTAGAGGGCGGCTCGCAAAGCTGCTGCCCTGAACAGCTGTCCTTGACGCTGTGCCGTACTGGCTGCCGTCATGCCAGTAGTCACGCTCTACCGCATCGCCCACCGATTGGAACCGAATGTCACCGTCTCGCGACCAGCTGAAGAGCGCCAAGGTCTCCGGAGGCGACTGCAAGGTGACGAGATCGAACATCTCGCACGCGAGACGAGCGACAGCAAAAATCCCCACTTGATAATGATAATTCGGTCAAGCGGGTCGCACGCTCAAGGGGCTGATTGGCCGCGGCAGTTATTTTTTCTGAGCTGCACTCCATATTAATGCCTACGGAAATCTGATAAGAGGCAAACAGACGCTTTCGTGTTTCCTATCGTAGGACGCTTGTTTTGCGCCTTCGGCTATTCTTTATTATCCCGTTTGCGCGACGTTCATCTTCTAAGGATTCCAAGGTGTAGAAACGTATACTTGTAATGTTCCGGATGCTTCTTTCGCAACATCGTCTTTAGGTCGTAATTCAGTTGTCAGCCACCCTGCTTCATTATTGGGTGAGAAAAGAAGTGTTCCACATCACATCCTTTAGAGGCGGCTGCCTTTTCATCTATGCTAGATATTCTGGTTTTTGTGAAACTCGTCACTGAAGTTATCTCAGTCGACATCTGATTCAGAGTTCTAAGGCAAAATTCCTCCATTGAGAGGTCACATCTAATCTCCTACATTATAAGTGCGCTCTGCGGTGCGCAATAAACATTAGACCACACTTATATTTCCGTGGTTTCTGCCTCGAGTCAATTGACATCGTTGTCACGTGGTTGTCCTCCAACGCGGCAGCAACATGTGGGCACTCCAACTTGCTAAGTAGACCTTTATCTTATAGGGGTTCATGTATATTCAGTTCGGTATCATATATACCTTGCATTCTGCAGAGTACAGGTGCTCCCAGCCGTAGCTCATTGATTTCTTACACCAGGCATCTATCCTACGAATTCTTCCCATTTGGGTTTTACCACTACTAATGCTCGTTTTAGTTTGAATCCTTCATGATCTTACTTTAATTTGTTGTTTACATTTATTGTTGGTCGTTCGCTTCTTGTTAGCTAAATTTTTTCTTCTTTGTCTTTTCTATAACCAACTGCGCCAATTTACCAACCAATCCCCGATGCGGGTGACTGCAATAACTCAAACCAAAATAAACCCACCTTTGGCTGCTCTATCGTGCTTTGGACCATTTAGTAACTGCCGTTGATCATCTCCTTTGGAAGGGTGATTTTGTATCTTTAATTCCTGCGCCCGCAACATGGCACATATTTCTTTACCTCTGTAGCTGTTCGACCCACCGGTGGGGATTGACTGCTGAAGAGTTCAATCAAATTCCTCCTCCAAGTGAAAGTCAAAACGAATTAAGTTTTTCCGGTTAGGTGGATCAATGGCGAAAGGCTTGTGCGGGTGAGACCAAAGACACGGGTTCGGTGCCCGAGGTGGTGGCATCTTTTCAGACAGAGGCAAAACGCGAAAACGGCCTTGTGTCGAGATTTCAGCGCTCGTTACAATCTTTTTCTGCAGCCCTGTACTATGGCACGTTAGGCCCCTAAAATATAAAAAAGTTGAATTTGGAATAAAAAAGGCACTGTCAAAAAAATGCAGACACGCACTGTTAATTATAAACTTTGAACTTGGGTGAAATATTTAAAAAATGAATTTGGAATAAAAAAAGGAACTGTTAAAAAATTCAAGGACACGATGCTGAATATCAACTCAATTTACTTACGATACAGAAAACATATATACCGTGAAATACTGCATAACATAAAGAAATGCGAAGCACTCATTCCCAATCGATACCAGTTCACGGCATAATCGCGTAGCGCCTGTTTTTATTTTCTCGTTAGATGCAGCCGAGGCTGTAGTAAACCACGTGTCACCCCTTCTTATCGATACCTCGTGCCTCGACAACATCGCATTCAAAGGGATTGTGTCTGCCGTACAATTTCATATATGCCGATGCCCGCGGTGCATGTGAATTGCAGCAAGGAAATGGAAGGTGGCCGAATGGCGTTGTCTTAGGCATGCAGCGTGTTCTTGTGCCTTGCGTTTATGCACCCGCCGGTTTGCTCCACCTAAAGTTGTTCTGTGCGATAGCGGTTCTTATGACATTTCTTATTGAAGGATGGTTCTTATCGCATTTCTCTGTTTTGGGTTGGTCGTTTACTCTCCACACATTTGATACGCTTTGTTAAGCCCCTGCAGGGCCTCTATCTCTTTGAGATTATGCCTTACGCCATGTAACCTCACGAACCACTCCTTTATTCCTTTTCGTGCTTCGACGTCTGGTATCTCTCGCTTCTTCATTCATTCCTTTGAACCGCTTTGCTAGGCTGTATAGCGTTTGATGTTTGCACTTTACGGCGAGCAACGTGGGACGTTTCTCAGCGCGCACCTTCCTTGATCCCAAGACGGGCGTGCGTGGTCGCCGGTGATGGCTGAGGGTGACAATGTAACCAACGCCATTCTGAAGCGCATTGCGGCCTTTTGAAAACAGTCACGCCCGTACAGACATACCAGGAGAGCGACTAATACACGTAACATATACGCCTGTTGGGCAGTGTGCACGCATCCCCAGAACTATAGTGTATAATATTCTAGTACACTATACCAGAACGCCGCTCGTAGTTTCCTTTCGGCCATTCTGGGTGCCGTTGCGATGGGAGTCAGCCACCGCTCCCGTGCTCCGTTTACTTCTATTCGGATATTTATATGGCTTCACGGATAACCTGCAGGAGATTGCGGCACTGCAAGGTGACTTCGTCGCGTGCAACGCCCTCAACAAGGCGTATCAAATGTGCCGTAGAGAAAATAACCAACCGAGAACCGGTAAATGGTGTAAAAACCATCGAACCACGTAGACACCTCTTCCAAACTGGAGTGGTATATAGCACACCACTATCATGGGGAAAATTGTACGTCAGAAACACCGGCAATGACTTAACGGCATGGCACGAGAACACATCGCATCACTCAGAACTATGCCATCCGGGCACCTACATTTTTTAATGCGTAGCATTCTTTGCCGAGTATAACCCCCCTCCTCAGCCAGGACAGTGTAACGCCCACAATTTCCACAGAAATGCAGAATTTGCAGATGTAACACATCTAATCGTTGTAATAGCGTAAATGAAGATTATTGATCAGACAGAATATTGAAAAACTAAAAAAATAAGTAAAACAGACAAAAATAGCGAAAATGGCGAACCGTGTGACGCCATTCATTTACACAAAAATGCCGATTTGGCGGAAGTAACATCTGTAATCGTTACAATAGAGTAAATGGAGATACATGGTCGGAAAGAATTGTGAAAAACGAAACCATTTGGCTCTAAAGAACTCACACTCTCGACAAGCGGCATAAGGACGCTACGCGTTCGTAGACAATTCTCTGAATTTCTGTAGATTTTTTACCGTCAATGCACATGGACCACGCGCACCGAGGAAATACACATGCTTGAGAGGAACACAATCACCCTTGCGCACGAGTTTGTTGAAGCACTATAGTCATTGACAAGGGTGGCCCGTGCTTGAGCACAGCTTCGTCGCATTCACGAAAAAATAAACGTGCCTGCTCCGGGATCATCCTGTACACTGATGCCGACTGGAAGTGAGTGTTTCGCATTTCACAGCAAAGCTGCATACCTCTACCCCGGAACGGTTTCATCGCCGAAGGCAAAAAAGATTTCGGTGGGCAAAAACGCCAAGGCACAAAGGCCTAAGACGCCAATTCCTAATAAATAAAAAAGTTTCGCAGGAAAGAACACCGCTCCGCTACGCCGATGACATCGCCTATTGACAAAGGAGGTTTGTGACTAGTCTGGAGCGGCCATGAATATGGAAAAAACTGAGTAGTTTTAAGTTTACCAGTGGGGAAACAAACCTTCCAAATTTGCGCGTATTAGTGAACAAGTCTGCAATTTCCTTTTTCTAGCAAAGCTTGTTTATGTGCTTCATGTATTGCACTGTCCGCGGGCGGAAGTCCAGGCTGTACACAGGATATTTGCTACCTTCATGTGGCGATCTCAATGGGGGCCAACGCGTAGGGATAAGTTGTTTCTTCCTTTTATGTCTGGTGGTGTTGGGTTACAGCGTTTGTTTTTGCACCAACTTGTGCCTCGTTTTTTCTTCTATTTTTCTACAAGTTGGCAAATCATCCGATTTTACTTACTGTACTCCAAAGCCACATAAGTTACCATTTATCTTTTCGCCTTGTTTCTACGGATGAGGTCCACAAGACGCCTCCATGGGGTTCTTTAAAGGAAGTTCTTTATACTTATCATTTTCTTACTACGCGCTTTACTCTGGAGTATCTATTTGTTTAAACTTTTAAGGAAGACTATGACCATCACTTTAATTCATAATATGTTCCCAGTGCCTCTTTATTACAAGCCCTGTTTGCGGGACCGTAAGAACAGTGTTGTAGATCGTGTCAAGCGTATGTACGTGCCGACAAATGCCAAAACGTTTTTTTTAAGCTTATTGGGAAACGCTTCCATTTCAAACATGGCTGCGCGACAAAAGGGATGTCGATGCCTTGGTCAGACAACTGCCGCTTGGGCAATCAAAGAGAGACTCTTGACCATTGTTTTGTGCTGTGCCGTGATGCTGCACCATGCCCTCCTCCCCGAACACCATTCGCTTCTTGCCATTTGAAGATGTTAATCGGGTGCCATATGAGGTTTTTTGTTCTGCTAAGATTGTTTAGCAAGTGGGAACGCCGCATGAGTGATCGGCATGCAGAACCCCCTAGGCCACCCAAGTGCATGTTTTCTGGAGCAGGCAGCGTTAGTGCGGAGCGTTTATGCGGCGCAAAGTGATCCACCGGAGTGGCTGCCTCTTTTGAATGCGTGCGTCTGCTTACCTGAATTTTGAAACGGTGCCAATCTTTGTTAGACTGACGGGCTCGCTCTTTGCTTTCTGTCAGTTTTTATATTGTGCGTTAATTGTCATGTCTGAATTTGTCTGAAAGATTCATGCATTAAAGAAAAAAAAAGAGTTGGTGTTACCTTGCGCCCGTACCAATACTACAGCGATGTGGGTTCGAATTCGACCTGGGCGACTGAAGTTTTTTTTTTTTTAATTATTAAAGAATTAGTTTTTCTACGAATGCATGTGCACTTCTTTCTATATTCAACACACAAAAAAAGGAGAAGGCGGGAATTCACAAAATATAACCTCTTGCAGCGGTCCCAGTGTCACTTTGTAGCGTCTGCGGCTCGTCTTTTAATACAATTAATAATTGAATGAGGGCCGTAAAGGGAAGGTCCTCGTACTCTTTTATTTCTTCCCAGAAAAAAATAAATCTCGAGAAAATTTTAATTATTAAATCTTACTGACTAATAGAAAATGTATTTTATAAAATCGGTAACTATTACGGGTAGAGTGGGTGGTTTTTACGACCAATTTTAATGCGGAGGAAACAGTAATATGACAGTAATTGAAGTCTAAAGATGAAAGTTTCTCTTGAAGGAAATGGTTCCGCCCGTTTTTCGTCCAGGCATTAAGGACATCAAGCTTTATTATTGGCATGCACGTTTTCCGGAAAATACATCGATGGGCACGCAGTACATGAAAAAGCACAACATGCCCGCAGTCGTGCATCTAATGCTTCAACCATTTCTTCCAGAACCAACAACCGGCTTGAGAGCTTTGCTTTGAAATTCCAGCACAGATTACACACATGCCAACACATGTCATGCATCACATGCGATGCATGCAGTTTCGTGCAGTGGGTCCGTGCAATAGTTGCATTTCCACTTGTGTGCACGCTTCCTGACATTCAATATGTTACTTAGTGAAAGCCAACCATCGTCTGCGAAGATTTCCCTACGCCGGGACGTAACTCTAGACACTGGCTTAAAGTTCAATTTTGGGTTACTTCGGATGCAACTCTGGACACTGCGTTTTATATTGCACATTTTTTCTCGCCATGTTCTCCCTTCCCTTGTTTTGTGGTCATCGACTCCCCCCCTTCCCCTCTATCTGTAAGAAATCTTCCGTGCGCTACTGCCTGCTGATTTGAATCGGCAAAAGTTGAAGAGGCAGCCATCGGCGTTTACAGTGTACAGCACATTCTTTGCGTGTGTGACTAGAGCTAGTGTTACTAAATAACGTTACAGAGTACCGGCACTCTTTTCTCCTATTGTTCCGTGCCGCCGCCGCATCATTGGTCAGTCGCCTCACGTGACACTTGTTTACACTGAGCCGGTTCATGCGCGCCGCCATTTTGTCGTTAATGCGTTTTCTGTCGGTCAACTGTGGTAGTCTCAGGTTGTGCGCCCTCCTCTTTGGCTGCGCGCGAGTGGCGTTGTTCCGAATGCGAATCAAAGATAACGCGCTTCGCCCCATTTCAGCTGGAGAAGTGTGTCCTACGATGCCGTGTTGCTGCGTCTTCGGTAGCGTTGTGTACAAATGACCTCGTCCAAGTTAGTGATGAGGCCGCAGAAGCGGGAATTTGGCAGCACTGATAAACAACAAAATGGCCGCCATTGCTCACTTGTGTCATAGAGTTTCATACTAATGTATACTAGAGGGAAATTTCGCGCGACTGGCGTCCCACTTCTGCGAGCGTTCCGTCGTGTGCCGGGTAGGCACGTTCCACTTGTCCTTGCATGGCTGACAAACAGGCTGAAAAGTTGAATCTGGCTGCAAAAAGCAATAATATTACTGTAGACGGTTAATGGAATTTGTTTTGTTATTATAAAATTGAGCCTACAAAAAAGATTAATTTGTCACTAATTATGTAGAAACTTCATGTACCATGAACAAAAAAAAGTTACCATTTTTTGTTGATTCTGGCTTTTTTGCTGATGATGGACCTTGTGGGCCCGTTCCCTACGTCACGATCCGAGATGTTGTTGTTAAATCTTTTATTCAAAAAGGGAAGGCCGGAGGCCTTGGGGAAGAGTTGGGAGGGGAGGATTCATGGTTGAAGGGGGCTCGTATGAGTTCGTGGACTTCAGGAGGCGGCATCAGTTTTGATTGATTGATTGTGGGGTTTAACGCGACGACGCAACGCAGGCGATGAGGCGCGCCGTAGTGGAGGGCTCCGGATTAATTTTGACCACCTGGGGATCTTTATCGTGCGCCGAAATCTCGTACACACGGGCGTTTTTGCTTTTCGCCTCCATCAGAAAAGCGGCCGCCGCGGCCGGAATCGAACCCGCGACCTCGTGCTCAGCAGCGCAACGCCTTAGCCACTGAGCCACCGCGGCGGGTGCATCAGTTTTTCACAGTACAATTGTTCAGCATTGAATGGTCCATTCACTGGTGTAGGCCATCGCTATATAACTCGCGCTAGACCACTCTTAGTGGCGAACCGTATTATAAGGTTAAGGGTGTGTTCATCTAATGTGAGGGAATCGATACGGGTTTAGGGATCTGGGTTTGGAGAAGTGAAATTCCAGTATCGAGAAAATTTGCGGCATATCCAGACCAGGTGGTGCAAATCAGCCTTGACGGCTTGCTGACAGTATGGACATTTTGGGTTGACGGGGGGGTAGTACCATTTGCGAATTGTTTCCGGTGAAAATGATGCATATGTATAGAATTTGTTAATAAATATTTCTTGCGTTCTTGTAAGGAAGGTCTGTTGGAAACGTGATCCTTCAGCGTAAGTTGCTTGAGTCGGAGTTTATTTTCGTGTTTGTACCGGTGTATGCGAATGGCGGGGGTACGCTGGTATTTTCGGTCGTGTACAAGCATTCAGGAAGGTCTGAAGGCGGGGCGACGGTGAGCTCATCGGAGGATAGAAAAGAGCAAGCCTCGTGCACAGCTCCATGGGCTGCCTGATTCCCCGGTGCCGCCAAATCATGGCCAGGAGTCCAGTCTATGCGGACTTGAATGCCATACAGTTGTAGGGTCATTGTTTGCCGGATAATTTGGTTTACGGAAGGGTGTGTTGAAAATGGTTGTCGAAGTTCTTGAAATGCTTCGTAGCAATCGGTTAATATTCTGATCTATTTTGTTATAGGTTGGTGGTGGTCGTACGTAAAGTAGTCAAGAGCATGAGTAATGGGAGTAGTTCCGCTTCCGTGGGCGTGCCAGGAATTTTGGAGTGTCGGCTTCCTATAATGGTTCGGTCATCTGGGGAAACCCAGGCAGTTCCAACATTTGGTGGTGTCAGGCTGGCATCAGTATAAAGGTCGATTTCGTCGGGTTGTTTTGTGCTGAATATCCTCTGACAACGTTTTTGTCTAGGAATGGTTGTTGTGCGGGTGATGGGGTGAGTTGTTGTTTGTTCGGTCAGGAGAGTTCGTTCACACGGAGGAATAGATATCGGTAAATCTGGTAAGGGGATGTGACCTTGCTTATCCCAGGCCGTCAGTATGGCACCTTGATGGGTAAGTTTCCACTTGAAGTTGTATTGGTCGGTTTCCTCTAGAATAATTTTTTCAATTGGTGGAAGGGCAGCCGCAGATTGGAGGTGAGAAATTTTTGTATGGCGTGGTAAGCCACTGATTGTACGAAGAGTCGCGTTGTGAAGGACATTAAGAGCGCGTCGTAGGGTACAATTCTATGTGTAAGATTGGGCTCCATATGTAAGAATACCGACTGCAACGGCGCGGGCAAGTGTCTGCACTGCTTTTTGCCTTGCTCCTCCTTGCTTATTAGATAGTCTTCGTATGGCATGTTGAGTCGAATTCCTTTTCTCTTTTAATTGGTTCAGCCATATAGTCGGGCTACTTTTGTAAGCGACGGGGATGCCTAGTAGGCGAATGTGGTCGAGTTTGGCGGTGATAGGTGTGGTGCCATCGATGATGCAAGGCGAACTAAAGTCAGGAGCTGGGTTGCGGCCAAAAAATGACAGAAATTCGATTTTATTATGGGCTAAGGAAAGCCCGAGATCCGGTAGGGTAGATTCACCGTAATCATAGTTCGTTCATTCGGGTAGTACCTTGACTCGGTCCATATTGTGATATCGTCCGCGTAAATAGTAAACCTCGCACTAGTGTCTCTTTGAAGGTTCCGGGCTATCCTATGGCTAGATTAAAGAGTGTGGGACTGAGGATCGAGCCTTGAGGAACTTCTCTGTCGAGGTAGAAGGTACGAGGGGTCCAACCTGGAAATGGTTTTTGAAGCTTGATGGGGCGGGCTTCTAGGAAGTTTCGGACCCATGTCTGTGCTCGTTGGCTAGGAAAGGCCTTAGCAAGTTCATCGAGGATGGCGCTCTGACTGACACAATCAAAGGCCTTTCGGAGGTCCAGTGTGAGTACATAGTCCGGGAGTCTCGAACAGCTTGAACGATTAATGACGCGTCGCAGCAGCCATAGGCTGACGGTAGTGCCGAGATTCGGGCAGAAACCAGTTTGCGCTGGGTGAAGGTATGGTTGGACACACTCGAGGTAGTGCACTATTCGATTGCTAATGAGTCCTTCGATGAGTTTGCATAAGACAGGGCCGAAGATGGGAAAAATCGTTAGGACAGGTCTGTTTTTTGTTAGGTTTCGGTATGGGATAGATGAAGGATGGCTTGAGATGTGGAGGTACCTGCCCGGTTTCCCAGGTATCGTTGATTTGTTCCAAGAGTTTATATTGTGCTGGTTCTGGAAGGTTGCGGAGGTGGGTCCATTGTATGCCGTCGTGTCCGGGGGCTGACTTCGGTCTACCTTGACGAATAGCTGTAGAAATTTCAGCGATTGTGAAGGGGCTTTCAAGGTCGGAGCACGGTTCCGGGATCGGGATTTCGGATAGAGGGGGTGGGAGAGTTAGTGATACGTGTGGAAAGAAGCTTTTGAGCAGCAACTCTTCGGTATCCACGGGATTCGTGCTGCTCGGCATGATGGTGGTAATTATTGGTGTCTTACTGCGTTTTTTGTCCCCAAGGCTGCGGTAAAGTTTCCATAAAGAAACATATCCTGGTGTTTTCCCGAGGTTGTGACACAGATTTACCCAGTTGTCGCTTGATAGTTCTTTTTGGTATTGGTTAATGACCTTGTACTGATGTCTGATACATTGGAGTATGTTGTGCCTTCTTCCAGTAGAGCGGTAGAGCTGGGTGAGGTACTCCATTCGCTTCCAAACGTTGGCGAGGTGATTGTCAAAGGCAGGGGAATCTTCATCACATGTAATAGTTTCCGATGCAGCAGCAGAGGATTTCCGTATAATTTCAGCCATTGCTGCAAGTGATGTAGGGGGTTCGTATTGAAGCAGACGATCTCGGAAGGAAGACCAATTAAGGTGGGTGCACTGTTTCTTGTTCCGCCCGTCCCGGATTCGTTTGCCGCGAAATGTGATGATAATAGGGAACTGATCACTGCCCCACGTTGTCGAGCAGGGTACGCATGATTTTGTAAGACCTGGCGAGGCAGACGTAAGGTCTGGTGTGATATCCTTTTGAGATGCATGGAGACCGATGCGGGTAGGGTATATTGTATCATTGATTAGTTGAAGATTTAGGATTTCAATAAATTCAACTAAGTTTGTTCCACGAGCCGAATTTGCTGAATATCCCCATGCCGTATGATGTGCATTGAAGTCACCCCCGACGAGAATGGGTTATTTGGATGTGCATTGATAAGGTATTGAAGCCATGTGAAGGGGCCGGTGCCGGTGGAGGCAGAATATGGCTGATAGTAGGCGTACACCAAGACTAACTTTTTAGCGTGGGGTGGCTGGGCGACAATGGCCACAACTTCGTGCATCTTCGAGTTCGAGGCGGGAACCTGCAGTTGTACAGCCGGAATCGACGCATCGACCAATATTGCTGCATACCCGAGGGTGGCTCCTTACGAAAGGGTTGTAGCCAGAAATTTTCGGGGTATCCAAAGTTTCTTGAAGGAGGAGGAAAGCTGGTCTGAGTTGCTTTACTTTACTGGTCAGAATTGTTTTCGCTGAAGAGAAAGTTCGGCAGCTCCACTGTAGGGCTGTGAGTGATGTGGGAATCATGGTTTGGATCGGGGTTGAACTTTTCTTGGGGGTTCGGGGATGACGGGTTCCGGAGGATGCATTGATTTAAAGACTTGCTGGAGGTCTCTGATTTGGTTGAGTTGACCTTCAAAATATTCTTGCATGTGACGGCCGTCGTCCAACAGTGCAAGCCGTTCTTGATGGATCTCCGTGCGAATTGTTTGTAACGTCTGGGTCATGTGTGGGTCATTTTTGGCCTGAGAGGTAGGGGTTCGCTTAGATCTGGGGCTGCGGCCGGGACCTGTGAGCGGCGCCACAGGTTGTTTTGACGGAGGGTTATTTGGGGGGTTCCGCTTGGGGACATGCCCACGCTTGAGATCAGAGATTTCAGCTTTAAGTTGCTGAGCTCAGCGATTTCAGCTTTAAGTTGCTGATTTTCAGTTCGAAGAGCATTCAACTGAGCAAGGATGGCGGCGAGTTGTGGATTTTGGTCGGTTGTCCTGGCTGCATTTCTTGTTTCGTTTAAAGGGGCTGTAAGGGAAGGAAAGTATATTTCTTTGGTGCTGTTCTTGACACGGTCTACCCCCGAAATTCCTTGAGCTTTATCTTTGGAAGGAGAGCTCTGGGTTGTTTGGGGTACGCGTCCAGGGCAAGTTGGGTTCAGCGAAATGTGACCGAACTCATCACAGACCACGCAGTAAATCGTCGGGCCACAGTCGTCTGATTCTATGTGCTTTTTTCCGCATAAGCGGCACACCGTTTGGGAGGGGCAGCACTTTGACATATGACCAATGTTATGACAATTAAAGCACACCATTCTGCGTGGTTGGTATGGGGACACTTTCACAATGGCCATATAGTATTTGACTACTTTGAGGGGCACGGGGGAATCGAATGTAATGACAGCTTTGTTAGTGCGGCCAAGGCGGTGCCAGTCAAGGATTTTGGCCTGTTCACATGGTAGCCATTGCTTGATTTCATCATTGGTGTCGCTGGGTTCAATTTCGATAACCCCATGAGAGGAGTTGGGCCGGTAGAGGGAAGGCTTTATTTCGACTGGGAGGGTGACAGTGGTGCCAGACTAAGGAAACTGAAGGTCAGTTACTGTTATGAGGCGGTCCTTGTGGGTTTCGTCGTACGTCGTGATGTGCAGGCAGTTTCCGAGAGTATCGTATTGATGAGAGGCTAGTTCTGCAAGGTACGGTTGTGGGGCGGTGTTACCGATGAGGTGAGCGAGGTTGTTTGGGTATGTTGTTAATGCTCAATTTTGATAGCGGTCTTAGCACGAGCAGATAGCGAGGTCTACTCACCTGGTCGGTTTGGTTGACAGGAGGGTGTGTAGCGGAGGATCTCTTCCACGTGACCAACTTGCAACGAGGATCGGGGCCTTGAATGAAGTTGTTGGAGGCGTCTTGATGATTCGAGCCGAGTTGAT
Source organism: Haemaphysalis longicornis (assembly GCF_048455015.1). Taxonomy (NCBI): domain Eukaryota; kingdom Metazoa; phylum Arthropoda; class Arachnida; order Ixodida; family Ixodidae; genus Haemaphysalis; species Haemaphysalis longicornis. Next base: position 227,959,223 of record NW_027526203.1, on the reverse strand, counting down.
GACCAGGATTGGTGTCTTCAGCAGGAACAGTTTCTGTTTCATTCATCGCGACGTCTTGCGGTGTGACCGGACGGTTAGCAGGGCTCGGGTCAGACGGCGTCGGAGAGTGCTGGGGCTGCGCGGTAGGTGGGGGCTCTTGCGATTGTGAAGACGACTGCGGAGGCGTGCAGGGGTCCTTCAGGTTGGTCGGCGGGCATGGATACGCCAGCAACGGCGGCCGAAATAGCCCCGGTGGCGTCGAGGAATACATACCCCATTTACTAGGCCTAACGGCCGGACGTCGCTGTTGATGACGATATTCCAATGTAACTGCGAAGCAGTGGGCGATAAGAAATGCCAGTAAGGAGCGGTGAAAGTCCACTCACTGTAGAGGCACGTTTGAGGTGACCCAAACCCAGTCTAACGGGCGAAATAACATTGAAAAAGACAGCTGTTGCAACGTGGCCGGGCTATGGTTCACTTCCCACGATCCAAGAACAAGTGGATTGTCGTAGCGACAGACTACATGACGCGCTACACAGAGGCCGCCGCTCTTCCGGGGTAGACTGCACAAGAAGTCGCGAAGTTCTTCATAAACTGAGTTGTGCTGCGACATTGAGCCCTGAAGTCCCAATGACGGACCGTGGAACGGCCTTTACTGCGGATCTGATGCAAGGAATATTACCCTACAGTAACAAGAATCACTGAAGAACCACGGCGTACCACCCCCAAACAAACGGACTAACGGAATGTCTGAAGAAGACAATCGCGGATATGCTATCAAGGTACGTCGACGTTGAACATAAGACTTGGGTCGAAGTGCTCCCGTATGTCACGTTTCCGAACAACACGGCTATCCAGGAAACTACGCAGATGACGCTGTTCGAGCTTGTCTACGGAAGACGGCCGACTACGATGCTTGACACCATGCTTCCGCATGTACAAGACGACTACCTCAACCCCGACGTCCAAGGATACCTTCAGCGCGCGGAGAAGGCCGGCCAGCTCGCTCGAGTTCGTACAACGACACCGGCTGGTGAATGCCGGCCGCTACAACTCCCGACGCCGACACGCGGAGTACCACCCAGGGGATCGTTTATAGGTTTGGACTCCCATCCGACGACGCGGACTCAGTGAGAAGCTTCTGTGACGGTATTTCTGACCCTACGAGATTCTACGACGTGTTGGTCAACTTACCTACGAGGTGATCCCCAATGGTGATTCCGAAACATCACTATGACGCACACGACCCGAAGTCGCCCACGTGGTTCGCCTGAAACCTTACTACACAAGATGACGAACTTTTTTTTGTTGCTTGTTCGGACTGTTTTTTTTATTTTAGTTTCGGGTCGATGCACTCTTAGAGGGGGGGGGGGGTAATGCCGCGAACCATGCATTGGGTTTGTTTATATCTTGTTTTTCCCGACCGGCTGCGCCGGGCTGTGTTATCTGTGTTATCCGTGCGCGACGTGAAGCCTGTGTTCTATTCTTTAATTTTATGCTGCAGGTGTTATCTCTTTTGATAGGGAGAGCGTTTGGAAGCAAGGTAAACTGTTTAGAATAACCTTTTTTGATCTACAGTGTTCTGTATGAAATCGACGATTTGAGAAACTCTTGCGACAAATATAAATTCCCGCAGAGCAGACGCCACGGCATTCCACTCGGCGACGTTCGCCTGCACATGTCGCTTTGTTGACTGCGGCTTCGCCGCCTGTGTATTCTTTGAGTTGTTAGGGGAGCACAAGTTCGCTCTAATAAACGTGTTTTTTTGACGACAACTGCATCGACTCTGACTTCATGACAATATAAAGAATGAGGAGCTTTGTTTTAAATGATTCAAATCTACCTGAAGAGAATTACATAGAGAGAAATGCACAAAAAAGCGAAAATTTTCTTAATGAGCCTAAATGCAGCGCTGTAAAATCTAAATTCCCCTAGCTGACGTGTAGACTATATCATAAATAGCTTTTGCAGCGCTGCACTTAAGCGGGGTCACAAATGTTTGCGGTTTCTACAATTCCGTTCAGGTGGATTTCGAAAACAAAGCTCCTCAGTTGTCTACTCTTTAAGGGCTCTGAACCTTATGACTACGAAAATGGGCACAAGGTTAATCCGGAAGGTGGATGAGGGAGCAAGTACGCGTATGCGGCGCTGTAAACGTTTCAGTACAGACGAATAAATCAATATTGCATAAGCGCGTGATATACGGAGCCCCGCTGTTTCACTTGTAAGCAACTACGTAAACCTACCTAAAAACAATGTTCTCCACACAGGTACAAAAACTACTCACTAGCAAATGAACTGTTTGACCTTTTATTAATGACAACTGGTTACGACGCCCCCCCCCCTTCCCCCCTAACTTTAAAACAACCAGACACACCGAGAGAAAAAAAAAACGGAATGTTCCTTTTAAGCACCCGAACAGGATATGAAACAGGGACGCCTCCGCGGCAACGTACGACCACCTTCTGCAAACATGAGCAGCCCCCTGTCAAAAGAATAATCTGAATCACTGGGTGTCCTCGCAGTCCAGCAGCGCCACAAGCCTGGTGTTTGTGCTCCTCCAGTGAGCCAGCGGCTTGTAGAGGGTGTGTAAGCGAAAGAAACCAAACACCAACCAGAAGATGGTGAACACAGTAAGGCCTCCGAGCAGGACAGGCTGCCATGGCGACGAGTGGGCCTCACGCAGTACGTAGAGCCATGCCATTGCCAGGACGAAGAAGTTTCCGCAGCCAAACGTCAGGTTCGCAGTGAATAGCAAGGCGTCCCCTCGCGATTCTTCCTCCGAAAACCAACGCCAGATTGGCTTCGTCTCACGGCGGACCGGATAGGCCTCACCGCACGACAGGCAGGAAGTTCCCACGGAGACTTGGTTTATCTGCTGCTCCAGACAGGACCGGTGAACGTACTTGTAGGTGCACTTGCACGGGCAAGCAAACAGAGGCTCTTCTCCGGCTTCAACATCACACATGTCACAATACGGCCCACCTTCTTCCGTCGCCTCCGAAATGGGTGAAGAAGAACGAGAAGACCAGGCACTGCAGCTGCTTCCCTCAGTGCTGCTTGCGAGGCTGCTGCCTTGGACAGCTCCCGTAGATCCTTCGTCGTCGCTTTCCTCCTGGGAGTAGTAACGCTCCTCCGTGGCCTGCTCCGACTGGAAGCGAAGAACACCGTCCCGCCACCAGCTGAAGGGCGCCATAGTCTACGGAGGGGACTGCAATGGAGCAAAATCGAACATCTGGCCCTCGAGGCAAGCGAAAGCAAAATTTCTCCCTTGATAATGACGATGCCGCCAAGGGGCCGCAGGCTCTGGCGGATGATTGGCCGCGGCAGATTTGCTTGCAGGCTTACAATCTGAGTTAACGCCTACGGAAACCTGAAACAAGGTGAACGGACAATTCTGTGGTTTCAGGCCATCTGACTCCACATTGAACCTTGGGTCTCGTTTGTCATCTCGTTAACTCGACATTCGTCTCACTTTGGTTCCGCGTCTGTGGAAGGATTCCTTTTAAATAAGGCGGCTGCTCCATTGCCAACATCATCTTTAGATGGCCTTTCGGATGTCATCAGCCTTGGCTTATCTTTTTGTGCAGATGTAGGTGGACGTTATCGTCTCGTTAATCTGTACAAGGCCTTTTTATTTTTGTGAATCTCGCAACTCAATTCGTCTGAATCAGCATCTGCATAAACGTTTTAAAGCCCTATTTTTCGACTCGAACATCTCATCGAACCTAACCTAGTCTATGTACCACCACGGCTAACATAAAACAGTAGGACGTATTTGCTTTATATTTCAGTGCTTTCTCCTCCATCTCGCGTGGTTGCTGTCTAATGCAGCAACGGCACATGGGCACTCAATGCTTGGGGATTTGGCCGTAATTAGTTAATGAATGTTTGTATTTTTATCATGGGCGCAATACTAGCATTCTGCCAAGTACAGGTGCCCGCAGCGGTTCCTCATTACGTTCTGACTCCGGTCTTCTATCCTCCGTTCTCTTTATGTCCATCAGCTGGATGAGCTCCGTCGCTTTACGGGATCCATCGTTTTGGGCGAGTTCGAAGTTTTCACCTTATGCGGAAGAACTGTGAGTAGACTTCAGGATTACGCACATTATGCAACAAACAGCCCTTTCGAAGCATTCATTGTTGAAATAGATAATACAGTAATACCTCGTTAACTCTAACTCGCATATCTCGAAAAATCGTCTAAGTCGAAATTTTTCGCTGCACTGAACCATTTCCTATACGCCCCATGTATTTGGTGCCCTTTATTTCGAAGTATTTTTGGACAAACTCCGGATATCTCGAAATGTTGACTGAGTGGAACGAAAATTTCGCCGCCGCGGTCCGTTTCACTTAATTCGAGCGATGCTGCCGAGCCTAAGTCCCTCGATTTTTTCTAGTTTAGCCACGCCTACCACAAAGCCGATGTTTTCCCCGAACGTGAAGTCTGGGTCTAGAGGCATATCAACTTCGGCAAGCAACCCTGTGGCACGCCATGTGACGGTAGAGACATGCGCAGAGGTAGAGTGTACTGAAAGATAGAGGGGTGTCGTGCGTCGTGCGGGGAAAACCCCAGTGGAGTTCAGTGACGCGGAAGATCGGCTCATGCAATGCGTCAAGCAGCTAGAGGCCTCCTTACAAGGCTCGAGTGCGACCGCAAATCAGACCAGCATTACGCAGTTCTTTTCTGCTTAGTAAGATTGCAGTGCCACAAAAACCAACTGGGGAACGTCTCTTGTGTTTTTTTCCTCTGTCAAACCTTTATGAAAAGCAAGATTGGAGGCCGCTGCTTAAGAGGTGGTAAGTAGTAGCGCCTTTTTTTTTTTTTTTGCAGACAACCCGATATTTCATGGCAATTCGCGCAACTTTGTTTATCTCGAAAATCCGCTTATCTCGAAATATTCCCCGGTTTTTACTACTTCGAGTTAACAAGGTATTACTGTATCTGTTTCAATCAGGAAAAATCTGCAGGAAGCTTAAACTTTTTCGAACCGCACCATGACGTATGCCATTTTTTTTCAGCCCTCGGAGGGGGCCCCTAAGCCCGGCGAGCTCGGTTTATTTCAACCGTTTGAACCATGGATAGTCCGCCCCTGAGTACCGCAGTCCCCCGGTGGTCACGAGGAATTCATGCAGGAGTGTTAATGCTGAAGGTGCTTCCTTCTTCATTGTAGTAATTCGGTTTATGAAGGCGAAAGCATGATATGTCTCATTGAAGGGTGAGATTGAATGATCCCATCGTCGATACCAACGGTGCAAAATACCGAGTCAGGACAGAAGCGAAACAAAGCATGCCAGCCGCGTATCATTTAATACTGATTATAATTTGTTACTGAGTAATACTATGGATTCGTGAGGTGGCTTGTGGTGCATTGGGGTGCTTTAAGATGAATTAGTATGAAATAAAATGAAATAGTGATTAATTAGTGAGTGTTACTAATGATTAGCAAGGTGCGATTAGGGTCCTAAGAAAAATGAAAATGGATTAAGGGGAAGTAGGTATGATAAAGGCGGACTGGGATAGATTACGGTACATTTAGGTATGACAATATCGGATAAACGTGCGATTAAGCAGGGTTAGGATAGGTTAAGGCGTATAAGATATATTACCGTCGATTAGGACGGAAAAAGGTGTGTTAAGATCGATTCAGAGCGGTAAAATAGCGTATCTCCTGCATCTACGCGTGGACGCGTCTATAAAATGTATCCGCAATAATGTCTTCAAAGAAATAAGCAGACTTAAGTGCACTGCAAAAATTTTCATTCCTGTGTGGTTTCTCCACTGGCGCTGTAAATTTTGTAGGGCTGCGTATTGACACATTGCTATGTCCCAAGCCCGTCGCATCTATCTTCCCGGAGATCCGTCATAATGCTGTGCTCTTTACACATGCCTAGCACTAGAGAGCCGTTGTAATCTGCGTATCAATACCTGCGTGTCGAAACGTAAAGCATACCGGTTCGGTGCTGTTCCGGGGGAGCGCTTTGCTGAAGTTCAGTTGCGGTTCAAATAAAATTTCCCGCACCATAAAAAAAGGCGGATATCGGCTTCTCAGCCGTCGGCGTGCCGTCAACGTCCACCACGAGAAAATATTACCTGTATTCCTCTAAATCAACATGGAAACACGCACACACAGAGGCACCCAGGCATACAAGCAAACCCAAACACTCGCGCACGCGCATAGATGCACACATTCACATGCACATAACCACGGACACCCACACGACCACGCACGTACGCAAACGCGTGCACGTGCATGCACGAGCAAAAGGCGTTCTCTATGTCATCACACGGCAGCCTTTGCGTTGAGCTCTTATTCGCGTAGCAGCAGGCCCAAATGGCCGTGTGCCTACATTATCAGGCCTCCAAGCTGAAGATGAAGAACGGAGACACTAAAACTGCCCTACTACGTGAGAAATCCAGGCTATGGACATGCGACTCATGCGACCGAGTTCTCGATGGCACCCTGAAGTCGCCATATTCAGCTATAGGGGCAGGAAAATGTGGGGAATGTGATTAATTGTGCGTGTTTTGTAGGCTACGACCGGATTTAAAAATCCTTGTAGATCCACCGAAACTACCTCAAATTTAAAATAAAATGCTGGGGGAAGCGCAACTGCAAGATCAAGACCTATATGAATCACGCTCGTTAAATTAAATGAAATAGCTTGGTTGCTTTCGTAAGAACTTGCGCGGTTCAAATGGAATGATCTGATCTGATCTGATTCTGGGGTTTAACGCGCCGACGCAACGCAGGCGATGAGACGCGCCGTAGTGGAGGGCTCCGGATTAATTTTGACCACCTGGGGATCTTTATCGTGCGCTGAAATCTCGTACACACGGGCGTTTTTGCTTTTCGCCTCCATCAGAAAAGCGGCCGCCGCGGCCGGGAATCGAACCCGCGACCTCGTGCTCAGCAGCGCAACGGCTTAGCCACTGAGCCACCGTCAAATGGAATGTTTAGAGTCTTTTAACACGTTGGGTGAAGTGCCCTGTGTCTCACAAAAGCCGACGTGTCGCTGTCAGCGTTGACCGTGGGCTTAATATCAGCTGGAAATAAAAATTCCCCGCATTTCCCCGAGGGGAAGAATGTGAAAGTGCGAATGCACGAGTTGAATTTGCGCGGTTCGGTAATGTTCGCGAAAGAGAAATCACACACACACACACACAACTACAAAGAAAGAAAGATGCATTTATTCACAGACACCTATTTGTGTTGTCGTTGTACTTGATTGCTAGAGCGGATCTCAGCTTTGAAATTTCGTGTCAGTACTGCTTTAAGCAGGTGCATTAGCCCTTCTCACGCCCGATTCTTGGCCAATCCCCCACGTGGGTATGTGCCATGTCAGCGGCCAGGCAGCGCGCGCCCATCTCCCCCCGTTGCCAAGGAAGACGAGGAGATTCCTGGCCAATCCCCCACGTGGGTATGTGCTATGTCAGCGGCCAGGCTGCGCGCGCCCATCTCCACGTGCGCGGACATCGCCGGTGGACGCAGGTTCAGGGTCGCTTAAGAAGTGCATTGCACTTAAAAATTCAGGATCGCCACCTTGCCGCACCCGCTGAAACCCCCTGGATGGTAAGACGCGGCCCCAACTGATTGCATGCTAGCAGTAGCGGAAAGTTTCTCTGCTGGCTGGCGCCACTGAACGCATGAGGCGATTCATATGCGATGCGATTGGGTCCTTTAACGCTATCCAATTGCACCCCTAAATACAAAGCTGAATCGTGCGACAATTTTCTTGTTTAGCAAATAATCCCATGCGCTTTAAAGTAATCGGCAAGTTCTGCAGCCAAGAAAGAATTTTGACGTTGTTGTTAAATGCAGAGCATTTCAGTAACTCACGATGTCACCCGCGTTGACGTCCGTAGTCCGCACCGCACCCCTCCCTACTATATAAAAAAAATACTATCCGGCGCCCGGTTTCGATCCCTCGACCCTGCGGGCGGAACGCAATGTACATGGTGCTTCACCCACTGCGCCACAAAGCCGACACAGAATGGGACACTACGAACGCGCCTTATATCGTTGACTCATTCAAATTACTGCTGACGAGCGCTCTCTCGTCAGCATTTGCCACAAGTGCAACATTAACGTAACGCAAACTACTTAACGTCGTGCGCCCCCGGAAATGCTCTGCATTTCATCGTGCCCCTCGCGAGGGGGATGTTTCACTGCGTCTTCTCTCGGTCGCGGGACCCGTGGCGCCATCTGGCAGAGGCGCGGCACAACTCGTAGCACTTTCTTTGAAAAAGCGTCTCGAAAGCGCGGCAAATATGAAATAGGGATGACGCGCTTTCGAGGCAATCCGAAAGTATATCCCCATTGGCTCCGAAAGTATATCCCCATTGGCTGCTTTGTGTACAGACTCGGCGGCGAGCGTCCCGGGATTCTGGTGCCGACCGAACCCCATTTTTTTTATCTTCTATTTCCAAACTATATAAGAGCGAATAGTAGAGCAATTTGCTTTTCGCGTCAAATTAATGGTGGGCGAAGGATTTCTCGAGGCACATAAGTCTGCTTATGTGTTTTGCCGGCGGAGTACGGTGTGTTCGGGTACCTTTTCGTGCCACGACCACTGCCCATCAGTTGGACGACGCATGTCCAACCTCAATCGTTGCTCCGCTTCCACCGCTCAAGAACGTCCACCCAGCTCAAGCATTCTAGTCATACCCTTACACGCAGAAGTAGCGACGTATTCACCGAATCAGTCCGTCCCACAACTGGTCTAATAGCGCACATTGGCGACTGTCATCCGGCGAATGGCTGGCAATGCACAATATGGATACATGGTCCTGTGACTGCCATCTATGACCTCAATGTGAACGAGTGCTGCTATTATCGCTTTTGTTCACTTTCTTTCTCTGCTTACGCACACTCGGACCTCTGGAAGTTCGGCCCTAATGAGTTGTTTCAATCAATCAATCTCTTTTCCAGCGCCACGCTGCAGGTGCGCGACCGGCCGTAACATGCACTTGCAAGGTAGGGGCTCACCTATTTCCCCATTTTGTAGCCACGAATGCAGCATGCGCATCCTTGTGACTGATCGAAAGCGGGAGAAATTCATGATTCCTTACGAGTTTAGCTGCACATGAAAGAGAAATACAGCAACTGAGTATTTGGTTGGGCGAGTTGGTACATAGCGAAGTAACGAAGTGCAGCACAAGACGAGGGACAGAAACACAAAAGAGGACACACAGAGCGCTACTGACACCGACCTCTGATTAGCCATAGCACATAGGGAAATTATTCAGCCGTGAACCAGTACATGCTATTTATTTTTTTAGTTTAGTTCCGTTTTGGGTTCGGCGTGGCCGCAAATGTCGGTTCGGTTAAACGTGGTCTGGACCCCCCTACACAGGGGTTCTCTCTTTTTAATCTCAGTCACAATAGCGGTGGCCGCATAGGATATCAAACCATTTCCCGCAGGGACTTAGCGCAAGGTGTTCTCAGGTCATGGTCTCAGCGCAAGGCCACTCAGCTACCACGGCTGGTGACCCGAAATGTTGTGAGCCCCACGGTTCATTGTTTTTGTACACACAGGAAGATGGAGATGTTAAGGTAAAGAAGAAACACAGAGTTCTTTTGCTATGGTTCCTGCGTCGACATGTCGACGTATTGAACGCATTTTTTGTACCAACTAAAAATCGGAGTACAGTCGGAACTCACGGAGAAGTGCTTCTGCGCTAGGCAGAGTGTGAATTCATATGTGTCGCAGCAGGAAGGCGATAACTTTCAAGCTTTATAGCTTGAATCAAATTGTTAATTCCAACACTAAACAACGCCATTCATCAGCGCCTCGGTTCACTTCCCTCATTCCTGTATTCTCTGCGTTCAAAATGTAATTAAAAATAAGATCATCAACATCAGTTAACTAAACAGTTTTGCCGTTGCATTGAAATCACTCTTGTCGTGGCGATGAGCCATACAAACCAAAAGTTAAAGTGATACACTCATGGAAACTCCAAAAGAAAAAAAAATGGCGGCGCAAAAAAATCCCGCGTCGATATAAAGGCTTGCCATAGGTAAGCTTACGGTGTGTGCAATGCACAAAAAACGCAGGGTTCACAACGCCAGTTGGATAAGATCAGTTTTCCCGTCGAAACCCTCCGTAATATTTGATTACTTCTCACCTAAAGCCACTCTCAAGTCCAAAAATGAAGATTGCTTTCAAAACACGTAACATCAAGGTCTCAGAGTATTCGAAAGTCGCTGTGGATATGCTCGGGATGAGCAGTCATTATTATGCTGTAGGCAAGGGACCCGTGGACTCGGTGATGCTGTGGCTCTCCTACATTCATTGCTGGTGTGCAAGCCCCGGTCGGAACTGGAGAGCGACGATGGCATACGACCACCCCTGGAGCACAGCCGTGTTCGATCTCTGTGGCGCGTGGCACTTCTGACGCCGCCGGACAAACACCGCTGAGGATGATTGTGGGAAGATGTGGATGATGATGATAGTGGCGCTAAATGCGGGTGATGTTGCCGCCACTACAATGCCGTACGTAATTTTTGTTTTTGGAAAAATGTTCGTATTCCGAGCCATAAGCTACTTATACAACTGAATGAACAGTGGTTTTGCAACTTACCCACCTCTGTTTCCCTTAAAAAAAAAAACGTATTGAAACCCCTTTGGAAAGGTTCACCATTGCACATGTTCAGTGCTGCAAGTTTGAAGGGCTAATGAAATGTGGTTGTCTTAAAGATTCTTTAGTGCCTGCGAACCCTGTGGAATATTTCCTGTCAGCAGCGCATATTTGCAGTTTAGCGATAACTTGCTGAAAAGACCCTTATTCATCATGAGTTTCTTTCTGTGCTTGCTTTCTGGCTTAAACCTATGCCGGCCAGTCACCGAGGTATTCTACGGAACAATAAATGAGAACATAATGGTTCCCAGCATTTCCGAACAAACGGGAGGGAAAACAATCTATTTTTATTTATTCGGTCACACGGACAAAATATTGTCACGAGAACACGAAGAAGGTATTCCACTGTGGCCCTGGCGATTGATGACGCAGAAGCTGTGTGTGGTGGTAACCAGTTTGGCCGATCTCCTGATTGGATATGCGCCATTACAGAGGAAAAAGAACAACAACAAGACGGGCTCTGCTATGGCCGTTTGTCGACTATTCGTCTCATCATGTAAATACATCGCTTCATCGCTACATGGTTCGCGCCATCTGTTCTTCTGCCACGTAACATTTTGGTGGAGCTGCTGAGTATATCCCCATCCTGGCCCCAGCATCGCCCCGTCCTGGCTCCATAAGCGATCGCTACATGCCTCTTGGATCACGTCGGCCCTCGCCAGCCCCGATGAGCTATGGACGTTGCCGTATTCAGCCCCGTTTCCGCAACCAACAACCATACGAGATCTGTCGACGTGACCAGCCGCGACCCAGCGAGAAGACTATGCCGACCCTGTGCCCGCTACATGGTTCGTGTCATCTGTTCTTCCGCCACGTAACGATGTGTTACAGACGGCGGTGATTACATTATAGGGTAACCAAGAATACATTCCTTACCAACGTACCCATGTGGGTACGTTTCTACGTATACAGGGATGGCGCTCTTGAAACAGTTATCGTCTTAAAACAGTCGTTGTCGGGCCGGGAAGGATATTCCATTCCTTCATTGTACTTACGTAGCACAAAAGACTGGAGAAAGGGTTAGTTATGCACAAAAGAATTTCAACTTTCTGAATATGGTCCGAACGCTGCGAATGCGACGGGGACGCATTATGAACACATTATGTTAATAAGTGCGGTTTTGCACCTTCTGAACAATACACAGCAAAACAATTCACGGTGTGATGAAAGGAAGGCTTGTTGGTCGATTGCGTTCAGAGATGATATGCCCGCTGGTTACTGTATTTAGGGATTATACAAATATCCGACGAACTTTTTAGCGTTTCCATCAGGTGAAATAAGTTTATATTGAAGGACTCACATGTGCATTCAACGTATTCCTTATTCGTGCGAACTAGTGGTTTGTGCATCATCTTATAGCTGAAGGCACTTTCAAAATAGTTCGGTGTAAATAGTACCCTAACATGCGGTTAGGTTTCCTTATGACCGATGGCGACGTGAACATTTTAGGTTAGATTAGTGTCGGCATGCATACCGAGGCATCTGTAAGAGGTTACGCATTTTCATAAGTCGTTACGGAGGTAGCAGACGAATAGTTGTATTCAAGGAGGTATACTTACACTCAGTGGGCTCGGCAGCACGACCAACACTGGCCGTACTAATTTTTCTCGCATCATTTTCAGGGAGCTTGCCGAGTTCTGGTGCCTGCATCTGTCCTTCACTGGACGTCACTTGCCTTTGCACTGCCGACACCAGCATGTTTCCCGCGTCAGTTTCCAGCCACTGAGCAGTCGTCTGGACCGGCCGACCTACAGCAACACCCACTCTCGGAAAGATTGCGTATCCTGGCGAGCACAACCCCTGCAGCAGCCAATGCCTTATCGTCAGCCGTTTTCGTCACCCTGGAACTGCCCGAATTCTGGGACTGCCACTCCGCAATCGCCGGTTTGCTCGGCAGCACGACCAAGATGGGCCAGAATTCACCGCATCGTTTTAGTGCAGGTAATCAATACTCACTACCTTTATACAAAACTAAGTAGTAACCGCGCTCTTCTCGTACATCCGAGCTCAAGCTCCATTTGTGCCACTGTGTATGACTGTGCATGCATACTCGCGACCTCTCGATCGTATATCCGGTGATGTCGAATCTAATCCCGGCCCTCCCGGTGATGTTGAAACGAATCTCGGCCCTCCCGATGATATACCAACTGATTTTTCTCTCCAAATGATCAACATGCTCAAAGAATCACAATCCGGGCAGACAGCCTTGCTTGAGCAACTGAAATTCATTAAGGCGACATTGGCTTATCGTGATAAAGCACTAACCGAAATTAAAGTCGACTTGACAACATTGAGTCAGCTCACACGTCTATCGAAACAGTGAAGTCTGAAATCACTAAACTGACAGGGCTACTAATGTAAACGGAAAGGAACTCAAAATTATGGCTGCCTGGATTAACGATGCCCAAAACTGATCTCGGCGAAACAATCTCGATTGATTGATTATGATGTTTTACGCGCCGACGCACGCTACACAATCGTCTTTTCTACGGAGAAAACAATCTTGTTTTGAACGGAAATCAAGATGAACCAAACGAACCCTGGCTGGATTGTGAAGACACCATAGTGGTCGCCTTTTTAATGTGAACATCCAGCCCCTAGAAATTGAGCGGGCCCATCGCATTGGATCTTATTGCAGGCGTATTAGAGTGACGTTTTTGAAAACTTTAAAATAAGGAGACAATATTGAGCGTGACCAGCGAGTGTAAAGGACCTAGCTTTAGCGTCGCTCAAGATCTGTCGGCTCCCATTCGTTTTGCCCCAAAATTCTTCAATTTTCGAAAGGCCCAGGACCTTTCGTTTAAGTTGCGCCATGAAAAGAACGCGACGAATAACAAAACCTATGTATTCGAACGCTCCATCAATCAGGTAGTTCAGCAAAGTTTCCAGCAATGCCCTCAACCAAAGTGTAAAACAATTCCACTTAATCGATATATATTGTCCTTTCTGTTTCATAATGTCCGCAGCGTTATGCCCAAGCGTGATTCTGTATGAAGCCTACTAAGTTCATCGTCACCTAACATTATTTTACTATCCGAAGAAGGGTTAAATTCGTCCTTCAATGACAGTGAAATCTTTCTTTTCATAGCCGACTTCAATGTATTTCGCAAAGATAGACCTGATATCTCACGCGGCGGCGGTGTACTTATCCCCACTAACCGCAGTCTACGTTGTTCACCCACGAAAATTTCCTCTCTCTCGGAAATGATTTCGCTCAGTTGCAGTTCTCGGGTTCGATTCCCGGCCGCGGCGGCCGCTTTTCTGATAGAGGCGAAAAGCAAAAACGCCCGTGCGTTCGAGATTTCCGCTCACGTGAAGATCCCCAAGTGGTCTAAATTCATCCGGATCCCTGCACTGCGGCGCGCCTACTCGCTTGTGAAGCATCGGTGCGGTTAAACCGCACAATCATGTCAATCAATAAGTTACAATGCTGCTCGCCCACGCGTCCCCATCGGTGTTTGTTATCCTGCCCTTGACACGATAACAAGCTTACTGACTGCTACTTACGACGCCTTAAAGGAGACCTAAATATTGTGGCGAAGGCTATAAGGCCTGGAGCTTTCATCCTTTCCTCTAGCCTCAAAGCCCTGTGGATGCTACAAGCTGATAAACTCGAGCCAAACAACCTAGATACACTTGCAGGGTGCTTGTGCTCCGAGGTACGCGCAGCAAGTGGCTGCGCTCGGCGGTTTGTCCGGCTTACTTTGAGCAGCCGGCGCGCATGCTCCACTTACTACTGGGGCTGCATGCCACTGCTTTTCGCGTCGACCGTGCTATCGATGGCACGTCAGTTCTAGCAGAGGGGAAACGCCATATCGGAAGGCTCCGAAAACAACAAGCTCGCTTACGATAATGAATGAATGAATGAATGAATGAATGAATGAATGAATGAATGAATGATCGATCGATCGATCGATCGATCGATCGATCGATCAATCAATCAATCAATCAATCAATAAATCGATCGATCAATCAATCAATCAATAAATCGATCGATCAATCAATAAATCGATCGATCGATCGATTGATTGATTGAATGATTGATTGATTGATTGATTGATTGATTGATTGATCGATCGATCGATCGATTTATTGATTGATCGATTTATTGATTGATCGATCGATCGATCGATCGATCGATTGATTGATTGATTGATTGATTGATTAATTGATTGATTGATTGATTGATTGATCAATTTATTGATCGATCGATTGATTGATTGATTGATTGATTGATTGATTGATTGATTGATTGATTGATTGATTGATTGATTGATTGATTGATTGATTGTAGGAGTTTACGCGCCGACGCAACGCAGGCGATGAGGCGGGCCGTAGTGGAGGGCTCCGGATTAATTTTGACCACCTGGGGATCTTTAACGCGCTCCGAAATCTCGTACATACGGGCGTTTTTGCTTTCCGCCACCATCAGAAAAACGGCCGCCACGGCCGGGAATCGAACTTGCGTCCTCGTGTTCAGCACGATAATAATTGAATATTTCCACCTAAGACTAGCGGCCCACTTGCGTTTCTTGAGAAGAACTGCGAGTTGGGCTTGTTGGTATAGGTTCATGATGGGGGCAGCGCAAAACAAAACTTGGACAAGAAAGACAATAGTACAAAGCGCTACTAGCAACTGAGAAGTTTAATCGGAAAAACACAAAAATATACATACACAATCAAAGCCACAGTCATCACAACATGTACAGTACAATCTAACATCTTGCACAGTCGCGAGAAACAACAACGAAACCACTGCATACAATCAGACCGCACGTGTACAAATCCCCGGAAGACGACACGGCAAACTTTATAAGCCTTTTTCCAAGAAATCAAACTCAGCATCTGAATACAAGACAGATGGTTGGCTGACACAGGTATTTCCTTCTTTGTTAATGCAAAAAGCTGCCATTATCTCCTTTGTTGCCCGCTTTCGGTGTTTGTCAAGAACGATGGTGTGTGGCAGCAGCGGACGGCACGCGCATTCATCGTGGTTGTGGTTGCCATCAGAGAGCGTGAGTGGCGACTCCGGACGGCCCGTGCACTTCATGAAATGCATGGCCAAATGGGGACATTCTACCCCCTTCAACGAGCTGTGATGTTCGCGAAGGCGAACGTTCAGGCAGCGGCCAGTCTGACGTATGTACTTGTTTCCACACTTGAGAAAGGGATGCTGTAAACAACGTCTTTACTGTGCTCAACAAATTTCATGCCTTGCTTCACCCCACAACCATCCGTCTTTTTTTCATTCTTGTCTGCTAACCTTTTCGCAGCTGAGTACTTGGTTTTGGGCTGAAGAACGCGCACTCCATATCTTGAAGCCACTTACTTCAGCCGATGTGATAAACCATGTAGGTAAGGAATGACAGCTATATTATCGGGCACCAAACCCACTGCCCCGGCCCACGCTTACAGCCTTCTTAATCTCTCGGCGATTCTTTTAACAAGCCAGAAGGACGTCCCGAACATTCAAGTGTATATACAGGGCAGCCTGATTCCACGCGTCGAGTGCATTCGCGTACTTGGCCTTCGTGTTCAAGCAAATGGAGCCAACACAGCTACTATATCGACGTTGAAATCTAGTGCGGAGCAAATCAGCCGACTTACAGCCCGCATAGCTAACAAACAGCACGGCCTCAAGGAGGCAAATTTACTGCGCCTGGTTCATGCTTTTATTATAAGTCGCATCATATACGTGGCTCCTTTTGGAACACCTTCCCCAACCCTGTTCTCTACAACCGATATTACCCAGACACGTATTCCGACAGATGCAAGTGGTGTGCAGACAAAGCCACCCTACAAAACATCATATGGGCATGCCCACAGAAACGTCGTTCACCTAATAGAGCATTAAACATCAGGACTCAAGAGCAATGGGAGGCCGCCTTGCTCAGCTCTCACCCCGACTTACAATAACTACTCGTCCAGCTGGCAGAAGATGCCGCTAGGGCCCACGGGCTCAGGTCCGCCATCTAACGGGGAAGCCTAGGTGACTTCCGCCCTGTCATCCCCTTCCTTCTACCACTTTGGGCTCAAATAAAGTTCCTTCTCTCTCTCTCTCTCTCTCTCTCTCTCTCTCTCTCTCTCTCTCTCTCTCTCTCTAACAAGCCAAATGAACAGATGCATCTAGGTGCCCGGCTGCTCTTAACCTCTCTACCAGGGCGGCGACACTCGGTTGCATAAAATGTTTGCAGGATTTCTTCAATGCCGGTTTAATGGAAGAAAAAGCGACACCGTTCTTCACCAGCTTTCAATCAGCCGAATCATAGCTTAGTAACTCCTTGGTAGAACGTGGGTGGTACATCCAGCAAGTGTGGGTTTGAAGTACCTAAGCAACGTCAACTCCAGTTTTTGGATATATTAATTATGTTTCTGCCAACCCACACTTGCTGGATGTACCACCCAATGTCTACCAAGAAGTTACTAAGCTATGATTCGGCCGATTCGAAGCTGGTGAAGAACGGTGTCGCTTTTTCTTGCATTAAATCAGCGTTGAACAAATCCTGCGAGCATTTTATACAACGTAGTATCGCCACCCAGGTAGACAGATTAAGAGCAACCGGGAATCCAGATGAATCCGTTCGTTTGGCTTGTGAAAAGAATCGTCGAGAGATTAAGAAGGCCGGAACCGTGGCTCGGGGCAGGCAAAAGGGATTGGGTAGGTGCCCGATAAGGTAGCTGTCATTCCTTACCTACATGGTGTATCACATCGGCTGAAGAAAGTGGTTGCAAGATATGGCGTGCGCTTCGTCTTTTCAGCCCAATACAAAGTGGCCAAGATTTGCTCAGTGGTGCAAAGGTTAGCAGACAAGGAAGAAAAAAGAACGGATGGTTGTGGGGTAAGGCACGGCATAAAATTTGTTGAGTGCAGTTAAGACGTTGTTTATAGTATCCCTTTCAAGTTTGGAAAGAATTACATATGTCATACTGGCCGCTGCCTGAAAGTTCGCCTTCGCGAACATAATAGCTCGTTGAAGGGGATACCGTGTTCCCATTTGGCCATGCATTCCAACGAGTGCACAGGCGGTCCGGAATTCCCTCTCACGCTCGCTGAAGGCAACCACAACAACGACGAATGCGAGTGCTGTCCGGAGTTGCCACACACCATCGTTCTTGACAAACACTGAAAGCGGGCAAGAAGGGATACAATTGAAGCTTTTTACATTAAAAAAGAGGAGGAAATACCTGTGCCAGCCAACCATCTGTCTTGTAATCACACGCTGAGTTTGCTTTTTTGGAAAAAGTCTGATACAATTTTCTGTGTCGTCTTGTGGGGGGTTTGTACACCTGCGGTCTGATTGTATGCAGTGCTTTGGGGCTGTTCCCCGCGACTGTGCAAGATCGTACTGTACACGTTGTGATAACTGCGGCTTTGATTGTGTGTATATATTTGTGTGTTTTATGATTAAACGTTTCAGTTGCTAGTAGCTCTTCCTCCCGTAGTCTTCCTTGTCTAAGTTTTGGCTTGCGCTGTCCCCATCATGTGCGTTTCTTGCATGCGGCGCTGTCCCGGCGAACAGGTCTCTCCTAGGCAGGGTGGCGCAAAAGACTTAGCATCGCTGCAGTTATTCGGTAACGGCTTCATAAAGCCGCAACGTCGACGATCCCTAGCACACTTTCACTTCACTATAATCCCCTTTCACGCATTTGTTAACTGACTTTCAAGACTTTCAGCAATAGTCCAGATATGGCAGGTGGCGACGACTTTTAGTTGCTGCGTTGTGTCCGATTCGTGCGCGGTCAATGTCCACCATGTAGGCAGATGGTTTCGCTATCACGTGCGTAGCGTTTCTGCCTGCAGAATACGCTCCGTGCTTGTCATTCATAATTCGTAAACGACGCGCCATATCAACAAGATCAGCTAAGCTCGTGCAACGGATTGCGAGGGCCGGCATTCATCCCTCGAACGATACGCCGTGCCAGAGTGTCGCTCTCGTGGACGCCGCCCGAGCCGCCAAAATCACCACAAAACCACCTGCGGCTTCCCCCAAAGCCGGAAACGCTGATTGGCTGTAGCATTTGAGGGAACCCGCCAATAGCGCCGCCGTTGACTTCAGCGCTTGCTGCGTCATCTACGCTACGTCAAAAACAATACATGAAAGCTCTGTTAAATAAGGGCAAGACCTATATATAAATAAATAAATAAATAAATACATAAAAAGATGTAACTTTTTTAGGAAACTGGCTGGCTCAGAGGCCTACAAGGATGTTAGGGAGGGAAAGGAGGGGGTACAATTAAGTCCGGCTCAGAATGTCAGCCTCGCGTGCGAAATCCCAGAGGGAACGCAGGACTCGGGTGACGTGCGTGTGCTGTGATGGTGTCATCCAGAACTCGTACGTGGGCACTTGGCGGCGATGGCGCCCGCGAATACTCTAAAGACCGGGACACTCACACACTCGGTGCTGCATAGTAGGACGTACCCCAGGTCATAGGTTCGACAGTTGATGTCAGGATGGGAGTGTTCAACGTCGTCAGGTTGCTGGCGTCCATGACGAGGGATGTAAGCTCGCCATTTAGCAAGAACATCAAGGGTTAGTGCCGCTCCAGCTCAAGCCTTATGGATGAAAACCTCAGCAGCGCGCCGTAGTCCGCTCGGCAATGGATGTGGGTCGAAAGGTACCGATGCCAGAAGCGCTTGCCGTCCCAGTTTCTTAAGGAAGTCACGCTGGTCGTCGCGGTCCTGGAGTGAATGGGTGGTAGTGATCCCGTGGTCCAGCGGCGGGGAGCGGGAGTTTAGAAGCGCGTTCGCCAAAGCGTGAGCGGCCTCATTTCCGAAGCCACCCGCATGGCCGGGAACCCATGGTTACATGTACGTCCACATTTTGTTGTACGCGAAGTGCGCGGCAACTGCTCTCAATTTGATGAGTCAGACAGCCGTGGTGAGAAATCTGCCTTAATTTTCTGAGGGCCTGAATGGAATCTGTGTAGATGGTGAGGCGCTCCCCAGGGTGAAAGGCGCGTTAAGCAATAATAGACGTTGACCAGAGAGAATCCATGTGCGGCGCCTTGAGTGATTGCGCCTCCGCTCTTCGATTGTTGCAACTATTGCAGGAAGAGAAGAGAAACGATGGAGCCCTTCCATTCGCGCGCGCCGGGGAAGGCCCGTAATGACACGCATGGATGCTCTGTGTAGCACCTCCAGTTCGATTTAATTGTGCCTGAGTGAGATCAAAGCACTAGGCTCCCTAGCACGCAATGTTAGTAGTGCAACTACTAACATGCGGGTGACCTTTCGTACCCGCACCCGCACTGCAATGATGGGAAATTCTCTTAAAGGAGCACTGACACGAACATTTTATGTTACACTTTTATTTCTTTTATCGATGCTTAATGGCCTGGCGAACCTGAAAGAGCACTTCAAATACTTCAGTGCGCGATAGTTATTTATATGGAATGGCCTGAAAATCGTTTGTTTCAAATTCCCACGCTTTCATCCCGAACGGCGCATATGACAGAATCCCTGACTGACCTCACCGCTTTGTGCGGACGTCACCGGCGCCCACTTGAGAGGGTGTTGCGCCCTCTCGCCGCTCGTGGGGCCGCGCACATGAAGTGACGTCACGAGTTTTTGACGAGCGCTGCCGCGTCACTTCTTTTGGCTTTCACTGGATGATGTCACGCCGATGTCCATTTGCTGAGTGCCGCGCTCCGCGCGCTGCTCCGTCGGCGCGACAAATGAGATCCAATTAAACTATGTTCTTCGCGTCGCAGGCCGTTCATATTTCAGCCAGGGTATTCTGTTGAGTGAAATAAGCGAACTGTGCAATAATATTAACGCCGAAAATTGGTGTCAGTGCTCCTTTAATGAGGTGAAGGATCTTCATCCATGCATGCGCGAGCTCTTTAAGCCATGCGTCGGGACCTCCGTTCTCGTGAAACGGTACGCCCAAGATGCGAAACTGGCGGGTAGGTGATCGGATGATTAATTGATCCCCGAGCTTCAGACTCACTTTAGCTCTTTCTTCCCGTGACCCTCCCAGGAAAATGTACTGGATTTTCTCAGGCAACGGGTGCATGCCAATTTGTGGAAGGTAAGCGAACAAAGCATCCAGGGCAGTTTTAACTGCAGTTACTGCTTGTTCTGTAGTGGCATGCTTCCACGGGTCACTCCAGATGGTGACGTAATCGGCGTACATAGTAAAACGAATGCCCCTAGCGTGATCGTGAAAGCAATTTGCAAGCCCTCTCATCACTAGGTTAAATAGGGCTGGTGAGAGGATTGCCCCTTGGGGTACTCCTACACTATTTGTGTAGTGACGTAGTTGGCTACGCCCGCTACATATTTCGAATGTGCCGTCTTGAAAGAACGCTTTAACCATGTTTACGATTCGTGTGCCGAGACGAGCTTCTTCCAATGCTTGAATAATGGCTTCGTGACAGACTGTGTCAAACGCTTTGCGAAGGTTCACGGTGCGCAGTATGCTCAGCACACCGCTTCGCAGGCCGCGGCGCTTGTTTGCCAGACGTTGGAGGAGGTAGAGGCTCTCGTGTGTGCAAAGGTTTGGCCGGAATCCCGTTTCCGCTGGATGGAAACGAGGACATCGTTCTTCAAGGTGGTAATTGAGACGTGTAAGAACTATTCTCTCGAGAAGCTTTCAAAGGGTTGAAGTCAGTGAAATTGGCCGCATGTTGCTCAGTTGCGTTGGGGACTTGCCAGGCTTGGGAATAGGTATTATGATGGAGTGCTTCCATTCGGACGAAAAAGTACCCGACACCCAAGACTGATTGAAGTTTTCGAGTCAGTGCTGCTTGCCAGTGTGATCTAAATTGCGGAGCATCTGCCAGGGGATCCGATCCTTTCCAGGCGCACTCCGCTCATTTACGCTGTCTAAGGCGTGCAGCAATTCTTGTAGTGTAAATGGTGACTCTACCCCGTCATCGCAGGCTAGGGAACGTTTTCGGTATAGGTGAGGTACCGGGGGTTTACGAGGCTGTGGAAAAGTCGTAGATGCAGCCAAATACTCAAATTCTGCACTGAGGATGCCTTCATTGAGAAGTATTGCTTGCATGGGGTTTCCATGTTCGCGCTCACCGTTGATGGCTCGAAACGTTTGCCAGAGTTTTCGAATGCCTGTTCTTTCTCCCAAGGAGGTGCAGTGGTCGAGCCATTTTTCGTGAGCAAGTTGCTTCGCATAACGTCGACCTTGTGCCGTCTTATCGCGTACCTTGAGAAGGTCCACGAACCACCTACCCCTGCGAGGTAAGCATGGGGCAACTGCTACCTCTATTCCACAGGTTCAATAGATGTTGATCTGGTGTGGGAATTTTCTCGTTGACTCAGATGTGCCGAGTTGAGTCTTCCGCTGCACGCAAAATTTTCACGTGGAATGGGATGCACATTTCGTAACGCATAAAATTATCACGAAATTCGTCCCAATTCACAGCCTTTGTGTGCCGCGTACGATTTGTTGTTGTTGCAATATTCAGCTCCAACCAAATTTGTTAACGGTCGCTACCCATGGTATCTAGCCCGCATCGCCACTCGCGCAAAATACAAGGTGTGCTCCACGTTATGTCAGGGGATGTGTCCTGCTGGCCAGCGTGAAGCCCATGTCGAGTTGGGTAGGCGGTGTCGTTCGCCAATACACGGACAGCAGCCTCAGTTTCGTCGCTAAGGCGCTTCCCACGGATTGAGTCCAGACATATCCCCAGCCACGATGCTGGGCATTGAAGCCCCACACATGAGTATGACGACACGCGGATATTGCGCACGAAGATCCCGTAGCCATGTGAAATCTGCTCGTCTCTGCACACTTGTGTCTGGACCGATATTGCGAGCATTGTCTTGCGGGGTGCCCGTTTGCATCTTCCTGCTACCACCTCCTGGTAATCTCTGCAAAATGCAGCTGTATTCAGTGCCGTGTGAGGTACAGGCAGTCACAGAATAAACCGTACCAAGCGAGCGGTGCGCGAAAACTATCGGCGCGACACCTTCCGGCCCAGCGCCTGCTCTCGAGATAGCGGAGGGCGCATGCGTGTCCCTCCCTAGAGTTTGTGCATGTCAGTTTCCTTGATTTCGGCTGCAGCACTTTCATCATCTCCAATGCGACGCGCGGCGGCGCCTTGCGCGGCGAGCCTACCGACCGGGCGTGATGCATGTCGCAGCCCGCAGCGTGCGCCATGCGCTGATGCCGCGTAACTGTGCGTTCATCTGAGAATGTTCGTTCGGCGCTCTTTTTAGATGCGCCGCTGAGAGCATCTCTTGTCGGCGGCCCTGTCCTTCCTGCGTGCGTCCGTCGTCGTCGTCGGCGTCCGCACTCTCCTCCGCTCACCCTCTCTCCTCTCCGATAGCGAACACTCTCTCGCGAGGGGCATTGGATTAGATTCGATTGGATTGGCTTCGCTTGGATTGGATTTGGATTGGATTGGATTAAAGTGGATTTTGTTGGATTGTGTTGCGTCATAGCCGCGGCAGACGCACTGGCACCGGCGCGTGCCCAGGTGAGAGCGAACACTCTCTCTCAACATCTGCGGGTGTGCGGCCCAGCGCGCTCTCACTCCGCCGGTGGGCGGCGCTGCGCGCGGTGCTGCGCATGTGCCGTACTCTCTCTCTCCGCGGTCTCCTCTCCTTCGGGCGCGCTGCGCTTATAACCAGTGTTCCGCTCTCCGGAGGCCTTTAAGGCGCAACCACATGCGACGTTTTGGTCGCGTTTGGAGACCGTCCGCGGCGACGCGCGTTCAGCGCGCGCCACCAAATACACAGCAGCGCGCTCGAAGCGCCGGTGTCTGCGCATCCCAGATTTTCGGTCCGTTTTCGGCGTCTGCGCCGGATGTTGCTGTCCTCAATTTCCGGTCCCCCTCCGCACGCAACATGGCGGCTCTTTATTTGGCGGCTCTTTAGCACTTTATTTAATAGAACATCAATTTAACGTGTTTTGTTTGTTGAAGTTTTGATTATTCTTCAGTTTATTAAGAATGACTTAAACAGAACGATGCTGCCTTTACCAAAGTAAGTCTGGCAACTTGGATCGGAGAAGCGCTCTTCGCGCGTCTCATGTGGTTGCTCGCCCTCTCCAACGCCCGTTCCGCGTCGGCGCCAGGTGCCGCAGACGGTTGCAAGACGCGGCCAAAACGTTGCATGTGGTTGCGCCTTTAGGTCGACGGTTGCTCTCCGATTGCGCTTGAACCCCCCTAAGCGTCGCATCACACCAGGGTTCCCGCGAGGGGAGGTGGGCGTAATTTTTTGTCATTTTATTGACTGAAACGCAAACTGGCGTTGAAGAAAGGCTGCGATAAAGATTCACACATGACTGAACCAGTGCTGGTCGTTATGCGACAAACACACATTTGATAGAACTAAAAACAGCGACGTTTTTTTTTTAATTTCGAGTTTTTCCCGTGCGGCATATGAGAGGCGGTTTAAAGATGGGAGGAGGGAAGAAAGTAGGAAGGAAAGTGTTTATTCGCTTCGCAAAAATAGACCGAAATACACAACTGTCGGTGTGAGTGAATTGCTATCGAAAAGCAATGAGGCGTTTCCTTCCATGTCACCCATTGGACAGTGATAGCTATGAAGCGTATAAAGCACGTAACTCGTCCTCCACGGCCATATTCGCGAAGAATGCCGTCCCGCGTCCCCATCGAGCAACGGAGGCACATCGTGCGACTTTTCATCGAAGGGACTACTTGGGAATTAAAGTTGCCACCTCACCGGGAGGTCTAGTACTTCTGTAAGCCGCATTATTCAAGCTTACCGCGATCATCAGGGCAGACTCATTGACGCAGAGCGCAGCGGGCGGCCTAAAGTCGCCTGTGAGGAGCAGGAACTACTGATTGTCGCAGCCGCTGTGGAAGATCCCCTCCTGTCTGCAAAAGAAATTCGACAGGAGCTGTCATTGAATGTCTCTTTCGAGACAATTCGAAGACGACTGAAGGAGGCGGACTCGGGAGTTGCGTGGCAGCGCAGAAACCGCGCCTGACGAACCGCCAGAGGCTGGAAAGGCTGGAGTTCGCCCGGGCGGTGGAGCGGTGGACAACGGACGAGTGGAAGGAAGTTATATTCACAGACGAATCGACTTTCTGCACTCGCTGGGATCAACAGCGGCGTGTTTGGCGTCCGATGAGCTGCAGGTACGAAACTAAACTGTGAAACGTAGCTGGTAATGTGTATTCTAGATGATATATAAACTACTACAGTGTAAGAGGTCAAATCGGGAGCACGGTTTAATGTGAGAATTGCTGAGAATTCCTTCGGGGGTCCCGAGTGCAACGCTAAGCGTAATTGTTAAGGCTAGCCATGCATAACTGCCTGTTAATAACTATATTTCGGAGCAACCGATATACAATGTCCCTGTAAATTTTATTCAGCTGGGTTCATTTGAAACGTTTTAATCGTAGTTTTATAAGCACCGTTTGTTAAGCGCTTCTTGTCGCTGTTTTTTTACGAAACACTTCAGGTAACCCGCATCGGCTAACGGGGCTTTTGTAATTCCCGATATGGAAAGAGGATGAAATTGGTGCATAGATTTATGCAGGATACTGTTCGCCTACGTGGCAGTGGGGGTGCAGCCTCCCGCTAAAAAATGTGCCAGTAATTTCAATCGATACAAACTATCAAACACGGCGAATGTCCTTTCATTGATTTAGCTAGTATACCCTCCGAACATCTTCGGAGATATCTTTCCTCGGAGATATCTTTCCTGGATGTATTTCTGTATTTAGCCCGATGGTATTTAGATACCAGCCCGGCTACATCCAAAGCGTCCTTTCCAGTGAGAGGTGCTACGTCAGCATATGGGGCGCAATGAGTGCGGACGGCCTGGGACCCCTCGTCAGAATTTCTGGGCCATTCAATGCTTCCCAGTACTGATACATCATTTCGACAAGTCTGCTCCCCTACGTCCTAGCCGGGTGCTTCATCCTGCAACAGGACCTAAGCCCTGTCTTCACAGCACGAGGCGTGAGCTCACTTCTCGAGGACCACGCGGTGCGACGGCTGCGGTGGCCTCCGTGCGGGGCAGACCTAAATCCGATAGAAAATGTGTGGGGGATTATAAAGATGCATCTCGGCAAACGAAGTGACTGCGGTCACACGGCGGACGAGCTGTGGCAGGCAGTGGAAGATGAATGGGGACGCCTGCGCCCCCGTCCCGAAATCATAAAGTCGCTTTATGAGTCGCTCCCCCGACGCATTCGTGAAGTTATCGAAAACGACGGAAACTTCACACACAATTAATAGAGAGTTTTAGCAGTACGTATGCTCCGTTCGTTACGTTCGTTACGTTGCTACCGGGTTTACCGGGACCCGACTGCGCATGCGCCATTTGTTCCGTACGCGGCCGGCGTCTCTCCAGGCGCTCGTCTTCCGTGTTACCGTATCCGGAGCCCGCAACCGGCTTGCTCGGGTGTTAGAAACTTTAGGCTTAGCGTCCTGGCGAATATTTGATCGCCGCTATCTGTGCAACTGCGAATGACACTCCGTAACACAACGTTTCACCTCACTATCATCCCCTTTCTCGCATGTGAAACTTTATTTGAGCTACAACTGCCGTGAGCGACCGGTGACCGAGACATCTGCGTAGCCTGTTTCGATGCTTCCGAGGCAGGTATCGCCATCTCTCGGCCACTCGCCGCACCGCGCGCCGCGGCATCCATGGCCGGTCAGCATATGCTTGCATCGCGGCAGATATATCTGATCGCCGCTTTTAAAATAAGCCCCGAGAACAATCCCTAGCACAATTTTTCACCACACTAACACCTACTTTCTCGCAGGTGGAACTTCGTTTTAGTGATCAGATTGATTTGGAAGAACAGCGACAAGCGGTTGCTACCGTGGTCTGCGCCGGTTCGAGCCGCTGAGTGTGCCGAGCTGGCAGGCGCGACCGGCGTGTGCGCTGACTGTTTCCGATGCAGAAAACGCTTCACGATTGCCTGCTTTATCCATTTCTTGCGTACAAACCTGCGGAATCTACAAATTCAGCTCAGCGATCGTCGTAGTTGACCATGGTGCAAAAACAGTGGGCGGAGCGGCGCCGACGAGGCATCGCACACCCGCATCGGGCCATGTGTCTCAAATTCACGCGTACGACTAGTCGTGGTGACAGTCGTAACGATCAGTCGCATACGAATCGCGTGTACCAATTGTACATGTGTCTAGCGCTTCAATCGGGCAAGGCCAAGGCCATTCCTCCACGTGAACGGCGCGCGACCATGTCGTCACCTGCGCTCGCTCTGGTGCCGTCGCCGCCACCGCAGCCCCTGCCTCACAATGCGTCCGGCCGAGCGCGATTTATTTTAGATTTGCAATGCTTTAGGGGAAACTGCGTTGTTTATTTACGTATTTTTAGCGTGCGGATTTTTGCAACTACTCGGCTAATCAGCCGTCACACGGAACGAACGGTACGACGCTACGGAGTGCTAAAACACGTTTTCCGTCTCACTCTACGGAAAGAACCCGGTACGTACGCGCGCATGCGCAGTCGGGTCCCGGTAAACCCGGTAGCAACGGAACGGGCACGGGCAGGGTGCCTGAGAACCCGGGCATACACGGGTAGCTACAGGCAGCAGGATGAAACGTGTGCATGCTGCGGCAGTGATCGAGAAACTATAGAACATATTGTCAGGAGCTGCACAGAGATACGGCCACCGTGGGGTGAGGGGGAAACGACGCTGGCGGAGGCTTTGGGATTTGGGGCGAGGGGGAACCTCAACTTCAGGGCCATAGAGGTGGCGAAGAGGCGACTGGAGTGGTGGTGGAGGAAAAGCAGGGAAGGGATGGGTACGCAGGTTGAGTAATCATGCGGACGAGAATTTAGAACAGCGAGGGGAGAAAAAAGGGGGGTGGGAGCGAGGAGTTTAAAACAGAAAAGAGGGAGAGATGGGAGGGAGGAAGCAAATATATAGGTTAAACTGGGAGTAGGGCATGTAAACGTAATAAAACAGGCAAGTCGATTGCTGACAACCGACGCCCCGATTCAAAGGGAAAGCCACTAATCATCATCATCATCATCATCAGCATCGAAACAGGCTACGCAGATGTCTCGGTCACCGGTCGCTCACGGCAGTTGTAGCTCAAATAAAGTTTCACATGCGAGAAAGGGGATGATAGTGAGGTGAAACGTTGTGTTATGGAGTGTCATTCGCAGTTGCACAGATAGCGGCGATCAAATATTCGCCAGGACTCTAAGCCTAAAGTTTCTAACACCCGAGCAAGCCGGTTGCGGGCTCCGGATACGGTAACACGGAAGCAGAGCGCCGGGAGAGACGCCGGCCGCGTACGGAACAAATGGCGCATGCGCAGTCGGGTCCCGGTAAACCCGGTAGCAACGTAACGAACGGAGCATACGTACTGCTAAAACTCTCTAATAAGGGGAACCACTCGGACAATCATCGATGTCTCTTTTTTTTGTTCCGAACCGAATAAACCTTCGCTGTATTCAGTTCTTGCTATCAACTGTGTTCGTCGCATAACGACCAGCACTGGTTTAGTCATGTGTGAGCCTTTATCGCAGCCTTTCTTCAACGCCAGTTTGCGTTCCAGTCATTAAAATGATAAAAAGAGCGCCGAACAAACATTCTCAGATGAACGCACAGTTACGCGGCATCAGCGCATGGCGCACGCTGCCGGCTGCTGCCAAGCGTCACGCCCGCTCGGTAGGCGAGCCGTGCAAGGCGCCCCCGCGCGTCGCATTCGAGAGGAACGGAGTGCTGCAGCCGCAGTCAAGGAAACTGACATGCACAAACTATAGGGAGGGACACGCATGCGCCCTCCGCTATCTCTACAGCAGGCGCTAAGCCGGAAGGTGTCGCACCGATAGCTATCGCGCGCCTCTCGCTTGGTCCGGTGTATTCTGTGGACGCCTGCACATCACGGCGAACAAACACTACGGGTTGTGCCTGAACCAATCTTTCCGAACTGTCGTGTCTCGCGGTATGCACAATAGAAGGTTGAAAGTAACCGTCGTAGCCTCTAATGCCCGGTTGAGTACCCCTTGTCCCTTGCAGTAGAAGGAGGGCCGGGTTCCCAATATGCCCAACTAGCATGTTCAGTTCATTGGCATATGACCCCAGGCTGCGGTAGTTCCGATGTTGGGCATCCGGACATCTTGACATAGTGGTTGAAGATGGATGAGGG
Organism: Haemaphysalis longicornis; assembly: GCF_048455015.1. Lineage (NCBI taxonomy): Eukaryota > Metazoa > Arthropoda > Arachnida > Ixodida > Ixodidae > Haemaphysalis > Haemaphysalis longicornis. The sequence continues at coordinate 227,930,525 of NW_027526203.1, read as the reverse complement.
GTATAGGTGTTGTTGAGGTCGATGTTTTGGCTGGATAAACAAAATGTGGGAGTCTGAAGGGAGCTGGGGCAGCCGAGCAAGTATCTGCTGCATGAATTGCTGCATTGTTTGCTGTTGTTGCTCCATAAACTGCTGTATTGCTAGTTGTTGCTGAGTTTGCGTGGCTGCAGGACGTTGCGCCAAGTAAATGGTAGAATGAACACTTCCTTCTTTGCCGGTGCTGGGTTCAGTGTTAACACAGTTCAGTTTGGTTGCTGTAATTTCCGATTGGGCAAGTGTGATGCTACTGTCAGGCGAACGTGGCTGAGGTCGGTCATGCGCCTCGATGCGGTCTCGCTCTTTCCGCAATTGATCCTCTCTGCGCTGCCGCATCAAGTGGCGCTCTTTACGTTCTTTGGCTTGGCTGGAAAACTGGGACTTCACAGTTTCAAGAGATTTCTGGAGTTCTGAAATTCTGAAATTTGTTTTTCAAGTGCCTTATACTCGACGCATAGTCACGCTAAGCTTAAGTTTCTTCTAGTGTCAGTTCCTGCAATGCTTGGTCGATCTCTCCTTGGCACGGCGTGATGGTGTTTGAAGGCTTGTGGGAAACTGTTGCTTTGCGAGCGGCACAGCCGTATGTCCCATCCTGTGAAACATCAGGAGTGTCTCTTAACGACGCCGACCTGGCAAGGGAGGATGATGTGCAGGAACTCCTACGAGTCCTCTGGTGCGACTTTGTTGCCTGGGGCCGCCATTAAGAGTGGCGGATACGGGATATGCCCTTGCTGGTGCGGTTTGCTTGCCTGTTGAAAACTTCTCGTTTGGGACACTTTGGGTCAGTGGCAAGGTGTCCTCCCTCATTGCAGTATGCGCAGAAGGGCTTTCTTTTGTTTGGACACTGATCTGGAGTTTCTTGGTGAACAGTGCCGCACGTGGGGCAGACCGCTACAGCCTTTGGGCATATGTCCCGCTTGTTCCCTGGACCGTGGCATCGGAAGTACACAAAGGACGTAATCTTGAAGGGTATCACTTTCTTGAGTGTTACCAAATATTTGATCATGCGAGGAGGCCGAGAAGACTGAAACGTGATGAGGGCGGAGCCACATTTGCCCATCGGTCTTGCCGCTAGAATTTTCACACTTTCCGTGGTAAGTGCATTCATGAGAGAGGCGCTAGTTTCTCCCTTTTCGCAGACATGCATGGCTGCAAGAGACATGCCACGTCCCGACGCCTGATTCACCATGACTGAGTGGAAGTGTACATCCTGGTATGGGTAGTGCCTTTAGCCGCAATCGTTTGCCTGCCTGTGCTGAATCACAACTGTGTACGATGACCGTGTTAGCCTGTTCGCCAACCTTGATTGTCAAGTGCTTTTGTAAGTCGAGGTTTTCAGAGAAAGCGGCAATAGACTTGTACAGCAGTTGTGCACTGAGGGTCTTGATGTCAAATCGTACCTTGGGTCGAACAGTAAGAACATGACTTCCGATTTCCACATGCTCTTGGGCCTGTACAGGGCGGGTACGTCGCTTGCGACGGTGATCCACTTTTTCCCACACGCTGTGGTTGTCGTCATCCTCAGGCATTATCACAGCAGATGGCCAATGCGCTTCGAGATCCGCGGCGATGCGAACTCGCGGGTCCTCGTGCGAAGGTGAGGGATCCTCCGTTCGCTTGCGTTTTGCGAGGGCTGAAGGGTATAGTTGCACAAGGTTAAGCGCAGCCGAAGCCTCAGACGTAAGTGGTGTACTGGGAGCGTTAGGCTTAACGTCCATTGCACGGCCTTTCACTACCAGCGATGCATCAGAGATGAAGTCGCTTACCAAGAATGAATTTTTGAGCATTCCACAGTACGCTTACATACGCCACTCACATGATAAGGCACATAATTTTGTCAAATCCAGAATGTTTCCAGGAGCCATCGCGATGGAAGAGCGATCGCTCTTCTTCTTCCTTCTTCTCAAATAAATAAATAAATAAATAAATAAATACGTTTGTGTTTGGTAGCACTTAATTACATTAGCCACGTGTAACACCCACTCGAAATAGCACTGCGGTCGGGCTGAAGAGGGTTTAGGTCATTATCGAATATTATTCCTCTGAGGAAAACACAATCGTCTGCAAATATATACATGTTAAAAAAAGAAGTGTACGAGGGACTGAACATTGGGGCACACCAGAGTGCGCTGCACTCGGCTCACATTCGTTATTCTTAGCGCTGACAAATTCCTATCGTAATAAGATCTAGCGTACTTATTATGCGCACTGCTTTGGAAAGATGTGCTATGCAAAACATTGGCCGCGTATCTGCTTACTTCGCTGCAAATGTCGTAAAACGAGAGCCGCCTTCCGCCGCTGTCACGTAAATGCCTCTCTTCTGTTTCCCTCCCACTTCAAGCGCCCTTCCACTCCCGTCTCACTCCTCCCACAATAAACACAGTGGAGGTTTGCTAAAGTCAATTCAATTTTGGCGCGTTGCACTGCTAGCGCGCCAATTACTGGAAACTTTTGTTGATTGACTATGATGTTTAACGTGCCGGCGAAACACAGGCGATGGGGCGCGCTGTAGTGGAGGGCTCCGGATTAATTTTGCCCACCTGGGGATCTTGAACGTCGCCGAAATCTCGAGCACACAGGCGTTTTTGCTTTTCGCCTCCATCAGAAGAGCACACGCCGGTGTCGGGGAACGAACCCGCGACCTTGAGCTCATCTGCACAACGCCATAGCCACTGAGTCACCGCGATGGGTCTGGAACCTTTTGTTACTGTCGGACTTCTTGAAATGCCGCCCCAACGTGGCGCCCCAAGAGGAAGAGGTTTTTGTATTTCTGGGTGAAAACATTTTTCAAGGTGCATATTTTATTTTCTATCGCAAAAATAAAGCAGATCTGTACTTTAATAAAAGAACACTGCAAATATTACTTGGGTATTAATGTTTTGCCTCAAATATCCCTAATCTTTATTTTTGCTCGACGATGTTGACAAGTACGAACATTGCCAGCAGATTTAGTAGTTTGGAAATGCTGGGTCTATATAAACGCCTCGTGCGAGAACTTTTTTAACTTCTGGCCGGGCAACTTAATCGAGGGACGGACAGACAAACAGAAATACCGATATTTTCGCGTTTAAGTAGCCACCGACTATATCGTCTTTAGAAACTTCCATTATTCTCTCTGCCCTGTGTCTCTACTGCTAAGGACGAGAGCGATGGCGGCAAGTTATTTATCACCACTGCCCGTGGTTACCGCAAGGAAAAGACGCGGATACCAATATTAAGTAAAGCAGCAGACGATATCGTGATTACCATGTTCTTTCCTGGTCGCAGAGAGAAGCCCAGCGTTGCATTTGAGCACTTGCTGCAACCGCCAGTATTCGGAGTACCCGGCCCGTATGCATTAGCTGGAGTGCGCCCAATTTGCCGAACTCGAGGCCTGTTTACCAACGTCGCGGAAAAAGTCTTGGGTAAGTGAACTATCGCTTATTACAAGACTTCAATAACGGACAGCCACAACCTTTAGCCATAAGATTTCAACTTAAACGCTGCACAAGACTTAAATCGTTTTATACAGTTCCCTGTAACAAGTGCTAACAGTACCCCAATTCATTTATTTCAGTACCCCAGATGTTGGATAGAATAGTAGTGATTGGAACGCAGCTGAGCGCTCAAAATACCAAGCAGGAAAATATCCAGCAAACTCCAGCAAAACAAAACACTTGGAAGCTTTGAAGCGGCTGTCTAATTTGTGTCAGGAAAATTTGACGAGATGCCAAACACACTCTCTGCACAAGAAAAGGGAATCGCCGAACTAAGTTAGCAAGTGGACAGTCTTCAGGCACAGATGACACTTAAAAACAAAGAGATCCAACAGGTTAGAGCAGCTCTCAGTGACATGGAGCAGTTCTCCAGACGGAAAGACATTAAAGTGCATGGAGTCACCATCACAGATAAGGAAGGTCTCATGAGGAGTGCCTTAATGAAATTAGCCAAAAAACTAGATGTGCCCACACCCACTGTCGATAGCGTGGAAGCTGTGCATACAATGAAGTCAAAAGAGGGGAAGATTCCGCAATCCTTGTCAGGTTTCGGACTAGGAAAGTCTGCGACATTTGGCATGCCAAAAGCAGCAAACTTAGGGACGATGACATTTTTGTGAATGCAAACCTAACGCGGTACGTTAGACAGTTGATGTGGGCTACGAAAATGAAAGCACGTGCAACATCCTACAAGTCCGCATCGACACGAAATGGCAAGGTCTTCCTGAAGGAGAACGCAGGAAAGCCTGAAAGCCTGCTTTATTGAAGATGAGATGCTACAAGAAAATCGCCGCAAGCGGCTTGAATTACTTCATGGAAATATTAGAAGTATTAAAAAGCACTGTAACGGGATAACAGTCCATCTACCCGAAGAACGACAAGAACAGGTTGACATTCTTGCATTACCTGAGATAAACATTGATGAAACTTCATGTAAAACATACAAAATAACTGGTTTTGACTCATACCATTTTTTCGCAAAAGTGAAGGGGTTGTGGAATATTAGTATTTGTCAAAAACAACTGAATTCGGACCAACTCAGCAGTCCACTAAAAGAAGCGGACATTGTAGCAATTAAAATATCCAAAAAAGAAAATACGTTTGCCCTGTACGCAATATACCATCCGCCTTCCAATGGAACTCGAAAATTTGAAGCGTTGCGGGAAAAAATGAATTATGTAACAAACCTTATAATTACAGGTGACATAAATATTGACACCTTACAGCTATACAGGCCAGTTGCAGGAGACTATATTGATATCCTATCGCAGTTCTCCTTATATAACGTAACTTGGGAAGTTACTAGAGAAGAGCACTTAAATAATACGCTAACACGATCCTGTATTGATCCATTAAGCATATAATAAATAATTTATCCGCAGTATCTGAAATCATAGCGAAAAAATTGACTAATCATTTGTATATTACGCTAGCGCTACTGGAGGAGTGCTGTGCGGAAGTAGTTCGAAATAACCCACAGTGCATTCACATATTTGATAATAAATTATTAAGAAAATATGTACATGAATACGACTGGCCGAAATTGATAACATCTGATCATATAAAAACGTATGACCTTGTAGTTAGCAAGTTTAAAACCAATTATGCAAATTCAAATAAGACAGCAAATATTGAGCACATGAAAACGAGAATAAATGAATCAATTATGAAATCCTGAGACTGTGCCACCTACAGGATAAAGTCTAGAAAAAAACGAGACCAAAACCAGACTATTCGTTTCTTGAAGCGAAGTTTCGTACTTCTCGTGAACAGGTGACAGCGAAAGTTAGATTAGCGAGAAAAAGGTATTTTGCAACTAAGTTTGACCAGGCAAAAAGAAACCCCAAACATTTCTGGAACTCCCTTAACTACTTAATGGGAAGGGTAGGGACTAAGAACGCGGACGCAATAATACAACAAGGATATGGCGATATGCACGACTTAACAACTCTCTGCGACACGTTTAACGGCGGATTTGTCGAAGTACCAGCGCATTTAGGGCACCAATTAAAACAACACAGCTCGACACAACTAAACTTCCAAGCATCGCAAACACACCTATATTACCAGAGATAACCCAAAACGATCTACTAAGTACTGTGGCGACTATTTCTCCCCTTACCCCTCCAGAATTTGATGCCTTAAGGCCACGATATAGCAGGGAGAATATTAATAAACTGAATTGTGTAACTGCATGGATTCTCATGGAATTTACACATCTGGGATGTATAAATTCCATTAGAATAGATGTAATTAGAATAGCGGTGCCAGAAGGAGGGCTCTGCGAAAGGGTAGCAGAGCGCGCGCCACGGAAGAGAAACATCAACGCCGGAGGTAACCCGCTGCCCCGCGAGCAATACGAGCCGCCTTGAAGAGGTGAAGGTTGTGATGGAGGCGAACAGGAGGTTCCTGGCGATTGCGACCTCACGGAACGAGCTCCGTGAACGATGGCCTGGTTAGGCCCTCCGGAGGCCTAATCAAGTTGTGACGGTCACGGCAGCAAAGTTCAACAGAGAGTTCCACAGCAGATCAATGGAAGGCGCAACTAGGCTTTCAGCGGAAAATGCTGTACAGTCCGCACAAAAAAGATCATCAAGAGCAGAAAAGATAGTTTTAAAGCGAAAGCTTTCTTAGTGGGGCCGATGGCGTCCGGTAAAAAAACTAAAACTACTAGACTGGTCGGTTTACCGAAAAGCTCTGATAAGATCTCTGGACACACGGCGCGTGCGTGAAACCGGGCTTTCATCGTGTCAAAAGAGTTACTTGAAAATCTCGAAAAAGTAACGTTTCTAGGTAAGACAACACACGCATAGATCATGAAGAAGGAGTGCAATGGTGTACCTTTATCTCGTAAACCACGTATCGGTATACATTTAGATCGTAGATGTGTTTACTTAGTGAGCGAAAAATTGTCGCATGGGTTCGTTTATTGTTTGCGATTTGGGGTTTCAATGTTTGGCGATCGAGTAGACGCACGTTCAGCGAAGATTGGACGCACTTTTATCTTCCGCGCTTCTCTCAGCGCGCTTTAAGCCTATGCGCTTTTTTTTTAACAAGGGATGGTAAAGATTTTTTTACCGTAGGGCTAAACTGCTATCACAGCCATCCGCAATAAGGGCCTCCCATTATCATGCTTACATATTCAGTAGCAGTCCTCCTCACAATGCCGGATACAGAGAGAGCCCACAGGAAGTCTTGGTGTAAGCGGCAACGCCAACCAATTCTAATGTCGGATCGTTCAAGCAAAAAAAAAAAAACAGAAAAATACGGTAATCCGGGGCTATCGCCCTAGAGGGAAATTCGGCGAAAGTTGTCTGGGGGATACAGCTGCAAAAATATCCCACTCGGCGAAAATATAAGCTTGTGCATCTTCGCTGTTTTATTTATAACCGACACGCAACCGCGCCACGAAATTGTCACTGCGCCACCGTCAAAAACTTCTAGGACACCTAATCCCTCATTATAATGTCCTGGATGCGAGAGCATTAGGGTTTAATCGTGGAGCAGATATGCCAGTACTGATTCACAGCTGCTGTCGATGTAGACAGTTTAGAGGCCATCGCCGTACACATTGCACTGAATAAATTTACAGAACATGCGCCGTATGGAAGGCAGCGCATTCATTCTATGCATGATTATGACATGTTGCCTACAGTAGCACGCCTCCAGTGGTACGCATGTGTCCTCTCGTTATGATCGTTATCATCCGTTTCCGGTTACGAGGTTGGCTTCCAAACTTCAAATTTTGGGGGGTTTCACGCCCCGAAGCTACACGTGGGCTATGAGGTGCGCCATAGTGAATGGTTCCGATTTAAGTGAGGCCCCCTGGGCATCTTTAACATGCACCGAAACCTCCATCGGCACACGGGCGTTTTGGTTTTTCGCAGTTATCAGAAGACGGCGTCTTCTTCGTTCAGTTGCTATGGCTCAGAGATATGGGCAATTGAGTTTTGTACCTCTACGTATAAGCCTGAACGTACCTTGACCCGTCGCGGTGGCGCTGTGGCTAAGGCGTTGTGCGGCTGAGCCCAACTGCGGGGGTTCCATCTCGGCCGCGGTGGCTGCTTTTCAAATGGAGACCAAGATAGAAAACGTGTCTGGCGATATTTCGGCACCCCTTAAATATCGTCAGCCGTCGCGAAAATCCTTCTAAAGCCTCCCACTAAGGCGTGCGCCATAGCCCCGCTGTAGCTTCGCCGTGTTAAGCCCCACCCCCCTCATATATAAGTAATGAACGTCCTTTGCTAGCTATCCCCATAATTGCTACACGGGTAATTACCCTTCTGTAAGTGTTGCTCCAGCAGTGACTACATGCCTGTAATACACGTTTCTAAGTTGCAGGCCACATCCCATTAGTTGGCCTTCAGTAAGCTATAATCATCGATCTGAGCACGATGTCGCGGGCTCGATTCCCGGCCGGGGCGGCCGCTTTTCTGGTGGAGGCGAAAAGCAAAAACGCCCGTGTGTACGAGATTTCGGCGTACGTTAAAAATCCCCATTTGGTCAAAATTAATCCGCAGACCTCCTCTACGGCTCGCCTCATCGCCTGCGTTGCGTCGGCGCGTTAAACAAACAATCAATCAAATCAATAATCATCGAGCTGGGGTGGTCCGGAAGGTCCGTGGGCGTCGTCATGCACTCTGGGGGTGTCAGTTCGAATACTATTTTTTTTCTGCGAAAAATTACTGTTTTGAATAAAATTCCCCTGAGATCCCATGACAGATGTGCTCCATTTGGGAGCATTTATTTACCTCATTTTTAGCCTTTTACCTGTCGAGCCCTTTGTGGGGCCTTCTTCGGGCTTTTTTTTTTTTTTCATGGATACCAAAATTTAACCAAAATAGTTAATGGTTTCGCATTACAACTAAACGCAAGCAGCATCGCGTGCCCAGCCTTCCGTAGGTTTCTGCGCCGTGGCTACGGCGGGGCTGGCGAGAATCCACACGAGTGCTGCTTACTTTTTATCTCGCTGTGGTACCTGCTGCCGCAAATTGTGGGAGCTATCGTGCTGGTTTTTTTTTTGTCTTTTTTTTTGCTCGCGACAATTAGACGATAGCTTTAAAATGATGACTACCATTTGAAGCTTTCGCTGTAAAGCAAACTTCCAAACGCCGCAGTGTTACAGCTACAATCGTGTTCTTTAATTGTTCGTGTGGCCTGGCTGGATACATTGATAGGGTGACGCGATATCTCCTTCACCTTCACGTGGAACGGCAGGTGTAGAGAAGATCATTACGCGGAGTAATTTCAATAGGTGTTTTTTTTTTACTTTGTTCTAACAATACCGTTTTGATTAATTGTGGGGTTTAACGTGCCAAAGCAACGCCGTAGTACAGTTATCCGGATTAATTTTGATAACCTAGGGATCTTTAACGTTCGCCAAAATCTCGACCCACGGGCGTTTTCGTTTTTCCCCTCCATCAGGAACGTAGCCACCGCGGCCAGGATCAGGCCCACATCCTTGGGCTCAGCAACGCAACGCCTTAGCCACTGAGACACCGTGGCGGGTGCTATTTTTATATTCGTTGCCCTTAATTAAGTATTTCTCCGGAATTCCCCTGATACATGTCGCGCCTGTAAGTTATGCGGATTTTCTAGTTTTCGCTCGTGAGTTGCGCTCTGCTTTCAGTAGCGTAGTTACGGGGAGAAATAAGTTCCACGAAACGCAACCGCACGGACTTTTCTGCCTACGTCGGTATGCTCCACGGATAAATTTCCCTGCACTAGTGTATATGATATTGTATGACAGGACTCGCTCGACCTCTTTCACTCTTTCTCGGTGCACGCTCATGATGTATGCTAATACTTCAACCACGCGGGCGGAGGCAAACTACAACGGCTGCACTGGGTCAGCTATCACAGCCCCTCAGGTGGCGACACATACCTTCAATGGCGCTCTCCCCCCTCCCCCCGCCCCCTGGCGTACACCGAAATGAATGTATCTATTGAGAGGATCATATATTCCCCTGGTATGTTCATTTATTTATTTATTTCTGTACCCTAAAGGCCCGCCTGGGCATTGCATACGGGGGGGGGGGGGGGGGGGGAGGGGAGGAGGCTACAGTAATGCAACACGGGAAGAAAGATTCAAACAGTACAGATAAACAAAAAAGTACTATTGTCAATACACTAAACCATGTCAAAATAAAGGTAGAAAGGCAACAACCGTAAACGAAAACAGTTTGAAGGCGTTTGTTTTAAATTGTAAATACAGCCCAATTGAACACGCCAAGGGTTCTAAAAACGTATAAGGCACTGTCCTCAATATATCGATCATCGGATGATCCGTATCCGTAGAATACCCGTTTGTTAGTGTGGAAATCGTTTGTTTCGTCAACCAAGTGACTTCCACTAGACGAATGATTAACATTTTAAAAGAATTCAGGGGAAGTTTGGAGGCGCCCCATCTGAAACCTCACCAACGCTTGAACTAGCAGTCCTGGTTTCGCTGCAAACATACAGTCTACGTGCGGATGAAATGATGCAGCAACTATGAAGCGCGTGGTTGAGCAATCATTCTATTAACGAAAAAAAAATTGGCACACCTTGCTCTAGAGGTGCAAGGCGGGAGAAACAGCAGAGCTGGGGGTTGACCTAGCTACTTCCTACACTGACAGCATATTCCAGCAGAGAGGGAGCAGAAAGAGCAAGTTCATGTACGTCCCTCGTACGACGAGCAGCAACTCAAGCTTGTTGTTACCCTCGACATTAACGGTCTCGAAGACGTCGTCCCCGCCGACCGAGTCAAGCCCGCTTACTGCCCTCCCTCCAACCCACTCAGGGCTTTCCCGTCTCAACAACCCCGCCCCAGAATTCCCAATCTCAACCGACCAAAAAACGTCACATGGGCAACACAATGGCCTCCGGCTCTACAGGGGGAGCACTGTAGCGACCGGCGCGCCGTGAGTCCGCCGCGCTGAAGACGGTGGGACGACGACGAAGGCGGGAGCTCCTCACTTGGTACAAACCCACGCGCAAGCCTGGACGACACCGGGCGCTTCTCCCGAGGCGCATGCTCACGTGTGCTCGGATTTTTTTTTTTTTTTTTTGCTACAGCCTCAGCGCGAAGGTCCTGCCGGGCGCCTCTCACAGGGGGAGTTTTTTCTTGGTATTTTTTTTTCTAGCGTCAACGGACCAAGCTCAAACTTAAACAGCTCTTCTGTTAAAACTGAAGCGGTAGGTCTGTCAGAAAATATTGTCGGAAAAGCGAAATAAGTTACATTGGGACGCATTGAAATGGTGCCTGTCGAAAAAGGGATACCTACCACAAGGTCAGGATATTCCATGCTGAAATGACGGGTGTTGGAGTTCCGTAAATTATACGTGGCAGAAAGGAGCCGGAAGATGCCTTACCGGAAACTGCCGCCGTAGGTCGAGGCAAGAGGTGACGCAATTGGGAATCGTTTGTTAACGATATAAACAATTTAAATTGAAATACCACATTGAAAACAACATATTATTAAAAATAACATATTTAAAGAATAATTCTGCCCTTTTAACCCTGAGGAAAAGAACTTATAATAAACGTCCAGATCTCCTACCAGATCCAGAACTAACCATTGAGGGCCAACCCGTCCACAATATCCTACACCTACGCATCTAGGCCTCACCATACCAAAATGGGCTCAGGTGCCCAGAGCATATCCTTTCCTTGCAACGGACTCTCGAGCAACTAATCGACCTCATCCACCGAGTCTCCCTTCAACGATTTGGGCTACAAGAAACTGGCACCCTGGGCATCATTTACGCCATCCTTATTAACCGGGTTACGGGCAGGACACCATACTTAGCCCTTAAACCCGCGGAGAAGAAAAAAACTAAACGTCGCGATACGCCAACCCTACCAGGTCGCCCTTGGACTACCTGCAAAAACAGCCACAAGAAAACTTCTACAGATCGGCGTCCATATAATGCATGGGAGGAACCGGAAGAATGTCATCGCACCTCCCAATTCACACGACTCAAGCTTGCGCCAACCGGCAGGGCTACATTTTGCCGGCTCGGCTACAGGCCGCCCAAAAATGCGAACAGAGGTAACGCATACCTCTAGCCAGACGACACTCCATAAAAGTTGGACCTAGCCCTACAAATATGCACCCCATCCATAACAAGGCACGCCGTGAATCCCGGATACGAGCCCATGGAAAACGCTTTCCGAACCCTCCCGTTACTCGTTACACGGATGCCTCGCGCACCCCCAACAACCTGCCCATGCCGTGAGCGTCACCAACGCCAACGGAGAAGAACAGACGGCCGCTACAGTTCCCACAACCGGTGTTGAGGCAGCAGAATAACTCGCCATCGCACCACTGTGAACGATTACGTTGCATGTAATGACCGATTCCCAAGTCGCCTGCCGCAGCTTCCTGCTAGGTCACATATCCCCAGCGACCTTCAAAATACTGCAAAGTATCCGCCAGCTCTCGGAAATGCACACCTGGAACCCCGGACACGAGTCCTTGGAGGGAAACGAGCCGGCACACACCCCAGCCCGCGTTCATACCAACGGGGCGTTTCTCAAGAAGGCGAATTCATGCAACGCCTTCGCTCTCCAAGGCCTATTCCACTCCCATCGAGCCCAGAAATTCTAGCCCAGTACAGACCGACCAACTACAGTTTCTTCCAGCCCATCCCCATCTATCCAGAGCAGAGGCGACTGCATTTCGCCGACTTCAGACGAATTCCTATCCCCACGCCACTCTTCTGCATGCTGTGTACCACACACTCTACTACACTACCTGTAATTTCTGTTCCCAACATGGCCTCTTGTAGCACATGGTATGGGAACGTCAGAAAACCCCATCCCTTACCGCCAATCCTCACCCAACGTACGAGCAGTGGGCGGCCGAGATGGCCAGCACCGACCTCTCAATCCAGCGTAGCCTGGTGGGGAGGCCCAGGGCAGTAAGCACGGACCAGGGCTTCTCCGACTAGCACCCGCCGCGGTGGCTCAGTAGCTAAGGCGTTGTGCTGCTGAGCACGAGGACGCAGGTTCGATTCCCGTCCGCGGCGACCACTTTTCTGGTGGACACGAAAAGCAAAAACGCCCGTTCGTTCGAGATTTCGGCGCACGTTAAAGATCCCCGGGTGGTCGAAATTAATCCGGAGCCCTCCACTACGGAGCGCCCCATCGCCTGCGTTGCGTCGGGGCGATTAACATTAGAATCAATAAATCAATCTCTTCTCGGACTAGTGGAGGCCTCCCGCCGGGCTGGCGCACAACCATCAGCGTCTGAAGTTCGTCTCTATTAAAGTTTTTCACTCGCTCGCTCACTTCAATCCAGAACACTACTTCTGTGGCTCACATTGGCGGAATGAAAATTTCTCGGATAAATCTGAAAATTTCTAGAATAGGTTGTCGTCGTATGCAATCACCTCAAACGACGTAAAAAATTAGAAATATATGAAGTGCTGTTTTTCTCTATATGCTCAGTTTGTGATATCGATCCGACATCGATTTTAGCTTTACTCCGTACCTACACCAGTGCGCACTGCTTTTTTCAGCTGTATGCGACTAACGGCCACTCTATGCTTTTGTCTTGTAGGAAGGGGTATAATCAAGAGACCAATGACCGCAAGAACACTTTTTTTGGTGGCAGCACTCCTGTTGAATTTGCTGACTTGGGGCAGCGCATCAGTTCTTTTGAATGGAACCAACGATACAACGTTGAAGCCCGTCTTCCAGGAGGCCATGAGCAATGCTCGACGAATGATAGCTGAAGCATTCGCAAAGGTACCACTCGACATCATGAGGAGCCTGCAAGCGGCGGAGGTGTCCGCCTCGTGTAGCGTGGCCATGTTGAAAATGATGCGGGCGTTCCAGAACTTGGAGCCCTGGGCGTTCAGATGTGAGTATGCATATCACGAATATGTTTCATATCCACGTGTGGTGGGACAGTTTTAAAGCGAAGCTTGAGTGTTCTTGCTCATGGAGTCTGTAACGCGAAAACGCTCAAGTGAAAAAAAAAAAAAACGCTTCCCGTGGCCGAAATCGAACCTCGGTCCCTCGCTTTCTTTTTTTTCTTTATTGCCGGGCTTGGACATCAACAAAAACAAAAGGCGACCTGAGTTCCGTGCGTTATAGAGCCGACGTCTATCCGATTGCTCCATATCGACGTAGTCGAAGCAGCTTGGAAAAATTAGACGACAACCGAAGAATCTGTCACGAGCAAGCTTCGCGTTCCACCATCGTCGTAGTTTGACGAAGGGGGGGTGCATGATTTTTGTATTTGAAAATAAAAATAGGAATTTATTGGAATTCTCCGGATTATGGCGGCTTCATAAAACAACTGGCATGTAAGTAGCTTGGATACCGACTTTGAAATCGCAAAAAAATTCTGTTTTCAGTGAGTAGCAGCTCTGGCAAGAATTACTAACCACTGCTAGACGCGGAGCGAACTTCTTTGAATTACATCAAAACTGAAATTGACAAGGCGGCATCGCGTTATGCAAGTCCTCGAGCTAGCACAGCGTGATTGCGGCTGGGGGTGAACGTTTTTTTTTTAATATTTTTCATTTAATCCCATGCAAGCCTTGTATGCAGAACCTTTTCTGTTTGTTATCATTGGTCATTTGCACTTACACTAGTTCATTTCGGTTTTCACGACCGCACTTATGCCTCGTGGCCAGAAAACACAGTTCCTGCTTTCTGACAACGGCCTGAGATCGATAAATCAGGTATATCTAGGACAACAATGGGGTATATCTAGTTTCGTTTTACGCCGGTTTGCTGAGCAAGCTCTACAACCGTACCCTCTGTGAGCAAAAAGCTCCTACGAAGAGCTGTAACTTGTTCCAGGTATATGTTGCAGCCTTCTCCGACATGGCGCTCCAGAATAAGAAAGGGAAGTAGTCATAAAATTTAGCCATAAATTTTTTGTGTTCTTGCAAATAAGTGAATGGGGACCGGTTTAAAAATCATGCACCCCTCCGTCTAACGACGACGATAGTAAAGCGCCATGATTTCTCGTGAGGGATTCCTTGGTTTTCGTCAGAGTTCGGACTTTGACTCTTTGAACTTTGAATTTAACTCGCACGGAGTTTGGACTTTTAATCGCAGTGGCTTTGACTTTGACTCCATTTGCTTTCACACGCAAAAAGCTTCGCGTTCAGCCATCGTCGTCGTTAGGCGGAGGGGTGCAGGATTTTTTAAATTTTGACGCCCATGCACCCCTCTCGAAATCCCAACAGCTTTGACCGTGTTGGAAGGGCGCAATCGCATACACGTCGGCTTCGTAATGCTAGGGGCCCAGGTTCGATTCCGACCGCGGGGAGCGTTTTTCCCTTCCCTTCCCCCACGATCATCATCATGGTCAGAAAAGGTGGCTTTCCTGCAGTGCGTGTTGTGGTGTGCACGGAAGCAGTCAGTGATCGTAGAAAGCTTCGCTTCAACAGTATCTGCGGTCATTCTTTCCCTCACGCGGGTCCCCATAAAGGACCCAGGGGCGGGCAACGCCCCACACGCGATATTTATGGTGGGAATTTTGCTGGAGACGAGCCCACTACGAACGCATCATAGCCAGCGCGTACGCATCATCATCATCATCATCATCATCATCATCATCCTTATAATTATTACGCCCACTGCCGCACGTAAGTTTCCCCAGAAAACCGGTAGGATACCCTGTGATATCTGAATCCATTTTTTTTCCTCCAGAATCTTTTCACCTCCTTCCAAGATATTTGTCTCCAACGTCCTCACACAGGAACGAAACTGTAGGAGGGGGCACATTGTGAAGCGGACAGCCTTCGCGAGCTTCTTCCTCTGAGGCTTGCGACTCCTCTCCCCGCGAGAGGGCATCCAGTTCATTGCATCGGGGAAGCGACGGAGCGCTATCTTCAGATCTCGCGCTACAATTTAGCGGTTCTGTATACCGAAGCGGTCGGTGCGTCGTGACACAAGGCACCGTACGAGGTTCCCGCTTTCCGTTAATAGACACATGCGTTGCCAGCCGTGTACTCGTGCGTTTAAAAATGGGGCATCATCTCAACCTCAGCGGTTTAAAATGCTAGTGCCACCCCGACGTGAAAACAGAGCTGCACATCATGCGCAGCAGCCATCAACTCTAGCACAACTGCTGTACCGAAGAGCATGTGTGGTGAACCTGGCCACCGATATAAACTGCTCCTCCTGTCTCGCTGTTCCCCACAGCATAGACAGCATCTCGAAAATGCGGTAGTAAACTTTTTCCTACACCGAGAAGGCCTACAGTACTGTGATGTTTGCAAAGTTTGCTACGGCGAGTGATTTTTGCATTTTCTAGACGTTATCCCTCCGTGCCTTCTTCACAACGTATCGATTGATTGTAGGGTATAACGCACCTACGCAATACAGGCGATGAGGCGCGCCGTAGTGGAGGGCTCCGCATTAATTTCGACCCCCTGGGGAGGACCTTTGACGTGCGCCAAAATCACGCACACACGATTGTTTTGGCTTTTCGCCTCCATAAGAAAAGCGGCCGCCGCAGCCGGAAATCGAAGCCGCGTCCTCGTGCTCAGCAGCACAACGCCTTAGCCACTGAGCCACCGCGGCGGGTTTTACAACGTATTAGTGCATAGAACAAGGCCTCATCAGCAGAGAGGTGTCTGTAGTTTGAAACACGGACAGTAATTGGTTTCTGTAAGAAAGCGGCAGTGCAACAGACGGAACGGTACGAAAAGGAGACAACAAGCGTAAATGTTCGTCATCATTTCGTTCCGTCCAGCCTGTTGTGCTGCCGCTTTCTTATAACGTTATGTACCAACCAGCTGAAGTGTCAGTTCTTGTGAGCTTTATTTTTTGGCTCTCGTTCACACTGGAAACCTAAACACTTTTGCTTTATTGATGTCGCGAAGTGGTGGCATGCATGCGGCACGCGTCCTGCGCTTTCAGATTAACGCGTTTGTTTAACCAGGTATGCCAAGTTTTTATCGGCTCACTGACGAAATGTGAGGCTGAGACATTATGTGTAATCTCGATTTTCGCCGTGGGGCCCACAATACATCCCGGCTCAAGCGGGGTGAGAAAAAAAATGCCGTGGTTGAACACTATTATACAAAGTTTCTCTTGCCGGAATTTGACGCCGAGAGCACGAAGTTAACGTGCACACAAGGGCTCAGCAAAACAAAACAGATGCTTCTCGCCGCAGTTGCCTCTCTAGGCGCGCACGCGCAGTAAACGTGTATACAGACTGCACCTCGTATCATTTTCTGATTGCACGCGTATCATTTCCCGGCGGCACTCTCCCGTACTCTTTCCCCGTACCACCTCTCCGCACCACTCCACTTAGAACAAACGAGTGACAGGACGCTTCCACTCCGCTTGAGCGCACAAGGAGCCGGCTTGACCTTGGCTGACATTGTAGGTCAGATCGACGCAATGAGCGCTTTCCTGGTTTTGTATGCGGTGTAACAGAGCTTTCGCTCTAAAAATTTTGCCGGGCTTGAATTCGAAACCAAGTTCCCCGATCCATAGCTCTAGACCGCGCTGACGGCGCTTATGACCTTTGATACCCTTGCGCCAATAAACTCCACTAATGAAGCAGAGAGCGCCGAAAACGCGTACACAAAGGCACCGCAAGGCCAAACACACGCTGCTTGGCGCAGTGGATGCTGGAGGTGCGCGCACTCTAAAAATAAGCCCCGTACCATGTTGTTTTTTTTATTACTGCTATAAATATTTAGAACCGATCGGAATAACATAATGGAATACTACTACTGCCTGGTAAGCGCGTGTTTGGCGTCCCCACAACGCGGCCACGCTCGACATTGGCGCGAACGAGCGGCAAATTAAGCAATATATAAACTGTGCTCGGTTCGGGACGCATGTTCGTGCTCACTGTAACAAATTTTGAGGCGATTTTTTAGTCATTCGCTCACATAATTTAGACTCCCATAAGTACCAAATTGTCTAGCGTACGGAAATTGGTCACAGTTGGCACAGGACCGAGGTAATTGGAGAATAATGGGAGAGGCCTTTGCCCTGCAGTGGGCGTAGATAGGCTGGTGATGATGATGATGATGATGAAGTACCAATACATGTCGCTGCCGCGTACGCGTGGTGTCAGGGTCGTTCTCTTTTCTCAGTATCTTTCAGCGGGGTGTGGAAACGTCACCGCGCCATTTCTTCGTTCAGCTTTTACCGCCGTGAGCGGGATGAGGGATTCATAAGCAGAATGTTAAAAAAAAAATGGCGCAAACGGAACGCAGAAAGTCAGGCGGCCCCGTCCCAGAGCGATGCCGCGGCGCAGAATATCGCTGTATCACATGACGCCTGCAACCTGATGTTCTTGCATACGTCACCTGGAGGCGAGGCACCATGGGCAGTCACGGTGCGAGCAGGTGGACGCAACGAGGGAGAATCGTGAGGTGGGCGAAAATACGATGTTTTGATTTGCGATAACTCTACTAGTACACGTCGCTTTAAAAATTCCTGAAGGAGGTGTTGACTAGTACACTGAATTATTTGAAAATCTGAACACCTATGTATCAGCAAAACCTCCTTCAGGGCTCATTTAAGTGCGGACAGTACGCCTAGCCGCGCGACATTGGAGAAGTAACTTTTGTAGTTAAATCCAACATTTTCGAGCCATTTTTTTGCCGACACGAAGCTGATTCTTCCCGTTGACAATACTCCGCTGGAGTAGAAAGTAGTATTTCGCTAATGCGACGCGGCAAGTGCCACAATGACAAGTCTGCAATTCGTTTGAAGGCTGCATAAAGGATTCCGGGAAATTCCGAGAGGAAGACCGAAATGGCTTCACTAAGGCTGGATTTCTGTTGCCGTTGTTTAGCCAACAACGCGCATCGCCTGCTTTTAAACAGGTCTCTCCTTAGATGTCACCACAACACCCCTTTTTCGCCACTGCTGAAGATATGCGGAGTCATGAACACCCTGAAATCAGACGGTCACATATACAACGCGGCAGTTGTGTGTGACTTGTGAGTAGCACTAGTTTTTATCACGTCAAACACACTTACACGTCGGAAAAGTTGCTGATGCTGTTTTCCAATAAAGAGAGTATGCACCGACGATTAAGGAAACTAGAGTGAAGTTTGACCACGATATCCGACACACGTACGTGAAACTAGGTGAAACTTTGCGTTCAAGACCCACGACAGCAAGTACAGTCTCCATGGCGTTTAAATCAGTTTTAAACTGACTCTATCAGCGGGAATCGAGTTTGGTCTGTATAACTGTTAGTTTGCCCTTATCATCATCGACATCATCATCACCACCACCACCACCACCTCGGTCGTGGTCGTCGTCGTCGTCATCCTCAGCAGCAGCCGCAGCCTTATTGCGTCCATCGCTGGACGAAGGCCTCTCCCAAATACAATACACGCTTACAAGATTTTATGCACAGATCCACGCACCTTATATGTAATGCTGCAGCCGCTATGCACCCTGTAATGTGAAGTACCACATAATGGGCGACACTTCTCCGTTGCCGAAGTGTATAATGAACGAGATACCGCTGTTACGTAAATGACATTGGCTCACGTGCACTTGCCCTCGTGAGCAGTGTTCGACTCTTCCGGCAAGTACCCGACGGGAGTCTTACAAGGAACGAAGAGCGACCTCGGCGCCTTCGATGAATGCCTGGAGACGGAAGTGGTGGACAGTTTTGGTCGCGTTACGTCACAGGGCCAATACTGCTCCGTCGTGTTCTACTTTCCGAACGCTCGAGCTTTTGAGAGCGAGATGGCACCCATGCTACAGAGCCTCCATCCACTGGTAAGCTTTGAAAAAAAAATTCCTTTATTATTGCCAATTCGAGAAATAATCAGTTTCGCAAGTTAGAGTATTTATGTGACTCCAAAGCTAAAAATATAATTTTTGCTCCGTAGTTTATTATAAAACCTGCTTTAATCTATCTGTACCTACCGACAATGTATGGAACCTATGCTATTGCGTTGTAGGCCCATTTACTGCGGCATTGCGATTGTCCCAAGGTATACACAACAAGAAAAGTATAGAAGGAGTTCGTTGAGCCTGCAGTGGGATACCTTATTTAGCCTTCCTGCCTGTACTTTTTCTAGCGTACGGAAACACCCAATAAACAACACATTTAATTGCAGACTATAAAACGGTTCCAGAAGCGTACAGTGCGAATGATGTCAACCACAACAATGTGGCTAGAAGTTCGCAAATGGCAGGTTTCATTTAAAGCATTAAACCATACAAAAGAAAGTAGGAGAAGTTTACCAAGGCATTTTAGCGCGTAACAGCAGCCTAAACAGCGAGCTTACTTAATTTTGGCTTTTGGAAAGACCAGGCAAAAGTATCAATAAAAGCTAGAGCCCCTGATAAATGTTTAGTGCGTAATGCCACACCAACTGGGGCTTGACATGCCGTTCCGGAAGTGTTGGCTTAAGTTCAATTCACATTTTTTTTTTTCAGATGCGGACATTCCAGGAATACTTCTACCTCGACTCGCTCCATGTAGCTCGCATGGGGATCTGCTTGCTTAACGACTGCGACAAGGGTGACTTGCAGGCACTCTTAAACTCGGGTAATACTCATCATTTGGCATAAATACATTAACGTGACATCACTTATTTTCATCTGAAATATCCGCACCTGAACAAAAACAAATGCGGAATTTGTGGAGTGTAATATTGAAATATTAGTTCGCGTTCAGACGATACTAAATATGAGGTCTTGTTTTTAACTAGCAGAGAAATAATCCTGTTTGGACTGCCCTATACAGCTGAAATTTGAGGCAAGCCACTCAGGTTTATTGCGGTACAGTAACAAAACACGCACGCACACTAAATACCAGCGCTTGCGCGAAAGTTCACTTAAACAAAGGCATTAAATTACTATTGTAAAATCCAAGACCACACGGAAAACCAATTATAGGCCCCATTAAATATACAGTCAAAAAGTGTCATTATATTTGCATTAAAAAGGAATCCAGGTAATCGCAGCGGGAACGAACAACTTCCAGGCAACATGCAAGCCTCCGAATAAGTCAATGGTACGAGCCACCAAGGCCACGTGGGCTTTAAGTGGTAGTGGGTATGGTGCAATTTTCTTTCTGAGACCAGGTGACCCACTGGCGTATGAAAAAAAAGGCACGTGGAGGGAGGGGGGAGGCAATCGTTGCTCTTCGAGAGCATTCGAAAGCAGCTGCCCTGAGCCTTCAATTCCCCTCCGGGATTTGATCAACGATGTGCCAACCTCCGCCGTCTCGCTTCTAAAGAGGGAACTGTGCATCCGACTCTGCGATAATCCTAAAGGCTGTCTAGACAGGGATTGATTTCGACATTATGTACAATACGCCGCATGAGTTGGATTTCGGCGTTGCTATTTCTGGTTGTGCGAAATCTACCAGCAATGGTAACAATAATAAAATCAATATCCTTATTTCTAGTAGTACGGCTAACATGCCATTTCATGATATTCGTTATCTACAACTACGAACGCGTTTTCTAGCAGCAGTATGTTAAATTTAGATTGTGTTTAAGGCGTTTATATTGTTCACACATGTCGAACTTTTCATTTCAGTGAAACCCTCCTTAATAGACGTCCGGGTATCCCACTGCGTCACCAACCAGGCTCAACCGTGGACAGCCGCTCAGAAAGCCATCTGGTAAGTCATTACGGGGGTTCTCGAGGCAGGGAACTTTTTTGAACAATAAAACAAACACAATCCAAATGAATCAGCGCAATGACGGCCCCTCGGGAAGAACTGGTGCTTCCACCGACTCTAGAGGCGCTTAAGAGAACACATTGTTGATTTGAAACCACAAAACCTAGCTAGATGCCCACCGTCGTGGAGTTGTGGCGATGGGCTTGCTGCCGCCTCCTGTGTGTTAACAAGTCAGGCACCGAACTGCTGGCTCGAAAGAATACAGCTGATAATAACGCGCTGTGCCGTTAGAGTTGGTGCTAAGGGCCATGCAACGTCGTTTTACATGCTCTCCGAATTTACTGTGCGACAACACATATTCAAAGCTCTACAGTGTTACAGTGTGTAAAGTTCTGAAGTGGCCATCAAGACCGTCGTCTCTTTTGCCGTTTCGATTACTGCTAATGGCCATGGAATTGCGTCAAAAGAACTTCTGCCCAGGCCGGTTGGCAGAAATGGGTTGAGAGTGCAATTATACCTCACAGGAATCGGCTAGCAGAATAAAAAATTGTTCCCGAAACTACGAAGCCTCCATACTTAACTAGTAGCTACACAGCCTTAAACATCACAGAATGATGCGAGTTATAAAACTTTGCGACGAAAGAACCAGCACTACGGTGCGTCTTTTTTGCCATACGGTTAACCTGTCACGCTCCAAACATATATTTTTGGACGAAAACGGGTTGTTAGCTTTGGAAGTGTTACTCCACAAGAGACAGTATTGTTACTAAGGCTAGGCGTCAAGTAAATCTTTATTGTGGTTAATCGGCATGCATTAATTGATTAATTGATCGGTTAGTCGGTTGGTGTGCTTCGCAGAAGGAATAAAAAAAATAATGCCAGATTTCGATTTCCTAGTGTCTTTTTTTGCTATCAGATAATCAACACGGAGGAGTCGAAATCGCATCATACAGTCTTACATATTAAGGAGATATCGTGTCTATACATGGGGCCAGTCCAGGTGGGCTAAGGAGACCCCCGAGGGGTACATTCGTGGCACAAATGAACGTTTAACTGGCGCTGTTTTTAGAAGGAGCGAGCCCGGCGGCGCGGCTCCTCTCGTCTTCGTTGCCGCTTCATGTGGTTGCGCTTCTAACGATGGTCTTAAGAGATGTGATTGTTGCTTTGTAAGACGATGCCTTTAAATATGCTTACGCAGACTTTTGGGAGCCTTGATATTATGTCTGCTGCCCCCCTTTTCATGTGTAGAACCGATTACCCAATTAATCGCGAACAATCAATCAATCGATTAATCAGTAGATTAATCGATCAGTTTCATTCCTTCAATCGTTACCTAGCTAGTCTTTCTCCTAGGGATAACCGCCTAGCATTAAACGAATCACTGGCGTAGCTGCAACAACGTGTTCGGGGAATTTTGTATGTGGTATTTTTTTTCGAGGCTGTAGTATTAAGAAAACTCAGTTGAGTTCCCTTTATAAGGCCTTCCTGTTTGACGCACCGTGTAGAAATTGCATTAAGCAATTCTAGCTGTCATCCACCGCATAAAGTCAATATTTTATATGCAGCATGATTCTAACTCCAACTGCCGAAGTTCCGCCTCAACTTCACCGCCAACGAAATTTCAAGAACATAACATGTAATGAGAGGTGGTGGCTGAAGCCCCATGCATACACTCGCCTATAAACACTAAATATTGTCAGGAAGTGTATTCTCTAATGGCAAGGCATAGACGGAACCAAAAGTCGAGCTTCGATCCTCTCGGGGATAAACAACAGAGACATCCAGCTGAATTCGATCACGATCCAAGCGGTCACGATGCCTGTGCTTGCGGGGTATTCATAGCATAATCTGTATATTATATCGACGTTGATGGTAACGATGGCTTCATGGTCTCCCAGTGCACACTGTGTAGAATGATTGGGTACCTCTCCATCCTTGCAGGGGTACCCTTATATACTAGTCGCTGGCTGCAGACTTCGTTACAACGGCGCGTGAATGAGTTGTAAGAACATAGTAATATTGATGCAGGCATGGGGATGGCGTGGGCTTAGCGGAAGAAGGCTAGCTGCGCCCACTGCCTCACTCAGTGCTTCCTTGTCCACTGAAACTACCGCGTGATGGTGTCTTCCCTTACGTTGCTTTAGGAACACGCTGTATCCAACCTTTGTCATACCTCTTGGAACTCCCTCTTAAACAGACAACCCATTTTCCATGTCTCTCTCCTCGTATATAAGGTCTTAATATACCACAAGATGGTTTATAATCCCAAATCATCATGCCACTGCAACCCGCAGTAGCCTAACAACCTACGCACCTCCTACACGCAAAATAACAGGAAGACGTCACCAAATCAGAACAAGGCACCGTAATTCTCATCCAAGCATTTCTTACGAGTCACCTCACGCACAGGACGCCATTCCTATTCCTGAAGAATTCTGAAATAAAGAAACTCGTCACTATAACCCGTCAGGCCTACAAGACAGCACTCAGCCTACCCCGTGACACCACGTAACTACCACAGTTGGGCCTCCAATATGGCCGGAACTTATCAAAGCCGACAAAGCCACAAAACTACGCGGCCTCACCTTCTCACCCACTGGCCGGAGCTTACCACATCGGCTATTAACCTTAACTGCGCCATAACCGTAAGAATCCGATCTCCTCCATGAGTGAATATCCATCGCCCCTGTACCACGCAATATGCATCATCAGCACCCCGCAGCAAGCCGGCAAGCGACAACTCACCATCACAAATTACATACACCCGACAACCTACCACTCACTACATCGACGCCACGCCCTTCCAGAGCACCAATTGTTTTGTCACCAACCACCAGGGATAAGAAATCACCCCCGTTACGATTCGCACCTCAGTGGAAAGTTGCCATCACCCTAGCTTTACAAACCACGGAATAATAGATCGCGATCCTCACAGATTCTCAATCAGCCTGCTGAAACTACCTCACCGGTCGTAT
The DNA here is from genome assembly GCF_048455015.1 of Haemaphysalis longicornis. Classification (NCBI taxonomy): domain Eukaryota; kingdom Metazoa; phylum Arthropoda; class Arachnida; order Ixodida; family Ixodidae; genus Haemaphysalis; species Haemaphysalis longicornis. The sequence goes on along the minus strand of NW_027526203.1, from coordinate 227,906,462 downwards.
CTGCCATCAAGTCCTGCAGATTTTACGCCAGAATCTCCATCTGCCCCTTGCCCTCATCGTATGGACTCCAGTCTGCATATGGTTAGAAGGCAACGAGGCCGCCTCTAGGGCAGGGGGAGGGAGATGGGAGCCCATATTTTATATGGCAGAAAACATTGTAACCCACTTCTGAGCTCACGCTAGGGACCATACTCAGTTCAGTTGCGTCAGTTCACTTCCCAAGAGAAGTTCAAACGGACGTTTACGGCATTTGCGTTTGCTTCGTGAAATCATGCTGGTTGAGGGCGTATTTGAGGGCTCTCCAATAGTTTTAATTACCTTAGAGTCTTTACATGGCTGAAATCTCGGCACACAAGCGTTTTAGTTTGTCACCTACATCAGAAAAACTGCCGCAGCGACCAAGATCGAACCCGCGTTCTTGATCTCAACGGCACAACGCTTTAGCCACTGAGCCCCCAGGCGCGTGCGTGCTGTTGATTCAAGGTCTAAATGTGAAGAGGGCTTGAATGAGGCGATGCAGACTGTGGAGTGGGGTAACCGGATAGAGGGTTCATGTACGAAAGGTCCAGCCACAGCTACACGCTATACGTAGGCAAGTGTATTTTTGCTTGGCCATGGGCATGCGTGGGCATTTCACGGAGTGTCATGGTGACGAGTGCTCTATGACCTACTGGCTCTAACTGCAGCGAGAAATCAATAGATAACAAGCTGGCGGGAACCGTGATCGTTGCATGGTTCAACCGATTAACGGAGTTATTACTCATGAAGACCAGTTGTCATGGCCGACATCGTTACCCTAGCTCCCCCAGTGCGTGTGTGAGGTAACGTGCTCAGGTTTACCCCGGTGCCTTCGTTCTCTGCAGCGTTCCCACTCAGCTCCCAGGCCACTGTTTACTACGCTCCTCGACATTGTCCGCTAGGTGACTCAAGCTAAGGAGTTCGGGCCCCGCCGTTCGGGGCTGTAGGATTGGTCGTAGTCACTTATTGTGCCTGCTGTTGTTTACGTTGCGGATAGTCCCCAAGCAGGCCCAATGCCCTCCCACCAATGCCCAAGGCAGTCACCAATGCCGCGGCGTGTGTTGTTGTTGATTTAATAATACAGCTGTTTAAGGGAACCTTTCTTTTCTGGCTCCTTAGCCAGGTTTCGGGGGGCTGCTGCTGCTTTCTGGCGTCTTACGGCGCTAAGTTTTATCTTACACTCTAAAAAGTTAGTTAACCTCAGCTTCTCGTGCCCGCGCGGCCCGGTAAGCGATTCGCGTTGGGGAGAAGGGGGGAGTAGTCGTGAAGTTACTAGAGATAACGCGCGCGTTCTCGGATCGCTCCCGAAGAGTCGTCTGGAGCAGTGATTTCAGGGGAGGGGGGCGCACCCGTGGAAACCCCAGTTTCTGTGTGTATCACGGTCTCTGCGCTTGGAGCTGGTGACATCTTCGCCAGGGAGATTCTAATGCTGAACGGTTATCTTTACTTCCGGTATTTTTCTACGCACTCGCCTTGGTCCACAGTCCTAAGAAATGGCTGACGATTGCGATACTCGTTAACGCGAAAATAGAGTGCAGCACTTCCTTCGTCTCAGGAAGTCATCACGTGGTTGGTAATAAGGTTTAATGCACCGACAGTACATAGGGGATGAGGCGTGCCGTAGTGAAGGCCTCCGGATTAATTTCGACCAGCTGGTGATCTTTACCTGCGCTGAAGTATCGAACATACAGGTGTTTTCGCTTTTCGCCTCCATCAGAAAAGCCGCCTCCGTGACCGGGAATCGAACCCGCGTCCTTGGGCTCAGCAGCACACCTTAGCCACTGAGCCTCCGCGGCTTGTCAAAGTGATCGCGGCATAGGCGAACGTACCATTGTGCCCGCTCCTCTGGCATTATCTCGTAGCCCGTCGCTGCCGCGGAATATGTCTGGCGCGGCACCCTGCGCTACCGCCCACCCTCTCACACTTTCGCCCTACTCTTCTCCTCCGCTTTTCTAAACAACAAACAACAAACGAACATTTATTGGGATGGATGGCTCAAAGCCGCATCGGAGAAAGGGGTGGAAGGGAAGATGAAGGCATCAATAATGTCCTAACACGGAGGAGTTATCAACGAACCTCCATAATGCGAATGAACTCTCTTTGATGCGGCCATTATGACGGATCTGCAGTCCTCGTAAGCAAGGACTGAGGCAGGCAGATGTGTCAAGCATAGCCCTATGAGACCTATGCCGTCCCATACAAGGTGGTGTATGGTGGGCTTCAGCGCCTGCCCACATGCATAGAAGACGTATAAAGGGTCGGATGGGGATGCCGCCGCGATGCCGTCGCTTTACGTCTCGCTCTATCTTCCTTGTCCTCGTTCTCTCGCTTACAAAAAGGCTGTTCGGCGAGGAACGCCCCGAAACCACAGGAGCGAGCGCTTAAGAGCTGTGCTCTCAATATCGGGAACTACGCCAAGCATAATACCACTAAAAGATGCCACACCTTAGTTATTTCCACCCAGGTGTGCCGCGAAGAAAGCTTCGCATACGTCGGTTTCCATTTCTGCGTGGGATTCGCCTTTTTTTTTATTGGTACAAGTGTTTATAAAGCACAAGCTATAACCTCCAGGCGCATATAAGGGATACCTTATCCCATATTTTGCGTTGAAAAAATGACAATGCGGCCTATATCTCTTTTTTTTTTTAGTTTGTGTACCCTGCAGTTCATGAATTCAGGTTCACTCCGAAGTATAAAATTTCTGACGCGTTCGCCATAGGTTTTACCCTGCTCCAAATTTTCTTTGGCTGTTTCTTACACGCAGGCTGTTCCTGATCACTTTAGCCTGTTTCATCACTGCCTGCACAGCCATCGACCTCGTCAGCACGGCTGGTAGTATGAAAATTTGCCGAAGAGGTAAGGCTCCACAGTGGCAGCTAAAAAAGGTCGCGTTTGCAATCATACAAGTGGTTGAGGCATATATACAAAACGTGGACATCCGAATAGTGTGCCAGACTTCTACTAAACTACCATATTTGGCCACCCAACCAAATAATGCAGGGTTTTTCGCAGAGTGGGTATCTTGGCTTCACTTCAACTGAACACCGGCCCTGTCCAGATGGACTAACTGCTGCCGTTGGTATGGTCTGCCTGGAAAGATGAGGGGCAAAGTCAATGGCCTCCAGGCAGATTTTCTTCCAAGTTAAGGATGCGGTATCATGAACCTACCTCCTCGCGCTAAAAATATATTGGTACGATTACTTGTCTCCCTATGAGAACCAGCGTATGCCTTAAAACAAAATCAACGCAAGTATTTCAAGTTATAGGGTGCTTAGTGTCATGAATATCGTGAGCACGATTCAGGTTCTCGCTGAGTGGGCCTTGAAAGGCATTGGACATGGAGGCGGCTATTTCGACGGGGTGGTTTTAATTTTTTTTCAGGGAATGCATCTCGCAATATCGATTGATATTTCAACCTCCGATATGACCATAGAAACATACATTCGCTCTAGACCAAAGACAATGCTCAAACACTCACTTGTGGTACGAAGCACCTGCTACTCATCGCTGCCTTATTCTGAGGCCAGAGGAATGCACTACTCTGTCTGTACCCTTGCCCACAGCTTCCGCACGCCGATTGTATGACGAGTTCTGGAAAGCATTCTTTGCCTGATTCTGAGGCAAGCCCGCTCATTTTTTTATACAGGGGCCAAGGCCACACCAGCCTGTTTAGAGCACACTACGTGCACGGACATAAGTGGAAAAGCTTTTCATTTTCGGCTGCAAGATCATGCTAGATATTTTTCGCTTTATAATCTGGCGTTGGCTCTCTAATATGGAGGTACTATTTTCTTTGTATTTTGACACAGTGTGTACTCGCACGGCTTCCAGGAAACTTTGCGTTGAGAGCTAAAACCCCAAAAAGTAGAGCGCGAATAAACTGAAGCTCTATTTGCAGGACTATTTGCTTGTACCATAGTACGCTGTTCTTGTTCTGAACTATCACAACCGCGTGAAGGAAAAGTTACTATGCTGTTCGATAATCGTATGCTTTATTTCGCTCTTTCTACGACAGAAAATGGCTTCGCTGTTGCTTGGATTGAAGGTCGCAAGTAGGAAAAACGTGACGGCTGTGGCTTACTGGTTTATTTGACGCATCGACTGGCGTCTTAGTACGAGGAAAAACTGAATATGAAAACCGTCGGATACGGGCTGCCTACTATAAGCGCGCAAGTGCAACATTGCAGACACGCAGACAGAAGGCGTGGTGGCCGGCCGCATCTTATAAAGAGATGGCATCGCGCCCCTGCTATGCCGAGCAGCCACAGTACGCCGAGCTTTCATATCATCGCCTACAGTATTTTATACTGGAGTGGATGTTTCAGATGTAGCAGCAGTCATAGGCCACGTTTACGGGGTTGCGCCAGGAGCGCATCTCAGAGGACTAGAGCTGCGGAGAGATAACGCTTTCTAGACTGTTGACAATCTGGTGCGACTTCCGAACATAGCGGGGTGTTTACATGACGCCGCCGCCAAAAAAACTGGGTTCGCCACCCTTTTGTCCCACCATGTAAAGGCGCTAGGGAATTTTAGCCTAAATAAAATCTACCGGAACCAGAGATCGTAATGTTTTATACCCCTCGCCTTGGAAACAACCGACGCCTCCTTGATCAGAACTTAAGAGAAGGAGGTTTGTTTTCGTTCAGGCATGAGGTCTTTAATGGAGAAAATGTCAAATAACATTTGAACTTGAGCACTGTCATACAGACAGAAGCGAGAATTTTGCACCGCAGTTTCGTTCTAATGCCTTCGTCGCTTGACGTTCGCTTTCAACGAAATCGAACCTAAAGTAAGATTGACATGCTAGGATCAAAACGACCATTTCAAGGCTACGAAGGCTTCCGCAGTACATCACCTCGGCAACGAGAAGCGCGGAACTGATCACCGAGCTAATTTGAGGAACCGCACCAACTAACGTAGGTGACAAAAGCAACACACGCAAAACTCTTCGTCTTACTTGAACAATATTTCTTGCATGCGAAGGCAAAGCACGTGCTCGTGCTTCAAGAAGTCTCCTCGCTATAGCTTCGTGGAAACCCAACGTTGCCCAAGTTCTGAACTAAAAAAACATGATTACAGAAGCTCACCCATCGGCCGACACAGACTTCAGTTCGATGGACCCGATTGAGAAATAGAACGTGTCCCTTCATTCGCGAACAGTAGGACGTCACAAATGGTTTTCACCGTAGATATCTGGTTCCATGATAGGTACAACCCCGGCATGCAGAACGTTAATTAAAAGTGGTGATAGGCCGCGCCCCATCTGTAAACTGGTCTAAACGATACCAAATCACCCTTATATACGAAAAGAATGCGCAGAATACGTCTAAGCGAAAATTTTGCAGTAAAGAATATCGCGGTTCTAAGATTCTAAGATCTAAGATCTGCTAAGATTCTAAGACCTGCTTCAAGCCGTGGGGATGTGAAATTTTATAATTTCACATCCCCACGGCTTGAAGCAAGGGCGTTCGCTCTGAAACCCACAATTCTACCCCTAGGCTACTGAGGTGGAGCAAATGAGTTTTCTTAGCGATTGCCTAAAAGAATACAATGATTGTTTTAAGTGAAACAGTAGATGGCGCTGGGTGCGCACAGCTAGTGCCGGACTTGTATCAATCCCGCTTTTCAGCGCCACCAATCTTCGCAGATGATCCCGCGACTGCCAGAAGTTCTACGCAAATTGGCAACACGGCTGAAAGGCGTGAAAACGTATATTGAACGATCGCTTCCAACAAGTTATGTCTCTTCAGGATTTCCTGTAGTACCAAAAGCTTCCGACAAACAGTGTCTCTTCAGGAGTTCCTGTAGTACCAAAATAAACGCAATCCTTAGCTGAGTGACACACTGATGCGTTGCACGTATGGGAAAATGCAAGTGCGGGAGTGGCTGCGTGGCGCTGTACGGGAGAATGTGTCTAGAAGGGTACCGGGCGAGGGGCATGCTGCAGCTGCTGGAGATATGGTTCTAGCGCTCACCCAAACGCCTGGCTAACAATAGTGCACCAGCTATCTCCATTCATTACACCACTCCAGGACGTCCCACTCGAATGTTCCACCCGGGTGGGACGGGCCCTCCCATCCGGGCCCTCCCACATGCCAGAAAAAAGAGCAGCAGTGTGGAAGATGGCATGACCGTGTACCCGCCCATTCTAAGATATTTTGCTCTACCAGCAGACCTGCATGAGGCTACCGCAGCCCATGAAAATAGTACGATTGAGCTCCTAATCACAATGAAGGAAATACAGCCACGAAGTAATGCTCAGATCGCCGCAAATGGCAGCAAGCAATTTGTATAGCCTAAACTGCATTCTAAACTTCTTGAGTCACTCGTTCATTTTTCGCCTTAGTTTAGCCTAGTAGAGAAATACACCCTTGTTTAAATTTCAAGACACGTCTAAGGTGAAACTTTCACACCACGATGGCCATTTTATTATCTTCTCTCAGGCCTCATTATCTCCTTAACCAACATTTCTGGCCTCGCCACTGTCGTCATTTTGCAGGTGCAGCCGCAAAGGTGATCACGGCCTTCTCCGTGTTGTCGAACACGCGCATGCTTCTCAAGATCTCAGATGACAAAGACAGTGACGAGTACATCTTCCGGTTTCTACACGGAATTCGATACATTAGCATTGCCACCATCGTTTACGGGCACTGCTTCCAAACATTGCTCGACACTGTGGGTGAGTCACAGTATATGATTTTTTGGGGAAATGGAAGAACTTCTCCATTTCATACTCAGTATGAAAAGGTGGAGCCCTAAGTTTACGTACGTAACGTGTAAACAATTACAAGAATATCCTCGTCTTTCTAATATTTCGGGAAGGTTGATCAGGAGCCGGTGCTGTTATCCTTGGCTTCAAGTAGTAGAGAACAACACACATGTGCAAAATCTACATCTCGTTTTAGAATTCAAAGAGAGCGATAGGGCTTCCCAAGAAAGGTGAGCTCGGATATTTCCTTATTTGGGTGAACTTCAAATTGTGAAACGAAAACAATTTTTGATAACAGTTATTGTTTTATTGTCCTCGTGCAGCATGGTATCTCACTAAAAGCACCTTATAAGTACTTAATGCACCGTTACAAGCGGTGGGACATCCGTTTAATGGCAAGGATACCAACTGACGGCAAACGATTTAGTGCAAGAAAATACATCCGAAGGTGTGATGGCATACAAATAGTTGGCGCAACAAAATGTATTCAGAAAACACCGGAATTGGAGCGGTCAGAAATACCTGTGAGAGGCCTTTGCCCTGTAGTGGGCACAAATAAGCTCTTGTAAATTATGGTAATTATTTCTGCTTGTGTAGTTGGCATAATGAAAGTACCCATGCAGGTTTCAGTACATGTCTAAGAGCACGTTTCCAAGTCTAAGGCCGCAACGCATTCTCTGGGTCCACCTTTTGCCCGCTGGAGCCATCGATTCCTCATGCACTCGAAGGAAAGCGCGTTGATCAGCCTCCCCGCAATGCACTCAAGTGACCAATCCACGCCGCACCAAAACAAATTCGGCAGATGAGAACAACGTGAATGGCATTTGACTCAAAATTTTAATCAACGCTGTGCCACTGCCCGATGCAGAATGTCGTGCATGGTTGCATTGCGTGATGCCGTACCGCGCGCGCACCGAACTTTTGAGTAAATCATAAGGCCAACATCCTCATTGGCCGAAATTTTATTCTTAGCGGTGTGCATGGCCTAATATACTGCATTGTGGTGAAGCTGAATAACAGCAATGTCTTAGTGTGTGACAATGGGGTGCGGGTTCGTCTCGCTGTCCGGACGCCCTTCGATAAATTTTCCTCCAGATCCAAATTTAACGAATCTTATTTTGCGTTATTTTCCTTCTTTGCAACATCGCGCATTTTTTGTTCATTCCGTGTGCGAGATACGCCGGTTTTTCGGCCTACCGTGCCATCTAATGCATCCGGCATCATATACCAGAAACTATCCGCCAAAGATAGTAGTGAAAAGAAATTTTCTGAATTTGTTCTCATTGGGGACCTCACACGAAAATTTTTCGCTTTTCAGCCCGCCCTCTCAACTTCTTGATTGAGTCCAAGAAGTGGTCGGTTATTTTCCCAGCCTTAGCCTGCAACTGCGTGGATACGTTCTTCTTCATCAGGTAAGAACGAAACGCCTTATTACCATGTTGTCGAACCGAAAAAAAAACGCCGGTTTGTTTCGGGTTCAGGTTTAGGTCCCTTCGTCTTGTTCTTGTATACTTTCTGGTGTGACCGAAATCTTTCTCGAACCGGTTGCGTCAGGTTACTTTATACGCTAGGGACAAAATTGGCTGCGTATCTGCTGGCTTCGCGGCAAATGTCGTCAAAAGACGATAGTCTTCTGCCACCCCTTCCACGTAGATGCCTTCTTCTCTCCCTCGTCCACCTCTCATGCTTTTCCCCTCCTGTCTCTGTCCCTGTCTCTGTCCTCCCATGATAAACACAGCGGAGGTTTGCTCAAATCGATTCAATTTTCCCGAATTCTACAGCTCACGGGTCATCTATTGCAACTTTTCTTTACTGGTGGACTTGGAATGTCGCCACTAGGTGCAGGTGGGGCATCTTGAAGGTAGCGCACTTAAACACAAACACTAGGGAAAGAATTGACAAACCACAGCGTGATTTGTCAATTATTTCCCTAGTGTCCGTGTTAAAGTGCGCTACCTTCAAGATGTCCCATATGCATTACCAACTAGCCCAGTTGTCACTTTCTACTACGGGCAGTCTTGGGAAGGGGCGTTTTTTGTATTTTTGAGGGCAAGCGTTGTTTTCAACGCGAATTTTTTGTCTACAGCAAAAATCAAGCACACGTCTATTTTCGCGTGTGTGAACACTGCGAGTACTAGTTATGTGTGGATGTTTTGCCCCAAATATGCCGACTGATTATTTTTTTGTGCAACGGTGTTGACAAGGACGAAGGGAGGCACCATATTTAGTGATTTGGAAAGATTTTGTCTATATTAACTTCCCTTTTAAGAACATTTATAACTTTTAGCCGGGTGGCTGAAACGGGGTACAAACAGGCAGACAGAACAAAACTTTCGGGTTTTTAAGCACACAAACGAAGACTGTCGTCTCTAAAAAACAAGGCACAGGACATGTTCCCCCGGCGTCAGAAGTTTCCGGGACGCGATTTCGAAAATCGAAGTCAATTTCTCTGTTGTTTGATGGCTAAGCACTTAATTAGCCTTCCTAAGCGAAGCATCGCACTTAGCAGCATCATCACCATACTCATACCAGGAGCTTAGCCACTAGGCAGCAGAGAAATTGGCTTCGATTTTCGACATCGCGTCCCAGAAACTTTTGACGCCGGGTGTACGCTTTTGTGGCTTATGATGCTAACCTCCATAGCGTGCGGCTGCCGCGGCCTTGCGGATTGAGTACAAGGCGGCGCATATCCATGTGGCGCGTCACGGCGCATACCCACGCGGGCGACTGGCCAGAAATCGAGCAATGTACGGGGTTATTGCTCTCGAGTTGACTAAAAAAGATAAACAAAAGTAAAACACAGAAAAAGCAAACCTAAACCCAGAAAAAGAAACGTGACACATACAGAAAGAAAAGCAAAACACAGAAAAATAACTGAAAACCACAGAACAACAAAAGCAAAACACAAATAAGCAGGAGATAACCACGCAGAAGGTACTGACAACAATAAAACAAAGGAAACACTCGCGAATGCTCCGCACTTCCGACAGCTTTCACGTTAGGTGGGCATGCATCCATTTTAGTTTTTTACATGTGTCTTGGAATAACGTCCATGAAGGCAATACCCTGCAGACTTCGGTTTGCCCTTGTGTGGTCCTCGCATACTTGTAAACGTTACTGAAAAAAGTAACTGATGACAATTGCAATTACTTCACTGTAAAAAATTGCCGATAACGAAAACATTTTTATCCTCAAAAAAGTAACCGAAACATTTCTCTAGACTAATCGCTTACTTCCCACGTTACCTTTCATGCAATAATGTTATTATTGTAGCACCTATATACACATATATAATGACATAAATAGCGAGTTCACTGGTAAATTGAGTCGCAAAAATCGGTACCTGCATGTACGTATCTAAAATTTTCGTGAAAAGCTTTTTTAGTGTTGCGCTCCACCGTGTCAAACTTCTAAGTGGAGCTTGGTTTCCGTGGGTAGTAAGAATAACAGTTCGTAAAATATCTATGACGGACACCGACGCAGACGGACGGACGCAGACGCCAACGAGATCCCTGTTGGCGTATCCTAAAGCCGGTAACGAAACATAGTGAGGTGGCGTTAATAATCCTCAACGTCTCGTGCTTAAAGGGACGCTGAAGGCAACTAGCAAGTTGGGCTCACACGAAATTTCAACTGTCCCGTAGCCCTCTCAGCGTTTATTCGGTGGCGAAAGATGCTTCAATTGCCGAGGCATTACCAATTGAGAAATGCATTGCATCCCTCGCGCCATTTCATGACGTTTCGCGTGACGTTCACCGAGCCCGGAAGCGAGTGAGACAGCGGTGTGGTCTAGCAGGAAAACTAAAATCAGAGTCCTTTAATGCTTTCGAACAGTATTTAAAGGAGCCATGAAGAGAAAACACAAGTTTGGTTCATTCAAAAGATTGTCTCGTTAGAATCATACTGACACCACTTTTAACGTAAACTTCGCTCAAATAAGCTACATAATTAGGAAAAACGGGAATGGTCATGCGACCCACCAGCTCATTTCCCGCAACAGAACCTATGACGTCACATGAGCTAAGCTCTGCGATTGGCGGAGGCTGGCAGAAGCAGACGCAAATTAGGTAGAGCTTACAAACTAGACGAACGAGCGATTTGCGCTTAAATTTAGGGCACATTCTTTACAAAGCAATAAGAATGATGGGACAAACAGTGGAAGTTACGAAAGCACATGTAAACATAGAAGTACTGATGCGTTCTGCTGTTCGTACTGCGCACAGCATGCTTGGTTTAGCTACACAGCACTACGGGGCTTGGGGTTGTCTCAGACGACACTGGCCGATTGACGCAAGCAACGGTGTCTTACGTGACCCCATTTGTCGAGCGAGCACTGTTTCAGGGAACGAATTTTTTCTCCCAGAACAAAAACAAGCCAGGTTTAAATGCGGGCAAAAACAAACCAAACGCTTGCCATGGTATGGTGGCGCCATCTAGGTTACGGAACGTAAAGAAACGCGGGAACAAACCAACACCGCTGTACAGGGTGGAGACAACCTTTGAACGGTCCCGTGCCGCCGCAATTGGGCCAACGGGCTCAACGCCTTATTCTTTTCGTTTCCCACGAGACCTAGCAACGCGAAACAGACAATATGATTCAAACTTCTTCAGTAAACCGCGTTGCGGCGATAATTTTAGCGCGGTTTTCACACAATGACTTGCTTCGGCGGTGAGCGAGCAACCGAAAATGGCGGCGCCAGCGTATACGTGTCTCTACCCTGTACGGCGGATGCGTGAATGAAGGTATTCTAGGCTGCAGAGCGGTCGGTTCCTGTGATGTCATTTGGGACCACGAAAACGCACGATTGAGCGGGAAAATCAAAATTTTAACCTAAATTGTTTATTTCTCAGTGAATAAAGCACCGTTTGTATCCGGACAAGCGCTGGGAGCACTATAAAATACGAAATCTTTCGAATAAAACCAACTTGCATTTTCTCTTCATGGCTCTTTTAAGGACTTTGCTAAAACCTACAAAGCGAACCATCACGGCCGCAGGAGCCACTGGTCGCGCTGTCGGCGCATACGACAAAACAACTTGCCCGCCCTACACGTCCGCTCTGTGTGCGCCGATCTTTGTGCCGCACGCGTCCGTTTAGTTTACCTACACAACGTCTAGCGGACAGCACAACCTGAGCAAGAACGACAACAGGGGCGCTTTTTTGCTTTCCAGACTTGTTATGGATACTAGGGTTTCAGCCGCTTCGGTGAACTCGATTTTAGCTCCACTTGTTACAGCACCCAATGCGTTGAGTAAAAACGGCGCCTACGTTATCTGGTGTACTAGCACCTGAATGGCAGTATGTGTGTATTTGCGTACTATTACTATGCAGGCATGCGTGAGCGCGTTCATTCGAATACTCAATAAAGAAATTCCCACTTACGGCTCTACAGATGGGCTTACGTAGCACAGCCTTGGTATGCGTAGACTTGGAGGTAACAGGCACGTGAATACGCCGAACCTGCAATAACCAGCGCAACCGCCACCGGCACCGCGGCTTGGCAGCTTGCGAATGTCGGCACGGCTGGAATTATACCTGTACATTTGTAATTGTTTGTGGCTTATGATACGTTATGAAAGTTAACGTGCAAAGAAAGATTTTACGTGTTTTTTTGTTGTTGTTGTTCGGAGCTTGTGTGCGCTCTTCTCATTGTGTGGTTCCTTAAGTGACTCTAGGCACATCCACTCAGTCGCTGTTTAAGTCATTTCTGCTGGACGACTGTTAGGTTCATTTTTTTTTTCATTATTTACGAGATTATTCTAAAGATACTGCCCCAGAAACTGGTATATTCGTTTTGTAAGGACCCCAGTATATGTTTTTAGACCAACTTCGATTTTGACTTCAGTGTCCCTTTAATGGTTTCGATAAAGGAAAAAGGGAAGTAGTAATTTTTGCACTGAACTGAGTGACTCCAGCGTTCCCCCCCCCCCCTCCCCCCTTCGCTAAAAAATAATTCGAGAAATATTGCAAGGGGTTGTTTTCTAACCGAATACAGCAAAAAAAAAAGTAATGGAATTACAAGGAACGGTACTCCATAAACTAAGCACCTGAAGCTTCGAAACTTACAGAAAAATGTAATCGATTACAAGTAATTTATGTACTTGTAACGCGCCACGTACAAGTCCGGATTCTACAGCGTTTGTCGCTTGCGGTGCCAAACCTGAGGTCTATCAGCAAGTGGAAGTCTTAATTTTACATTATACAGTCTATGACATTGCGAATCATAAAGATGTGATGCCAAGGAGGGGAAATATTGTAGGGATGTTAGAATAAACTATTACTGAGCAAGAGCGATTCTCTACTCCCCAGCTACATTTTTTTCGCAACTTGACGCTGTTTCTAACTGCATAATTTAATCAGTTTGGGAGGTTCAGGAGCTTGATCTTCACATACATATTGTGAAGAGAGAAAATCTACACTGTTGTTGTAAATTATCACGTAATTTGCGGGACTTTTGTGTCAGACGTATTTTTTATGTAAGAGGCGATCTGAAAATACCAAAGAATTATCACCTATATAAAAGAAAATACAAGAAAATTAAATACTTCGCCTAATGCAGAAAATCCTAAAGGAGGCCACTCAGTTAAGCCGATAAGGCCATACGGTGAGCATCCATAGTTAGGGCAGCGGGTCATAAGACAAGCACCCGCAACTCCCTGGTGAAATGGAGAGTAAGATGCTCAGGCAGAAGTAGAACACGGGCACTGAGCAATTGCCATGAATTACAGAACCACCACCCAAAAGGTCGTGAACGAAAATTTAGGTTTAAGGGAGAAGGAATAAATGTATCGTAGGGCACCATTTTACTACTGTTCAAAGGTCATGCCATGCCCGTGGCATGCACCAAGTTATTTCCACATATTTATGGCGTTACGAGCAAACGTGGCGTCTCATGCACATTCCTATAAAAACTATGCAGTGGGTTCCTGATGTGCTTCGTTACTGCGAAGAAAAAATACAACGGAGTCACTACAATCGTCAGCGGTGTTGTTTTGAGACACATAAGGTAGGTGAATGGGGAACCCTAATGGGCCAGGAAATTTAACACGTAAATTAACAATAAAAAAGAAATAGGCAATAAAATGAATAACTGCATAAAACTTTTAGGCAACCTGAGCACTACTTCTGATGTAGAGATGGGGAAAACGTTACTGTTGATTAGTGGAACTGATATTCAGGTATTGTGTGCGCCGCCATGTTTCCCAGCTACTGTTGATGTGGACGATTCAGAATGCCTAGCCGCATACATGACGCCGATGAAATTTGTGGAGGAAGGCAGCACATTCCACGACGTACCAGTGGACAGTGGCATGTATCCAGTGGTACCCGTGCATCCTCTCGTTACAATCACCATCCTTCTTCTCCTTTCGACGTCTTGTTGCTCCTTCGGTTACCATGACTGAAACGCTTGGCCAGTCGCCCTTGCCAGCTCTACATGTGCCCTATTAGTGAATATGTACAATGCTCAATTACCATGCTCAATTTTTTTTTTCTGTAACGCTGAGTAAATGTCCCTTTAACACACGTCTCGAAGTCGAAGACCACAGCCCTATAGTTAGGCTTTCCTATCTCATCAAGAATCATCGAAATGCGGTTTATGGCGCACGTTGTGGTCTCTAATTCGGAGGACCCCGGTTTGAGTTCCACCCGACGCAAAATGTACGACACTTTCTGCTCAACTAAATTAGTTACAATTGTTCCGAAAGCTGGCCTCAGAAATGTAGCATCATGGCGAGCACCCTTAGACGTGTTTGTTTGTTTTTTATCTTTCGAACAGTTGGCCATTTTGTGTTCCGCGCATCGGCCATTTTGTGCTCCATGGACGTAATATGGCACGCAAAATATGGCCTACACTGAAATAGTATGAGCAGCAGTGACGTAATTTGGGCCAGCACTGAAAACATAGGGCCTCCTCGATTTACCTGTCCTGGACGGTCCGCGGGCTGTCCGAGGACTGCTTTCGGACCGGGAGCCCCATAGGAATACATGGGAAAATCGAGCGCCGGATCGCGTCTCGGGCAGTCCGCGAACGATCCGGGACTGATAATCGAGGAGGCCCATAGTTATCGCTGCGTTCACTTCACGTTAGCGTTCAAGCGAAACAATCAAACGGAAGTAGAAGCCCCACTACAATCGCCCAGTCACGATTCTTGGTGGTGGCTTGGGTCCGCGGCTGCCATTTGCACAAGCACGAGTCTGTGACGTCATAGAGAAATCGCCGGAAAGTGGCTGAGGAGTCGCCACTATCGCATCTGTTTTACTTAATATCTTGATTACTTCTTTGAAGTTCGCGGTGAAATTGGTAGCGAAATATTGGGCAGCGTAGTCGTTTTATTAAACCACACTTGTATTTTGTCTTCATAGCCCCTTTAAAGGGACGCTGAAGTTAATTTGTCAAAACTCCTTTTGCGTTTTCATAGCATAGGCGGGCTCAAATAAACTTACCTTTTATAGTTTATCCTATCATTAAATCATTCTTTCAATTATAAAGCCAGAGAGAAGAAATAATACCATGCGACATCTGCGGCGGCCGCAGCAACTACAGAGGAGATGCGATTCCGTCAGACCTGGGGCCCCATTCTCGACTGCACAAATTGCCGGCAATTTTTTGCGTAAGCACGACGTAAGCAATCAGTGACGTGCGGCCCCTAAAGCTATGACGACATGCAGTGTAATTTGACGATTCACTCATAAAGATCGCAACCAAGATATCAAATATTGTGCAAGAAAGATATAAAAACACTTGGCATGTACTATAAAAATTAAGACGGTAGCTGAGGCGGACAAGAAAAACACACTTCTGGAGGTCAAAATTGGCGTCAACACCACAAGGCGATCGAGTAACGTTGATCCAAAAGCGAGCGAAAGGCGGATGTCGAGCTAAAGAACATCCGACAATTTTTTTACCGTATCTATTTATTTCTTTCAATCGCTTTTAGTAACATAGCTGAGCTCTCTGCTTCAATGCAAGCTTTGTTGCGTTATCACCTTCCCTGCCGCCACCGCCGCCACGCCATCGTCTGCTGCTATCTTACAAGTTTATGCCGTGATCACAGAAAAACCTCCGTCGCATGCCCCCGTGCGAGGGACACGAGTAAATGCAGAGCATTGGGCGTTGCGCAGACACGTCTCGTTGCCCGAGCGAAGGATCCGCGGCCCGACGTTGACGTTTGGCCGCGGCTTCTCGTGCACGAAGTTCGGCGTCGGCAGCGCGCTTCAGACGCTTGCGGGCGGCGTCGGCAGCGCGCCATCTCGCCGCCTTGTCTTCTGCCGCCGTCGATGAAGAGGATGGCACGATGTCTTGAACTGGTACTGCAACGCTGCCGTTGGCTCGCGTCGCGGTACTGGTTGAAGGTGTTGCTTCCATCGCTTATGAACTTCGACGACGACCAAACTCGAGAGTAAGCAGAACAGAGCGCAGGATTAGAATGGAGTGAGTCGTGCCGATACCCGCTTTATATTCGTAGCGCGGGCAGTAGAGGGAGAGGAGGTAGCACCTGCTGCTGCAACGCCTCTTTCAGCGCCGGAGCACGCGCATGCGCGCCCGCACCTGTTGTTGAGAGCGACGAGGAGCGGGGGAGGGGCGCACGTGCTGGCTGGCTGCGGACGCCGATCGCCAATTGACGGGTGACATTGTGAGTTAAAGAGAGAGAAACAACATCTTTATTGCCTGCGAGAGGTTACCTACTGTCGCCAGCCTCCTGGGGGGGGGGGGAGGCAGCGTGTTCGGCCGCTGGCGTTCAAGGGCCGCCAGCGCAAGCTGAACGGCCTCCCGCTGTAGGTTGCAGTCTGTGCTGGCCACCACACTGGCAAGGCGTGGTGGCAGCGTGTCCATGAGTGGGTCTGTCTCTTGGCACTCCCATAACACGTGCACCATGGTGGCTCGATCCCTGCCGCACACCGCACACACATCACTTTGGTATACCTCCGGGCATACATGCTTTGCGAGTACTGGCGTCCATATTGCGCGTGCCTGCAGCTGTTGTAGCAGTACTGCCTCCCGTCGGGTGAGATTCCGTTGTGGTGGCGGATAAGTCCTTCTGTTTTCTCGATACCAGGTCAGCACCCCTTTATATGTGCCAACCGGTATCATCCCGTCATTGTCGCCTTCCGTAGGTCGAGGGCTCAGGGCAGTGCCGTGGCCGGTGAGCACATGCGCTGCTCGGTCTGCTTCCTCGTTACGGTTCGCACCCGTGCTCACCGGGCCCATATGCGCTGGGAACCATCTGATGGTCACTGGCACTAGTCGTTGTGGTAGGGCCCCGCACACCCTAGACGCGCACGAGGACACTTTGTTTGTAGCGAAGTTCATAACCGCACTACGCGAGTCGCTTAACACTGTTGTGCACTTTGGGTTAGTTAGGGCTAGTGTGATGGCCAGCTCTTCTGCTTGGTTGGAGTCCCGAGCCCGTACGCTGCCCGCCGTGTACAGCTCCCCTGAGGTCGCCACGGCCACAGCGTACGTGCCCGGGCGGTCTGGGTATGCCGCCGCGTCGACATATGCACCAGTGTCCGCGGCATATGTAGCGGTGAGGGCCTTTGCTCTGGCCAGGCGACGTTCTTGGTTCATCTCTGGGTCCATATGTTTGGGAATTGGTGGAACCTGCAGAAAGCGAAGCAGCGCGCGCGGCAGCGGCGATCGGTCCTTGTCCCCCTGCAGCCTCGTTTGAGAACCTATTCTTTGTAATATCGATCTGCCTGTCTTTGTCTGTGCTAGTCTTGTGAGTTGTGCTGTATGTTGTGCCTCTGCTATTTCGCTTAATGTGTTGTGTATTCCTAGCTCTAAGAGGCGCTCTGTATTAGTGTGTGTATAAAGGCCTAGTGCCGTCTTATATGCTTTGCGTATCAGCGCATCAACCTTTCGGCTCTCCGCTGTTGTCCAGTCGTGGAAAGCCGCGACGTAGGCCACGTGGCTGATCGCAAACGACTGCACCAGCTTCAGGAGGTTGCCTTCCTTCATCCCTGCATGCCTCGTTGCCACCTTCTTGATAAGCCTTACGGCTGTTAATATTTTCGTTTCCAGCTTTGTGATGGTAAGGCCATTGTGCCCAAGCGCATCGACGTGTAGACCAAGGATACGCAGCGTCTTTCTTCGCGGGATGGTCATCCCGTCGCGCGTCCGGAGGTTGATATTGGGTTCAGTCTTGTTTCCTCGGCTTTTTCGTTTTGGGGGTATGATCAGGAGCTCTGACTTTGTCGGGGAATGCTCTGCATTTAAAAGACGGCCGCGACCATGGCTTCTATGACACATAAGAGCAGCGAAGCGCTACGATTGATAACCGCGGAGCTCACCGATGTCACCGATTCACTCATTCGTCAAGCTCGACTTCAGTCAGCGTTGTAATGAACCAAAGAGTCACTTTTCTTTGTTATTTTTCTCTTGAGTTCGATCATGTGACCCAACAGCTTACTAGGACGAGTGTGAACAAATGCCATGCATTGGGTTCTCTTTGTCATGGAGAGGCTTGTACTGCCCTCTTATGTTGCGGTTACGCCCAACAAATAATTTTTACTTTATTGCCAAATATAAAAGCAAAATACTGCACGTTATTTGTATGCTCCATGATTGCTGACTTGGATGCAGTTGAAACTATAATTTGTTTCGGTAGGAAACATGCTTTAAACAGCGTGCATGCGAAACTGCGCCTGCTGCAAATTGGCGAACATTTCGCGGCGCCGAACGCCGGGGCAATTTTTTGCCCTATTTTGCTTGTATTTTGCGACAAAAACCACCGGCATCTTCAAGCTGTTACGCAACATTTCTTCCCTTTTACGCAGCCTGAAGTTGCCAATGCATGACGTAATCGTTCCCGCCAACTGTTTAAATTACGTCATTCCTTCTCGGCCAATCACAGAGAGGGCGTGTATTACAGGCCTTATTGTTGTTGAATAGCAAAGACAGGCCTATTTTGCCATGTCTAGTGCTTTTAGTCTGGTTTTTCAGTGCCGGCAAAGAATTACGCGCTTTCTGTAAAGAGAAATAAGGCAAACTTTAGAACTGCATGGTGCCCGTAAACGTCATAAAACGTCAAAATGACGACAACTTGCGCTGCTGAGCACGAGGTCGCGGGTTCGATTCCCGCCCGCGGCGGCCGCTTTCACATGTTGACAAGCTATTCACATGTTGACTGAAGAAATGGGCCGGATAAACCTCCTTGCACTACCTCTAGCGAGAAAGTACCATTTCATGCCCTAAACGAAGGCCGAGCCGAGGCTGACGCAGTGGCTGAACGCGCTGAACGCTCTGAACACCCTGGACGGCTGAACACGGCATCCGGAGGCGTTTCTCCCGCACCTTTCTTCTTTGCGTAGTACCCACCGGATCGTAAAAACCGTGTTGACGCAAGGCACACAGTCAGCCAATTCGGAGAAGAACAACTTCCTCCTGGGACTCGAACCCGCACAGTACGATGCTAACCGGGTTGTGCTCCATCCGACTATATAGGCTGCTTCAAGCGAGTTTCCATTCCCCTGTGGGTACAAGCCCGCGACTTCTTGTACGCACAAAATGCCACTTACTTGTTCAATTCGAACATTCCTTCTAGCCACAGTAAATCCCTGGGCTTTGCCTCCAACGGTCTGGGTTCGAGCCCCAACAGTGCGAAATATTTTTCAAGACTGCATGTAATTTTTTCGGTAAAATGTTATCTTTGCTTAATTCTACCCATTATTTTTGTAAATAATAGTGGTTTCGTACCTTCTAGGTCTGTTTAGGGGCGGGTGCGGCATATCAACATGTTTAATTAACGTGCTTCATCGGACCGGAAGTGCCCATGCCTTGTACTGTAATCGGTATATCGCATTGGTCGATTCGGGAAAAAAAATTCCGCCGGGTTCGAACCCGCACACTACAATGCTGGTCGCCTTGTACTCCATCCGAATAGGCTGAGGACACATGAAACGACGTACACAAATAACAAGTATATATGCCGAGACCCACTCTGTCATGACTTGCATTGCTGTTTACTTGTTGGATTGTAGCACTTAGCTCTTAGCTTAGATAACTATGTAAAATGCTTCCTTTTTATCAGGAGATATCTCCCAGCAAGTTTCAACAGTAACCGTTCTGTACAACAGATTTTAAATCCATTTTAATCTTTGCCCGCACGAGAAAGCCCAGTGCGGGCCGACATGACATCATCTGCTCCTTGCCACAAACTGCCGACGTCGAGGCTCCCGTGACGTAGCCCACGCTCCGGCTGCGGTTGGCGCGCGCTGCTACTCCGTGTGTGCACGTCGTGGTTTTGGGACTGACGTCATGCTGCCGGGCGCGTGGGGATGGTAAAGACCACGGAGTAAGGCGAACACCTCGGCCGGTCTGCGCTCGCAAGCACGCGCGTCCAGAGCGTCAGCGGTGCGGCAAAATGGTGACGCCACGTGATACCTCCTGTCATGGCGGCCACTCCGCGTTCGTTTTGTCGAAACCGAAACTGACGCGAATAAACGACGCCGTAAATAATTGTTTACGCTGCGACCGACCGTCTAATGGGCCATTCTATGATTAGTGGGCTAATAGGCACCCATAGCAGCGAAAAAAAAACGTAACACGAAAATATCGTGTGAGTACTCCTTTAAGGCTGGGCGTTTCCAGAATACAGTTTGTGCAGTAAGCTTCCGCTAGCCCCCACACGTATCTGACCAGTAGTGAGTTCGTTTCTACACACCGGAAGAATAATCGGAAATGTGTGGTCGTGCTGAAGACCGGTCTGCTAGTTCACCCTGCGACAACTGCTCCTCGTACCTTGGTTTTACGCTTTACAATAAAAGTTTCGGTTGATTTTAATTCCTTATTACGTAGACTAATTTCGCTTACTCTTCTGCTTTTCATTTCATTTTATTTGTTACCTTAAGGACCCGAAGGCATTATGTAAAAGGGGCTTAGAGAACAAACGTTTGCAGAAATACAATTGAACTGACATATTGTTTAAAAAATTAAAAAGAACTGCCTTTAGAATTTTTGCAAGCATAGCAGTCGCATAGGCATACGTAGCTTGATGATGATGATTGGATTTTTATGGCGCAAGGCCGATTCCAGTGAAGCGTCGTAAGCAAATATACGAATTTCATATGCGCTAGAGGGTAGCTATTTTGACTTCATCGACTTTAATAAGCTTAATACCAACTACGAACTTACTAAATAAAGCCACATTCTACGAGTGCAAATCTTGTAAAACTTCAGTTATCACGCCGCGATCAAATTGCGACGACACTGCGGCGGCCGAGCGATCGATTTTGTCGGCGCTGTGGCCGGCCAGCCGCGCAGTCAAGCCAATCCGTAAGAGATCGCGTCGTAGCAAACATCATGGGAAATCTGAAAGAGGTATGCAGAAAGAAGAAGAACATTTTCGACTTGTTTTTTTTAATATAAATTCACGTAAACGCACTCAGAATAGTCGGAACAAGAGCGAAACATCGTGAGATCACTTGCGCAGACTTTAATCTGCGTAAGTTATCTCACAATGTTTAATACTCACTTCAGTGCCCATGGTACCAGGTTCGTATGCCTAACCATTCTTGGAATTTTTTAATTTTTCAGGACGAGCATTCCGCTGTTTTTCTGTTTAATGTGCCTCTACCTGCTTCCTGTTATCACGGCCGGCCCTGACTTCCCTTCGTTCATGAAAAAGGTGTATGACGAAATCTCGGAGCACTGGTGGGACCTGTTACTTCAAGTTCGAAACTTCTACACAGTCACCCAATATGTACGTTTTGTGCCTATCAGATTAATGTGGTCAGTAAATAATTCCTTAAGAATGACGCAACGGATCCAGATTGGGGTATACGCTGATAAAGACGTTGCTGTGGTCGCGTGAGGCACCTCGTGGCGAACGTCGAATCTTAGGTCTGTATGATAAAAACAAATTGATGTATGTAAGTGGTACATGGTCGTTGCGTGGTATTTGGAGCACTTCTACGAAGCCCAAATATAGACCGCACGGACAGTCGGACACGTTGAAACAGCAACTTGAGCATTTTTGGTATGTTCAGAGTAACACTTTAGCCACGAAGTAAATAAACGCACTAAAATCATAGAGACGCACCCAAGCACTGATTTCAAACAGCAATTTGGGCATATGATCGAACTGATATTTTACCGGACGGTTTGACAATTTTATTGGCTATATGCGGTCCCCATAAGTGCCATCGTGACTTTCTTCCTCGCAAAATATCGACTCCTCTTGTTACTAACACGAATTGCACGAGCGTAATGGCATTGTTAAGAGCTACTTCTATTATTACTCTCGCCAGTGTAAGATTTCGCACGTTCAAGAGTTATGGCACGCTACAACGGGCTTAGATTTACAATGATGGCGGCAAGCACCAAGACTGCTGTGGGCTTCACACTGATTTCCGTTATGCTTTCAGAAGCTGCCTTGTGGCATGTGCCTGTTTTCCCTGCATATTCTTTTTTTTTCTGTATGAGGGAAATAAACGATATACTCATATAAATGCCCTCAGTATATTCATTCACGCTACGCTGAGGAGAGCATAAATCCGGATTAAAAATTTGTTGTGTGCACGCACGATTTTTCAAATAATTAGTACCAGCAACTAAAATTAGTCCTGTTGGATCTACGACAAACGAAGTGTGTAATAGTAATTTACAGGGAGCTGAACTATCTATATCTATTGTACAGCAATTCCCATTTTCACATGTAAATTTCCACGCAAGAAATGAGGTTGTATAAAGAAACTAACTTTGTTTATTTAGGAGCGTATGTATGTATGTATGTATGTATTTATTGCACAAAAACTAGAAAGGAAGGTCCACCAACAGGCGTAAATTGTCTCGCCTAGGGGCGGACACCGGAACGCCTGCTGGTGTAGGGGAGGTGGGATAGGGAGGAAAGAGTACATAGGAATAGGGGGATAGGGTAGAGGGCTAACATAAATATATAAAACATGGGCAAGAATAACCTATATACAACGTTAGGTGAAAGAAAAAAAAAACAAAGAAACATCCCCCTCGCGAGGGGCACGATCAAATGCAGAGCATTTCTGCGGGGGGGCGCGCCTGCAAGTCGTATGGATTACGTATTGGTTGTTGTTGTTGTAATTGTTGTCTTCCAGCGTAGACATTGTCGATGAAGTCGATGGTGAAACGTGCCGTGAACCCCCTGCCGCGGCTATGACGCAACGTGGAGCGGCTATGACGCAACGTGGAGCGGCTATGACGCAACACAATCCAACACAATCCACTTTAATCCAATCCAATCCAAATCCAAGCCAATCCAAGCCAATCCAATCGAATCCAATCCAATGCCCCTCGCGAGAGAGTGTTATAGCTCCGAAATCGCCACCACGCGAACGCGATATGCTGACGTCACGATCACGCCACAGATGTTAGCGACCGGAGCGCGCGCGAACGACATATGTGGTTTAAGCGCGAACCGACCGCGGCGAGAGAGCGCGATGCGAGCGCCTCACCTGTTCTTGCGCGCGAACCTAACGCGGCGAGAGAGGGTGTTGCGCACGTACCCACCTGTGTTGCGCCCGAACCGAACGCGGCGAGAGAGGGCGTTGCGAGCGGAGAGAAGGCGAGGAGGACGCGGGGGAGAGGGCGCACCTCTGGCCGACGGTTGAATGAGTCAAGGATATAAGGCACGTTCGTAACCTTCCGTTCTGTGTCGGCTTTGTGGCTCAGTTGGTAGAGCACCGTGCACCTTGCGTTACGCCCGCAGAGTCATACGATCGAAACCTGGCGCCGGCATGTATTATTTTTTTATATAGTGTAGGGGGAGCGATGCGGACGCGGACTACGGACGCCAACGCGGGTGACGTCGTGAGTTACTGAAATGCTCTGCATTTAAAAGAAACGAAACTAGACAAATAAATAAATATCAAGATACAGGACACGAAGGAGTAGGACACCTGCACACTTGCACACTTACACACACACACACACACACACACACACACAGGAATTCTACCCTAACAGCTACACTCCACTGCGACCCGGGCAGTTGCGTAGAGTTGTAGCTTAGTGCATTGTGGAGCCCCGAGGCCCCCAGGTATGCTCCCAGGGCCTCGAGCATTTTGTCCCGCTCCCTGGCATTTCCTGGGGGCCAAAGCAGTTCCTCGAGCGGCCGCACCCCTCGGAGCACGGCCAGAAGCTCCGCCCGCCCTGCCGCAAACTTGGGGCACTCGTACAGTACATGCGGCAGGGACTGCACGGGCGCTCGGCAGTGAGTGCAGGCGGGACTGGCCACCCGCCTCAGTCGGTGCTTCCGCTCTGACGTCGACGCGGCCCCCACGCGGAGGCGCAGGACGGCCGAGCGGAGTCGACGAGGCAGGCGTGATGCCCGCACAGGCGGCAGACCCCCTCCGACACGCAGCCGCGGGTCTGGATGCCCGGTACGGAGGTGTCGCTGGATGAGCAGGCGGGCGTCGTCCGCTGCCGGCTGGGCCAACATGTCCGAGGGAGGCAGCGCGTGAGCCCCGGCGGCCAGCTCGTCTGCCCGCTCGTTTCCGTCCAGGCCGATGTGGGCGGGGACCCACTGAAGGCGCAGCCGAGTGCCCCGGTCCGCCAGCTGCACCGCTTTCTCCCGGATGCCCCGCACCAAGAGGGAGTGCGAGTCGCCGTCCCGTAGACGCGCCAGGGCCACCCGGGAGTCGCACAGCAGGGCACAGCGCTCGGGTAAGGGCTCCACCTCCAGCAGCAGGTCCAGGCCCAGTCCGACACCCACCAGCTCGGCTGTGGCCGAAGATGAGGCATAGGGCAGCCGCGCCTGCCGGGTGGCCAATCCCAGCACGGCGGCCGCTGCGGCCGACCCCTGCTGCTGCCGCACCGAGCCGTCCGTGTAGACAAGGGTGTGGCTTTCGAGGTCACCCCAGACGACGCCCCGTGTCAGCTGCAGTTGTCCGCATGGGGGCGTCCGCCGCCTGCTGCGCAGACCTGGGATGTCCAGCCTCACTTCAGCTGTCAGAGCAGGAGCCGGGCCACCAGATTGCGCATCCACGGGGGCCAGCGATGGCTCAAAGGTACAGCAACCGCAGCGATGGCTCAAAGGTACAGCACTCGCCTCGTATGCGGGAGGTCCGGGGTTCGAATCCTGGTACCGCCGGACACCCACCGGTTTCTTTAATGGGTACAGGCGTCCCTGGTCGAGTGCGGACCCTTGAAAGGGGATTTCACGTCTGGAAAGCTGCCTTTACCCTATTGAGGGGCCCCTGACCCTTGTCCATCTGGCGGGGCCCCCGGCCATCATGCCGCGTTGCGCCATTGCCGGGGGTGAAAGAGTCTGGCGGCTTGTCCTGCCACAGGCGGTTGCGAGTTGAGCGTCCATCGTGGCTGTGGAAGGCACCATGTGAATTCGTGTTCCTTGGTGGCGCCGGGCACCTACCGGTAAAATAGGTACAAGCGACTCCCCGGCCTGGCGCTCGGCCCTTGTGTGGGACTACAACGCTTGGGAAGTTCACCCGGCTTGCACGGGAAATCGCCCCTATGGAATGGGGCGGCTGCAAAATCGCAGGAACTTTTAACCGCAGCGATGGCTCAAAGGTACAGCACTCGCCTCGTATGCGGGAGGTCCGGGGTTCGAATCCTGGTACCGCCGGACACCCACCGGTTTCTTTAATGGGTACAGGCGTCCCTGGTCGAGTGCGGACCCTTGAAAGGGGATTTCACGTCTGGAAAGCTGCCTTTACCCTATCGAGGGGTCCCTGACCCTTGTCCATCTGGCGGGGCCCCCGGCCATCATGCCGCGTTGCGCCATTGCCGGGGGTGAAAGAGTCTGGCGGCTTGTCCTGCCACAGGCGGTTGCGAGTTGAGCGTCCACCGTGGCTGTGGAAGGCACCATGTGAATTCGTGTTCCTTGGTGGCGCCGGGCACCTACCGGTAAAATAGGTACAAGCGACTCCCCGGCCTGGCGCTCGGCCCTTGTGTGGGACTACAACGCTTGGGAAGTTCACCCGGCTTGCACGGGAAATCGCCCCTATGGAATGGGGCGGCTGCAAAATCGAAAGCACCTTTGTTGTCTCCACGTCGTCACAAGGAGTTTCCGCTCTTCCGTCCTCGCGAGCATGCGCCCCATGCGCGATCGGTGGTGGCCCCTCAGTCGCTGCAGCAGCGGGCCGCCCCCCTCGGCGCGCCGCAGCCAGTCAATTTGGCGAAGCGCCCGCCGGTCAGCCGTCATCTCGAGGGTCCACGCCCCCGCCTCGGCCAGCGTCTTCTCGCACGACGAGCTCTGGGGCAGGCCGAGGCAAGCGCGGACCCCCTTGCGGTGACCCCTTTCCAGCTGCCGCCAGGTCGGTTTCCGCAGGCTCACCAGCGGCAGCGCATACATGAGGAGACCCACAGCGGAGGCGCTGTACAGCCGGAGAGCCGTCCGCTGTGAGCAACCCTTGTCCCGGGCCACCATCTTGTGCACCGCCGTGGTGGCCAGCTGCGCCCTGGCTCGGAGCTCCTTTGCTGCCTGCCGGAAGTTCAGCCGGTGGTCCAGGGTGAGTCCCAGGTACCGCACCCTGGTCTTCCACTGGAGCTCCTCACCATCGATGGTCAGGCGCCGGGTCCGTGCACGGGCGGCGGCGTCTGGATGCACCAGCATGGCGTCTGTCTTTGACGCCGACAGCTGTAGGCCGACGCCCGCCAGCTTGGCCCGGACTGCATTTATGGCCGCCTGCAGCTGCCGCACAATGGCTCGGCCCTGACCCTTGGGCCCCAGCACCCACAGGGCGATGTCGTCGGCGTACACCGAAATGTACACTCGGTGGCCCCCTCCTCTGGGCAGGCAGCCTGGCAGGGCGGCCATCACCAGGCTGAAGAGGAAGGGGCTGATGACGGAGCCCTGTGGGGTGCCCACGTCCACCGGCTGGGGGGCCGACAGGGCGTCTCCCACCTGCACCTGCGCCGTGCGGCCCGTCAGGAACGCCTCGACAAAGCCCCGCAGCTTGCCCCCAATGCCAGCCTCCTCCATGGCCAGGGAGATGGCATGACGCTGCAGGTTGTCGAAGGCGCCCTTCACGTCCAGCAGCACCAAGGCCGCCACCTGCTTGGAGACCATGGCGTGTTCAAGAGCCGCCACGACGTCGGCGATGGAGTCGGTGGCTGCCCGGTGCCTCCGGAAGCCCGTTAGCTGCTCGGGGATGGCCTCTTCCTCCGCTGCGATGGCCTCCATCCTCCGCAGTGCCATCCCTTGGAGCAGCTTGCAGCCACAGGATGTGAGGGCCACTGGCCGGTACGCCGTGACTGCCACAAGGCCCTTGCCTGGCTTTGGGATGGGCCGCAAGATGGCTAGCAGCCACTCTGGTGGCAGCCGGGCCGCGTCCCAAATGACGTTGTAGGCGGCCAGGAGCCGGCCGAACCCCACCTCATCCAGATTGCGCATCATCTGGTAGGTGAGGCCGTCCGCCCCTGGCGCCGACTTACGCTTGCAGCTGCGGAGGGCACTGCGGAGCTCAGTCTCCCTGATAGGGGCGTTGTTGAGGGGGTGAAGTACCTCCCCCGTCTCAGCAACAGCAGCAGCGGGCCCTGGTTCCGCCTGGTGTGGCGGCAGGAAGTGTGCAGCAAAGAGGTTGGCCAACTCCACAAAGCTGGCCTGCTTGCGGATGGCCATGGCAGCCAGGGGGTTGCGGTTTCTCTGGGGCTTCAGGACGGCGTTGAAGATGCCCCAGAGGCGGTGGCAGCGTGGGTCGGCCTCCGAGCTGACGCATAGCTCGGCCCAGCGCTGCCGGCTCAGGCGGTTGGCGTGACGGCGGCAAGCCGCATCCACTCGCCGGTATGCTGTCCAGTCCGCCCGCTCCCCCGAGCGCTGGGCCTTCCTCTCCGCACGGTTGTGCACCGCCCGCAGCTGCAGCAGCTTCAGGTCCGGCGTGGTGGCCCCCTGGGCTACTGTGCAGCTCTGCGTGGCTTGTCTGGCGCAGCAAACCAGGCCCCGGAACAGCTCGGCTCCTTCCTCCAGGTCCTGCTCGGCAAGGCGGCGCCGGAACAGGTCCCAGTGGGTGACGTGGTGGAGTGCGGCTCGCTTGGCTGTCCTGTCGGGTGGTGCGATGTGCAGCGGGCAATGGTCGGATCCCCACGTGCTGGGCTCCCTCCTCCAGGTGGCCTCAACCCCGGCTGACACTAGGGTGAGATCAATGGCGGTGGCTGCGCAATTGCCCCGCCGGAAGGTGCTCTCACCAGTGTTCAGCACGGACAGGTTGAGGCGCAGCATGGCGTCCCACAGATGCTCTCCGCGAGCGTCTATCCGGCCATCTCCCCAGGCAGTGTGGTGTGCGTTGAAGTCACCACAGAGGAGATGGCGGACTGCACACAGGGACACCAGCCTATCCAGGAGGCACGCGTCCCAAGGCCGTCCAGAGCGCACGTACAGACTGCACACTGTAAAGTCTGCACCACCCGCACTGAGCCGCAACGTCACTGCCGCGCACTATTGCACCACTGTCGTCACCGCACTGGTATCCAGCTCTGCGTGCTGCACATCGTTCCTCACAAACAGTGAGGCACGCGAGGTTCCTGGGGGGTGGGACGGGTCGCCACACACCACCTCCGAGCACTGGGCACTGTCACACGCCGTAGGGCTGTGATAGCCGGTGTAGCCCGGCAGGCGAGTTCCCCCCGAGCCGTCCCCTCCCACTCGCACATAGCTCTCCTGTAGAGCCACGACATGGGGCTCGTGCTGCAGCAGAAACGTACTCAGCTCCGCACGACGCGGTCGCAGCGAGTTGACGTTCCACTGCAGCACTGTAGGCACCAGGGGCTGTGTGCGGCGGCTTCTAGCCATGGCGGGGCTCGGGGTGTGGCTGTTCTTGTGAGGCCGGCTGCTTGCACAAGCTCTTCCGTCCTCGCTTCGACCGTACAGGGGCCGCCTGGGTGCTGGGCTGTCGCTGGGCTGTGTGCTGCTGCCGCTCCGTCCTGGATGCAACACCGCTGCTGCCTGGCTGCTGGCGCATCGTAACGGGTGCGACAGGGGGCGGCTGGGGCTGCGTGGCCGCTCGCAGGGCTGCACGGACGCCCATGCGAGAGGCAGGCGCCGGGGCTCGTACCAGTTCCGCACACACCCGACGCTCCTCCTGCCAGCGCGGGCAGGAGTGGTCGAGCACGACGTGGGGGCCCCCGCAGTTGGTGCAATAAGGCTTCGCGGCCTTGCACGCTGCCTTCAGGTGGGAACCCCCGCATCGCCAGCACCTCCTCTCGCGGTTGCAGCTCGCTGTGGCGTGGTCCAGCCTGCCACACCTGCCGCACTGCAGTGGTCGCGGTCGGCACACTCTCACCGGCCGTCGGAGCTTGTGCAGCGCTACCCCCGCAGGGGGATCGACGCCGAAAAGCGCAGGTATATTGCAGTCCCCCTGCGAACAGCTGACTGCACTGGCACGGGCGTTTCGAGGCTGGAGGCGACTGCCTCGGCCGTGATCGCTATGTCGTCGATTACGATGACACCCGTGCTGCTCGACGACGGCTCTCGCGGGCTCACGTCGATGCCACAGATGGTGGTGATGGCCAGTAGCACTTCCATGGCCTCCTCGGTACCCGCGTCCGCCGCCACGACGTTACGCTGCGCGTTCACACGCACGTCCACCACGCCAGGCCGCGCCGTGAGCTGCCCAGCGATTGCGTCACGCGCCAGCTTCGTGAACGTTGCCCTCGGATCCTTCGGGCGAAAAAGGACTGTCCCGAGGGTTGTGGGGCGTGGGGGAAGCTTTTTCCCCTCGTTGCGAAGCCTACGTGCCGCTCTCTTACGTTTAGAAAGCGACACGACCTCCTGCCAGCCGTCCTGCGCGGTGTGGTTGCGGCTGCCGCCGCTGGCCGCCAGGGCAGGAGGCTGCGCTGCGCTCGCGTCCTCGCGTGGGCAGCTCTTAGCGCTCACAGCGCTGCCTATCACATCCTCACTCGCTTCGACGGGAATTTTTTCTCCTTGGACGGTAGCGGAAGGGTCTCGAAGGGCGCTGGCCACCTTGCTGTGTCTCCCTTGTGATGGTGTCCGTCCCTTCCCCCGCGGCCGCCGGCGTGGCTTTTCCCGCAGGGCGTCCGCGTAGCTGCCGGCAGCTCGCTGGTTTCTCGGAACGTCCTCAGGCCGCGCGGCGACTGCCGCCGCCGGGGCCGGGCTGCGCTCCTCCGCCGCTGCAGCTGCGAGGAGGGACGAAAGCTACATTTAGGCTATGAGGCGCGCTGTAGTGGAGGGCTCCGGATTAATTTCGACAACACCTGGCAATTAACCCGAGCTGAAATCTCCTTCCACGGGCGTTTTATCGACTCGCCTACATCTCCAAAGCGGCCAGCGCTGCCATGATCCAGTGTCCTTGGGCTGCAGCAACACGCCTTAGCCCCTGAGCCACCGCGGCCGGTAATGTTGACAGCTACGGAACACTCGGCCTTCTTTTTAGCGTGCGGGTGTTCCGGGCCCAGAGGAGTGTGCCTGAACGAGATCATAAATAAACAAAGGCATTTCAGGATGGGTATATGAGCGATCTGAGCTGATGGCGTGCCTGTGTATGCTTGATGGATTGAGTAGCCGAAGGTACACAGGCGATGAGGCGCACCGTAGTGGAGGGCTCCGAATTAATTTTGACCGCCTGGAGATCTTTTAACGTGCGGCGAAATCTCGACACAGGGGCGTTTTTTTTTGCTTTTCGCCTTCATCAGAAAAGCAGCCGCCGTGTTCGGGAATCGAATCAGCGTCCTCGTTCGCATGTATGTATGCTTGTAGGTCTGACTTTTTACTTAGTGGTGTTTTGCTACCTTCACTTGAACACTGATATTGCCTTCTGTTTCAGACCGTAATGCCGCATCTTTGGTACATTTCGGCGGACTTTCAAGCTTTTCTCATTTCTCTGCCTACATTCCTGCTGCTCAGAAGGTAAGGCTTACAGTTGCACAGTTACAGAATGAAACGCGTGGGAGCGATTTTGTTCAGCCCCTCCGCGTTCTCTTTCCACGAAAAACCTTTTTGTGGTTCTTTTTTTTTCTTGTTTCTTGCAAGTGGTCATGCAGGACGGAAGAGGGTCATACTGCATGAATGACCAGTCTTTAATAGGTCAGAAAGTTTTATCACATTGAGATCCTCATGCTAGCGCTGATGCCTTTTTTTCAGGTCAGGAAACATTTTTTCAGATCTTCTCTGTAAGGGTAGTCCTTCAGTCGAGGGATACATAAGACATCCGGGCGGTCCTTGCTCTGGACTCCAAAAGAAGCCGCCTCCAGTTGACAGCTGGGTGTCAGGTTCTCCCACAGCTCAGAGAGAGAGAGAGAGAGAGAGAGAGAGAGAGAGAGAGAGAGGGAGGAATGTGGGAAGGTTTGGGTTTCGCGCACACCCTAGCATGATGTGAGGTAGGCTCTCTGCTTGATTGTAATATTGGCATTTTGCAATGTATTGTTCAGGGCACATAAAATGGAGCCGGGTTGGATGAGGGAAACTGTTGGTTTGAAGCAGGTGAAAGGTTGATTGATTGATTGAATGTTTATTAGCATTTGTCACATGAAGTTTACAAACACTGATTGGACCCATAGCCAGAGGCTAGGGCAGGGTCCAGTAAGAAAAGTAATGGACAGAAGCGGGAAATATCAATTACACATAATACAGATGTAGCTATACAGATACTTCCACGTAATTATGAGCATACTCATTTACAGAGCAGAGAAGTATTTCTCTCCTTAAACAATCGGGTCACAAAAAACAAAATTACACATGTGCATACAATCAAAAAGTTATGACAGATCACTTTGTGGACACACCCAGAAACATCAGTTGAAATAAAAAAAACACTATAACTATCACGGGTTTTAGGAAGAGGAAAGAAAGGCTAGGTTTACAAGATTCATCAGTGTATAATTATACAAATATAAGCGTTTACCACAAAAAAAAGAAGCAGTTACAGCCTGTTTAAGAATTGATTTTTTAGTTTTACCGCAGCATTGTGTGATCTCTTCAATTCAGTGGGCAAATTATTCCAGATCTTTATCCCTGTGAATTGCAATAATATCTCCCCATAAACGTTATTTCTTTGTGCCAAGTTAAAGTTACCGAACGTGATACTTATAGTAGGCCGAGAAGAGGAATAAAATGACGAGACATCAAATGGGTTATTGTATTTTCCAATACTCTTAACAGAAACAGTCGTCTTGTATTCACGCAAAAGATCAAAGGGTAGTATTTTTAGCGATCGAAATAACGGCCGGCTTGGCTCGTTCTGGTTACTGTGACTTATTATTCTTATGGCACGCTTTTGTAACCTCCGAAGGGGATCCAGATAAGAATCATAAGTCCAGGCCCACGATTCCATGCAGTAAGTTAAATTGCTATTGATGAATGCGAAGTAAAGCGCCCGCAGAATGCTTTTATCGAAGTAGCCTCTAGATTGTAAAAGCGCGTGACAGCCGGAAGCCAGCTTTAAACCGACGGTATTTATTTGACCTTCCCGGTGAAAGTGGTTATCTAGTATAATCCCGAGGTATTTAAACGTGTCCGTACGTTCCAGTATGCAGTTGTCAATTTTAATCTGAATATCTTCGTAACTACTTAATTTCCTGCGGGAATGAAATATAATGTACTTCGTTTTATCGGCATTAACCGTTAACCTGTTAGCAAAAAACCCACTGGGAATTTTTTTTCAATTCGGAGTTTACTTGTGTTTGTAATTCAAAAACATTGTCGGCCGCACATATTAATGCTGTATCATCGGCATACATAAGAATTTCGGAAGAGCTTAATACATGAGGCAAGTCGTTGATATAAATTGAAAAGAACAGCGGCCCGAGAACCGATCCCTGCGGCACCCCTGTGTTCAGATATTGCAGTATGGAAGTAATATCGGTCATCACGACAGCCTCCTGTCTGTTTTTGATGTAATTAGAAAATAACTCATAGTATTGATTACGTATACCGTGGTGCTTTAATTTATGCAAAAGAATTGAATGTTTCGATTTGGAGAGCTGCGGATGTGGGGCTGGGTAAGGTTGTCGTTACTGAGTGATTTTTTGAAGATTGACCAATGGCGAGAACGTCGGTAAGTTTTTTGCAGCCTGGTTGGTAAAAGCGCAGTCTTGTCGATTACAGCTTCAGTCGCCGAAGCTGCACGTCAGATATGAGACGTGCTGTAGTGAAGGGCTACGGATGAATAACGCGTAGAGTATCACTCGCGCATTTCTTGCCTCGCTTGGAGGAAGCAAAAGGCTGTCACCAGATTCCCATAGCCGGGTCCTGCGAGCGAAATTCCAAATCGCTGCCACATGAGTAAAAAAAAATCGCAATGGCTTCATGCAGCCTGTTTCCACTTGTAATTTTTTTTATTGGCTGCCATGACCTCAGAACATACCCAAACAGTAGGATGGATTGGCGAGCGACGATGACACAAGCTAATTTCTGGCGAGTTCGGGTCCGGATTATAGCGTCAAAATACGTCTCCAGAAATAAGTGTTACATGTAAAACCAAATTGTCCATATAAAGCAGGTACAAAGCTGAAGGGAAGAAAAAAAAGCATGCAAATCGGGATAGTGTGAACCCCGCGCAAGTGCAGCAGCGCGCAACCTACGGAGAATTCGTACTTCAAGATAAAAATACCGATGTGTTTCTCTACTACGCAAAAAAAAAAAAAAAATCGTAGCGTATAACACACGAACAGCCATCCAAGAAATGAATTCTGAGTTCGCATGCTCATTCGAAGCTACGGGCTGAGAGATTGGGCATTTTCCCTCACGCGGAAAGGGATTGGCCTTCTCCGCGAAGGGGACGAAGGCCTGTCACCGGGATCATTGTAAGCGCGGTGATTGGTAGACACATCCATGGCAACTATAGCACAGAAGTGTCCTCACTAACTTGGGGAGAATATTTAAGTATGCATCCGTTACTTTTCTTGCCATTGGCGGCACTTACCGCTTCCTTCGAAACAGACCAATATTCCTAAATGTTTTTCGGGCGAAGGCGTTAAGTCCCCAACTCTATGGAAACCCGTCGTCGTTGTTGTTGTCTGGTTCGGGAAATGGCCGCTGTTGTAAAAAGTAAACAAAAAAGCATTTTTGACCATTTGACTCAGTAGAGGATTTGAACCCGCATTTTCCTAGGAAGATCCGAGTGCTTTACCACCAGGCTACCTCCGCCCGTTGGCAGGGGTGGAACACGAGTTGCAATAACGCCTGGGACGTGACACGTGGACGTACACGGCGTGCGAGTAAATCAGGGGCACCGCGGCCACGCGGAACTCTCATTCTGGGGAATCTGCGCCGTCTGTTACCAGTCAACTTGTTGAAATAATTGCGGTGAAGACGAAAAACGAAAGTGAAGAAAGAAAAGATGTAGCCGTAAAAGAGCCTCTCGAAGCGCCAAATAAAAATTCGCGCCAAAATATTAAGACACGAAAGCGAACAAAGAGACGCAAATACAATTTAACCCTAAACAAGTCGTTCATAGGTACTACAACTGGGCCTTCGCATTCAAAACACGGAACCAGACTTAAGTGCCCCGAGGAATTTTTTTTCAGCGGCATCTTAAGGGCTTTGTAACCTACATGATGCTAAAGAGTAACCTTTAAAAAAAGCTAGTGAAAAATGCATGGAGTCAATAGGGCGCAATAGCGTTGTAGACGGGAACATAGGGTATCTAACAGGTGATCACGGTCAAAATAAGCGCCAGTCTGTTTTTGTTCTTTGTTTTTTTTTTTTTTGCAGGTGGAAGGTTGTGGCGATTGGCGCGTTCCTTGCAATGTCCATTTTTGCGTGCGGTATTGCGACCTGGCAAATCGCCGGTACAGACCTTCCGCCGTTCCTTATAATTCCAACGGAGTCTCCCATGTAAGTATTTCTATCTCCAGACTACTTAACACAAAAGAACTGGAATTTTCGGAAGATTAAAAAACATTAAAGGGTGCCTGCGTGACTATCGCTGAATATTCACCAGTGTTGGAGGAATTGCAGAAAATGTGTACTGGAACACTTGCAAGCAGGGTAGTTTCGAAATTTCTGAGGAAGTGAGGAGCGACAAAAACTCTTCGAGGAATTTATTGTTTTCGTTCTTAGTACTGATTGAGCCCGTTTCTGGATATGGTTGATGCTAGACTGCCGACCATTTTGCAACAGGACACGAGCGTATACTTATCAATCTCGTATATATAGTCACCGCGAGTGATCGGTCGCCTCGTTTGATAAACTCTATGATATTGCCGCGAACCATGCTATTGTCTCTATGATATTGCCGCGAACCATGCATTGGGTTTGTTTATTTGCGTTTTGCTTTTACCGCCCGGCTGCGCCGGTCTGTGTTATCGCTGTGCCAAGGGAAGCGCGTGTTCCATTCTTTCTTTCTGTGCCGCATGTGTTATCTGTTCTGATAGGGAGAGCATTCCGATCTAACGTGATCAGCCCGGAATAATCTTCTTGGATCTACAATGTTCTCGATGCGAATCGACGGTTCGAGAACCACGCGCGCCGAAAGATAAAAAACTCCCACCTCCCCTCGCGGGAACCCCTTTGTAGATGCGACGCATAGGCGGAGCGGCGAAGGGACCGCGTTTTATAGCGCGCATAACGTTGAGGGGACTGCGTGAGCCGGTCCTAGTCGATGACGACTTTGGCGTAATTGTGAAGCGGCGTGGACTCCAGGTGTTTGAGCCAAGCGTAGATGTTGCTTCGCCGGAGAACCGCACGCCGGTTATATGCGCAGCGCGCCCGAAGGAGAGGAAACCGCGGAAGAGAGAATACTGCACATGCGCCGGCCCCAGCGCGTCTGCCGCGGCTATGACGCAACACAATCCAACACAATCCACTTTAATCCTATCCAATCCAAATCCAATACAATCCAATCCAATCCAAGCCAAGCCAAGCCAAGCCAATCCAATCCAATCCAATGCCCCTAGCGAGAGATGCTGCATTCCAATTCGCGGACAGCTTCGTAGACAGCCTACGAAGCAGTCTAACTAGACGTCTAAAGGAATAAAATTGGAACGGCGCCGCGGTCGTAAGCGCAACACCAGCGCAGACGACAGCGTCATAGCAGACACGTTGAGGTGCGCAAGCCGCAGGTTTCGTAACTATTATTACCGTTGTTATTACAAATGTTACGTAATTAAAAAAATTAAAAAATTATCTTCATCACTAGTACCTTATACTAAATATTTAAATAAAGGAACAAGTGCTTTTGTTTTAACATTAATAAGCAAAAAGTTGGCGCTGGCGTCACTTATTAGTTTAGACAGGAAGGTAGCCTGCATCGTTGCTGACTTCGATGCTGTCCCCTTGAAGCAGTCTTCATTGACTGCTTCGTTCAAATTGGAACGGGGCTTAACATGGCGTACTGTCCGCGAAGACGGCAACGAAGCTGTCTAAACGGTAAATTGGAACGCACCCAGAGTGTTCGCTATCAGAGAGGAGAGGGGGTGAGCGGCGGAGAACGCAGCTGGCGCGGCGAGGAGAATGGGGGAGGGGTGGACAACGCCGACGACGAGGATGACGACGACAACGACGACGACGCCGGAGGGACAAGGCAAGTGAATGAGATGCTCTGCATCTAAAAGCCTGCAGTGCAGACGCCGGGGTATTCGATTCTGCGACGTTCGCCGACGCACGTCACTTTGTTGACCGCTGCTTCGCCGCCTCTGTATTCTTTTCAGTTGTTAGGGGAGCACAAGTTCCCTCCAATAAACTTGTTTATTTTCCAAAACAACTGCGTCGTCCCTGGCTTCGTGACATCTGGACAAATAAACAAACCCAATGCATGGTTCGCGGCATTGATTTATAAACGACTGTAACGTTTATAAATCAATGCCGCGGGGTCCTTCAAATTGGCGAGCCAACACAGCGCGTGGTGATCTGTCACAACCTTGAATGGTCTTCCATACACGTATGGGCGAAATTTTGAAATCGCCAATATAATTGCCAGGCACTCTTTCTCAGAGGCAGAGTAGTTTTTCTCCTCCTTCGACAGAAAACGGCTGGCATAGGCGATTACGTTTTCGCACCCGCTTTGTTTTTGGACGAGGACGGCATCCAAGCGTATATCACTGGCGTCCGTGTGTATTTCCGTTTCGGCGTTTTCGTCGAAATGAGCGAGCACGGACGGGCTTTGAAGGCGTTTTTGCAGCTCGCAGAATGCTTTTTCTTGGTCGTTGTCCCAGCTGAAAGGGGTGCTATCTTTCGTCAAGCGCGTGAGTGGCTCTGCAATGCGTGCGAAGTTTTCTACGAAGCGCCGGTAGTATGCGCACATTCCGAGAAATCTTCGCACGCCCTTCTTGTCTTTCGGCCTTGGGAAGTTCGCAATGGCCGAAGTTTTTGCCGGGTCAGGTAGGACTCCCGCGGCGTTGACGACGTGGCCCAAGAGCTTCAGCTCCTCATACGCGAAACGACACTTTTCAGGCTTCAGCGTTAACCCCGATGTATGAATGGCCTCGAGTGCAGACTCCGACCTTGCAAGGTGTTCGTCGAAATTCAGGGAGAATACCACAACGTCGTCGAGGTATACGAGGCAGGTGTGCCACTTCAGGCCAACTAGCACCGTGTCCATGACTCGTTGAAACGTTGCTGGCGCCGTGCACAGCCCGAAAGGCATCACCTTGGACTCGTATAGGCCATCCGGGGTTATAAATTCAGACTTCTCTCGGTCTCTCTCATCCACTTCAATTTGCCAGTAGCCGGTCTTCAGATCCATCTATGAGAAGTACTTCGCATCGCAGAGGTGGTCGAGGGCGTCGTCGATTCATGGCAGGGGGTACACGTCCTTTTTGGTGATTTTGTTCAGTCGCCGGTAGTCAACGCAGAACCTTAATTTGCCGTCTTTTTCTTCACGAGTACAACCGGCGCAGCCCACGGACTTTTCGATGGCTGTATTATGTCGTCGCTGAGCTTGTCGTCGACTTGAGTCCGGATGGCTTCCTGCTCGTGTGAATAGACGCGGTACGGTGACTGTCGCGTAGGTCGGGCTCCATCGTCGGTTATAATTCGGTGCTTCGCTAGGTGTGTCTGACGTAATTTTGAGTTTGCCGAAAAACACTCGCTGTACCGACGGAGCAAATCCAGTAATCTGTCCTGATTTTCTTGCGGCAGCGCCGGGTTCACGTCGAATGGTTGCGGCGGCTTGGAAGCATCTGCGCGTGCGCATTCAAAGTTAGCGACCGCGATCACTTGACTTGCTTCTTGCGTTTCTTCGAGGAACGCAATTGCAGCGCCCTTGTTTAGTTGCTGGTACTCCTCGGTGAAATTGGTGACCAAAACATGGGATTTGCATTGCTTAAAGCGCGCAATGCCTCTTGCGACGGAGACACCGCGGTTGAGAAGCAACCTTTGGTCACCCTCTACGATAGCGTCGATGTCAGGAGCAGCATCCTCACAGTAGACGGCGATCATCAAGCTTGCGCGGGGTGGCAGGGTGACGTGATCGTCGGCGATCCTTACAGCAGCACGGTGATCGGGGTTCAGTGGCGGCGTCGTGGAGTGATCAGAGGAAAAAGTTATCGACTTGGTCTGGAGATCAATTATTGCGCCGTTGTCCGTCAAAAAGTCCATTCCGAGTATTTCGTCGCGGGAGCAGTTAGGTAAAATTACGAACGCAGCAGGGTACGTGATGCCGTCTATGGTGACGCGGGATGTGCACGTTCCACTTGGCGTTACGAGATGGCCTCCTGCTGTGCGTATATGCGGACCGTCCCATCTTGTCGTAACTTTCTTCAGCTTAGACGCGAATGACCCGCTCATCACCGAGTAGTCGGCTCCCGTGTCGATGAGGGTGACTACGTCAAAGCCGTCGATGGACAGCTGGACGTCGGACGCTGCCTTCCTCGAGTTCCGGGTGCGTCGGGGCGTCACATCTCGGCTTGTGCGTGTTGACGGTCGGGTGCTATGCGTCGTCGTTGTCGTCGTCTCAGCGGCAGGTTCGGTCATGTCAAGTGCGCGTCGCGCCGTGTGGTTGTCGTCGTGTTCAGGAGTCACGTCAAGGTTAGGTCGGGTCGTCGGGATGAGGGCATGTCGTAAGTCACAGTCTGCGGCGAATCGTTGCGTCGTTGGAGGGTTTTCGTCTTTCCGCCGTTGTGCAACTTCACCTCCAGAAGTTGCCGCCTTTAGTTTCCCCCGTGTGGGCTGGGGGACCTTCCACGTGCGAAGTCAGCACTGCTACGGCGGTCCGGCGATTGGTACGGGTAGGGCGACGCGGAACGATTGAAACGGGCTGGTCCACGGCTGGTGTTGGACGGGTATTCTTCAATGTCAGATGGACGCTGGCCCGGTTGGGGGCGTGGTGCGTCGACGGAGAAACCACGAAGTCCGAGTCTTTTGTATGATCGGCGACGGTATATGGGGAAGCCTCTCCGCAGTGGTAGCACAGGGGACGATTATCCGGTGTTCGCCATACGTCAGTCTTCCTGGGCGTCTGGTTTCGTACTACAGGGGGTCGGGCGGGCGACAGTGAGCGGCGGTAGGTTGGGCCTCTTGACGACGTTTTTGATTGATTGATTGTGGGGGTTTAACGCGCCGACGCAACGCTGGCGATGAGGCGCGCCGTAGTGGAGGGCTCCGGATTAATTTTGACCACCTGGGGATCTTTAACGTGCGCCGAAATCTCGTACACACGGGCGTTTTTGCTTTTCGCCTCCATCAGAAAAGCGGCCGCCGCGGCCGGGAATCGAACCCGCGACTTCGTGCTCAGCAGCGCAACGCCTTAGCCACTGAGCCACCGCGGCGGGTTTGACGACGTTTTGGAACAGGGCGGTGTCGACGAACAGCCGCGGAGTAGGTCATAGCCTCTGGCTCGCGGGGTGCTTCGGACGGCGTAGAAGTTCCCAAAGCCTGCTGTACTTCTTCCCGGATCACGTCAGTCAGGGAAGCGACTTGAGGGTGTGGCGTCCTCGTCGAGAAAAGTTTCCGCAGCTCCACCCTCACCACTGCACGGATGGTGTCCTGTAGTGAGTCGCAGTTAATAGCGCCGGCACCAATCGTCTCCGAAACCAGCGCATTGATGGGACGGTCGTACTGCCTCGTTCCGATTTCGAGCGTCTTCTCCATCGCGGCGGCCTCAGACGCGAATTCGGACACGGTCTTGGGGGGGTTGCGAACAAGGCACGCGAAGAGCTCATGCTTCACACCTCGCATCAGAAACCGTAGTTTCTTTTCTTCCGTCATTTCTGGGTCCGCACGGCGAAAAAGTCGCTTCATCTCCTCGACGAAGATCATGACCCCTTCGTTGGGGTGCTGCGTTCGAGTTTCCAGCAAAAGCACTGCGCGTTCTTTTCTGACCACGGTAGTATAA
Source organism: Haemaphysalis longicornis (assembly GCF_048455015.1). Lineage (NCBI taxonomy): Eukaryota > Metazoa > Arthropoda > Arachnida > Ixodida > Ixodidae > Haemaphysalis > Haemaphysalis longicornis. The sequence goes on along the minus strand of NW_027526203.1, from coordinate 227,866,576 downwards.
AGGTCTTCAGGAACTGGCTTTTGAACTGAGCCCAGTTTGTCAAGGAGCTCTCGTGGTTCTCGAACCAAGTGCGAGCCGAATCTTCCAAGTAAAAGAAAACATGCCGGAACTTTCTGCGTCGTCCCACCTGTTGAATTTCCGGACACGCTCCAGTTTCTCCAACCATTCTTCTGGGTCTTCTGCGGGGGCTCCTCGGAATGATGGCGGATCCCGTGGCTGCTGCAGAACGACGGACGATCGGCTTGGTTGACCATGGTGCTGGTTGCGATGTCTTTCTTCTTCGCTTTCCCCGGTAGTAGACCGAACTCGGGTGGTAAATCTTGCCGGCGGAGGCTGGCTCTTGTTGGACTGGCTTGGCGGCTTTCAGAGGTTGTAGTGGGCATGAAGGGTGCGATACCCCGCACCTCTACCAGATGTCACAAAGCCAGGGACGACGCAGTTGTTTTGGAAAAGAAACAAGTTTATTGGAGCGAACTTGTGCTCCCCTAACAACTCAAAAGAATACAGAGGCTGCGAAGCAGCGGTCAACAAAGTGACATGCGTCGGCGAACGTCGCAGAATCGAATACCCCGGCGTCTGCACTGCAGGCTTTTAAACTCGGAGCGTTTCTTAGTCGCACGATGTCCCTCGACCGTCGGCGGCGGCGTCCACACGCTCACTACGCATGCGCGTCGCGGCGAGGCGCAGGTGCGCGTCTCTCCCCCGTACCCTGCTCGCTCTCAACAACAGGTGCAGCGTTGTTGTCCGTCCGCACCCCTCCCCCTACACTATAAAAAAAATAGTTATCGGCGCCTGGTTTCGATCCAACGACCCTGTGGGCGGAACGCGAGGTACATGGTGCTCTTCCCACTGCGCCACAAAAGCGACACAGAATCAAAGGCTACAAACGCGCCTTATATCCTTGACTCATTCAAACTACGTCAAGAAGCTGCTGATACACGGCAGCATTTGCATCGATCTCGTCTTCACCAGTTGCTGCAACGCACGACCACCGCACGACCAGACCCCTTAACAGCACACTTTAGCGACCACAAAGCCGTCGTTCTCAGCGTCCAATACAACTACAACAGCAACAAATAAATAAATGACGACTTACACCAACCTTCTCCTTGCCTTCACTTCTTGCGTCACAAAAAAAAGAAAAATTGGGCCCATCTTTCCACGAGGGGGGACTCGAGTTGCAAAATCACGAAAGTAATAATTAATATATGAAAGAAATTATAATAATTATAGTAATAAGCAATAATAGTTAACACATTCACTACCACCCCACCACCACCCCCCAAACACTAGTTAACGCAATACACCCACCCCCTACGCGACGCATTTACTCGAGTCCCCCCTCGTGGGGAGATGGGCCCAATTTTTTTTATCTTTCGGCGCGCGTGGTTCTGGAACCGTCGATTCACATCGAGAACATTGTAGATCCAAGAAGATTATTCCGGGCTGTTCACGTTAGATCGGAATGCTCTCCCTAGCAGAACAGATAACACATGCGGCACAGAAAGAAAGAATGGAACACGCGCTTCCCTTGGCACAAAGATAACACAGACCGGCGCAGCCGGGCGGTAAAAGCAAAACACAAATAAACAAACCCAATGCATGGTTCGCAGCACTCAGTCTATGATATGCCTAATACAAATATATATACAAGAGCCTCGAATAACGCCTTCCCAACCTGATCCCAAGGAATAGAAAACTCTGATGCAATTATCAAGCAGTCCACCCGGCGCACTCGAGCGGAGCAATGCGACTGAAGCCGCCGCCTTACGTAACGAAGTAGCCTTGGTACTCTGGGACACATGGCCAGGAAGATAGCTAGGCGGCTCTTGCTGGCGACTCGCAAGAGCCGTCTTTCATTTTGGGAAGGCCGATATGTCTGCGGAAATGCTTCTTCAAATGGCATGGGGCAGGCTTTTGCTTGGGCATTATACTCGCATGTTTTCGGCACAGTTTTCATCCGTGATACAGTTGATTAAATGTTTTAGATCCAAAGCATCTTTTGCTCGGGGCTATGTCCGTTGTCCGTTGTCCATTGTACGTTGTCCGTTGGCGTCCGCACGTCTCCTGCTCATCCCCCTCTCCACGCCAGCTGTGCGATAATGCACTTCTCACTCCGTCCTCCTCTCCACGCCAGCTGCGCGATAGGGCGCTGCTCCCTCCGTCCTCCTCTCCACGCCAGCTGCGCGATACGCGCGCATGCGCGCCTCTCCCTCCGTCCTCCTCTCCACGCCAGCGCTATATATAACCGCGTGCACGCGCCGCTGCCTCAGTTGCTTCGTCGGATGAGTCTCGCTCCGGCGTCTGATGAGTACCGACAGTCCTGCTAGCGGATTGGCTGGCACAAGTTCAGCCAGTATCAGCCAACCAGTTAACAGAGCCGTTTGGCAGAGGGGAACCCTGAGGTGATGCGAAGCATCGCGGACTTTCCAACAACGTTCACGCGATGTGGGTAACCGACGCAAGTGAAAATAAAGGGAACTCCGCGATGCGTCGCCTCACCTCAGGGTTCCCCTCGGGAAGATGGTGTAATTTTTGTGGGAAACCTTTCGTTGGCGTACTTATGACAACAACAACAAAAAAACCCTGATTTCCTGGATTGTGGTCGGCTCAGCTCTATATTTATCGACTCTTCGAGCCGCAGAGTCTCTAGGCGGCTTTAGAGGAAAACGATTTTCTTATTCATTGTTGAATTGAAAAGCGGCTCCAAAGCATCGCTCAACAAACATTATGACAGCTTCAGATGGGCGGCAATGGGCGATTCTACGGGTCCTTAGGGAGAACTGTATCTTACACAAGGCCAAGCCTAAACTATAAAACGTCGCAGTGGAAAAGCGAAAGTTCTCGTCCACCCTAGTTGTTTTTGTACTTCCGTCTTGTCTATAAATTTTAAACGATTTTGTATCGTTAACAACAAACAAGAATACGCTTGCCATTGTTGGGGAGTTCCAAAGTGATGCAAGAGGCACAACCAACGAGGGTATCTGTATTTGCTAGACCCGTCTAGCTTCTGCCATATAATCACAATGATCACAATCAATAATCACAATCAATAATCAATATAATCACAATCGCATGACGAGTGTGTCAGCAATCCTAAGTTATCATGCACTAACAACCATACCTCAGCAAAGTAGGCGCGGCTCACTCAAACTCACTCACAATTTTTTTTTCGAATCACCACTCAGTCAAACTCAGACTCAATGCTGAGCAGCACATCTGCGCTCACTCAAACTCAAAATGTACTCAAACTCAATATGGACTCAAAACTCAAATTTTACTCAAAACTCAAAATGTCCTCAAACTCAAAATGGACTTAAAACTCAAAATGTACTCAAACTCAAAATGGACTCAAACTCAAAATGTACTCAGAACTCAAAATGGACTCAAACTCAAAGTGAACTCAGAACTCAGAATGGACTCAAACTCAAAATGTACTCAGAACTCAAAATGGGTTAGAACTCAAAATGAATTCAGTACTCAAATGGCCTCACAGAGATTGAGACAGTGAGAGAGTGAGAGTGAGAGTGTGAGAGAGTGAGAGTGAGTGTGAGTGTGAGAGTGTGAGAGTGAGAGTGTGAGTGTGAGTGAGAGTGAGAGTGAGAGTGAGAGTGAGAGTGTGAGTGAGAGTGTGAGTGTGAGTATGAGTGAGAGTGAGAGTGAGAGTTAGAGAATGAGAGTGTGAGTGAGAGTGTGAGAGTGAGAGTGAGAGTGAGAGTGAGAGTGTGAGTTGAGTGTGAGTGTGAGTGTGAGTGAGAGTGAGAGTGTGACTGAGAGTGAGAGTGAGGGTGAGGGTGCGAGTGTGAGTGAGAGTGAGAGTGAGAGTGAGAGTGAGAGTGAGAGCGTGAGTGTGAGTGTGAGAGTGAGAGTGTGAGTGGGAGTTGAGTGTGAGTGAGAGTGTGAGTGGAGTGAGAGTGTGAGTGTGAGTGAGAGTGAGTGTGAGTGTGTGAGAGTGGGAGTTGAGTGTAAGAGTGAGAGTGAGAGTGTGAGTGTGACTGAGAGTGAGAGTGAGGGTGAGAGTGCAAGTGCGAGTGCGAGTGTGATTGTGAGTGAGAGTGTTAGTGAGAGTGTGAGTGAGAGTGAGAGTGTGAGTGGGAGTGTGAGTGAGAGTGAGAGTGTGAGTGAGAGTGAGAGTGTGAGTGTGAGTGAGAGTGAGAGTGTGAGTGAGAGTGAGAGTGTGAGTGTGTGAGTGTGTGAGAGTGTGAGTGTGAGTGAGAGTGAGAGTGTGAGTGAGAGTGAGAGTGTGAGTGTGAGTGAGAGAGAGCGTGAGAGAGAGCGTGAGAGTGTGAGTGAGAGTGAGAGTGAGAGTGAGAGTGAGAGTGTGAGTGTGAGTGTGAGAGTGAGAGTGAGTGAGTGAGTGAGTGAACGTGTGAGTGAGTGTGAGTGTGAGTGTGAGTGAGTGAGTGAACGTGTGAGTGTTAGTGTGAGTGTGTACCTTTTGCTTTATACCTTTTGCGATATCCTCATAATTATAACCAGAAAGCATTTTTTTATTTGTCCCACGTGATCCCCCTCGACGAGACCTTTAATTTGATACCCCACACACCCTAGCAGGGTCAAATGGTATTCATACCAGTCAAAATAACCATGACTCTCATGACTGTAACCAGGACGCATTATTTAGGTGTCCGACGTGATTCCCCTAACTGGAACCTTCAATTCGACGCCCCACATGCTTCAGCGGCCTCACCTTGAATTTAACCCAATCTATGACTCATAATGACTATCTCATGATTCGAAGTACGAAGCCTTTTTTATTTGTACCACGTGATTCCCCTCGTCAAGATCGTAAATTTGATACTCTACACGCCCTAACGGGGTCACTTCGAATTTTAACCCAATAGAAGGCTCGGCATGACTTTCTCATGGTTATAACCAGGAAGCATTTTTGTATTTCTCCAACGTTATTCCGCTCATCAAGACCATTAATTTGATACCCATCATAACCTAGCGGAATCGATTTGAATGTTAAACCAATCAATGACTAACCATGACTATCTCATGATATAGTCATACCACATTTTTGTCCCACGTGATTTCCCTTATCGAAACCTTCAATTTGATGCCCCGGACACCCAGTGGCATCATTGTGAATTTTAACCTAATTTATGACCCATTTTGACTATGTCATGATAATAATCAGGAAGCACGTGATTACCCTCATCGAGACCTTTAATTTGATAGGCCGCATACCCTAGCGTCATGAACTTGAATTTTAACCGCATCTATGACTTACCATGACTACGTCATGATATATCCATAACTCATTTTCGTCCCGAATGATTTCCCACATCGAGACCTTGAATTTTATTCCCCACATGCCCTCGCAGCGTCATTTTGAATTTTAACCCAATCTATGACTCATTATGACGGCCTGATGACTACAATCAAGAAGTATTTTTTTATTTACCCCGCTTGATTCCGTTAATCCGGACCTTTCATTTGATACCTTACATGCATTAGCCTCATCAGTTTCACTTTTCACCAAATCTAATGTGGTCATTATTCTGTCTTAAGGGGCGCTGCGCAGTCATTTCGGCTAATTCATTTGAAACAGCAGAAAGGACAGCCCCCGCCCCCATTTCCCCCCGGCTCTCACCTCTTCCTTTGTGACCCCTAGTATATCAAGCCGTTAAGAGTAGCAGGCGAACAACCAGCACGCCAGCGCCGCCGTGTGCTTTCCCACCACCCTTTCCCACGCTCTTAGTGGATCCGTCAGGAGGAAAAGTTAAGACAACCCTTTTTTATGACCTCACCAGTCATTTATCACTCACGCGCCCTGCCGCGAAAATTAGGTATACAGCAAGTGCTTATGGCCATGAAAATTCAACAAGAAACTAAAAAAAAAAATCAGACACCCCCTCCCTCCCAACCTATCATGCAGATCGCGATTGGTGTAGTACCCGCAGGGAACCTGAATTCCGAGCCCACAGTGACGCATGAAACTTAACAGCCAACCATAGCTTCCTGCTAGGCTACTCATATGTACTCAAGCTAAAAATGGACTCAAAACTCCTATGTACTCAGAACTCAAAATGTACTCAAAACTCAATATGTAATCAAACTCAAAATATACTCAAACTCAAAATGTACTCAAACTCAAAATGTACTCAGAACTCAAAATTGACTCAAACTCAAAACGTACTCAGAACTCAAAATGAACTCAGAATTCACGAGGTCTCAATCGTACTCAAACTCAATCGGACTCAAACTCAGTCGGGATCACTCGGCTCAAACTCACTCAAGCTCAAACTCACCATGCCACACTAGCCTCGCGCTCACTCAAACTCAAACTCACGCCTGAGTTTGAGTCCAAATGAGTCTGCGTGAGTTGTCTCATGAGTGAGTTCGCCGACCTCTGCTAACAACTTCCCTACGCGTACAAGAGCAAGCGTTTTTAGTGAACTTATTTCTGTTCATCTTCCCCTTTTTGTTAATCTTGAGCGCACAATAGGCGAAAAACACAGTTGAAATAAACATGCGTTTGGATATACTGCAAGAGTTCACAAGAGTGTATTTGTTTTAATAATGCTGTAGAAATTTTGTGTGATGGCATTTGCATAAGGTTGACACTTGTTAGTGCCCCGTGAAAGCAGTGTAATGATACTAAACATTCGTATCCCTTGGCTGATAAACCATTTTCCCGAAATACTAAAGCAGAAAGGCTGTCGCTGCATCAAACTGCGACGTCATATAGCAAACGGTACTTGTCCTAAGTTACGAATTTTCGTTGTCTGTGGACTGACTGACAACACAGAAAATGAGTACTATGCATAGTTTATCGGAGAGTAATTCGGTCACCCTGTGTAAGTTTGAAGCTAAGAGTAGCTACCACTGAGGGCAGTGTGTGGCTCATATCCCACGTAATTTTAGGTAAAGTGCAGTTTAATCTTTTATTAAATCTGTTAATTTACCTTGTAATAATAATGTCGACATTTTGGGCCCCATATTGTGGCACTTATTACTGCGTCAGTACCAAAACGTGGCCTTTCAGTAAACAATTTTGCCGCCAATCAGGGGAGACACAGCGACACAAAAGCGGAAAACGCGGTAGCGCGTGAGAAGAGGGACGGCATAAGTCCAGCCTGCTGTCGCATTGCCTACGATGGCGCTGCGTTCGCACCACTGCCCACCTAGTTCCTACGTAGACTTCAAGTGCTAGAACAAATGGCTGGCCCCTTGCCTCCCCGCCCCCCTACGGGACGCTTCCCGCCTATTATTATACCAGTTGTAAAATGGAGCTTGAGGCGAGTGCAGCGCTGAGTACGTGGTAAAACAGGATGAATGCGAATGACGGCTATATGCCGACACTGGTCAACAACAAAAAAATTGGCCGCGTATCTGCTCCTTTCGTTGCAAATGTCGTCAAAAGACGATAGTCTTTGTAGACATTTGCCAAGGAAACGCCCCCCTTTGCTTTCCCGCTTACCTCTCATGCTGTTCCTGTACCGTCGCGCTCATGCCAAGGTAAACACACTAAAGGTTTGCCCAAGGCGATTTGAATTTACCGCGTTCCACTGCTACAGGCCAGGTTCCTCTCGATGCCAGCGCTGAAGAGTACGGCGGAGACGCGCGTGAATGGAGGCGGCCGACTACAAGGTTTATAGAACCGCGTGGCCGTGCTCCACCGTGCAGGGTGTCGAACCGGAACCGGAACCGAACCGAAAACCGGAACCGAACCCGAATTTTCACCCGGAACCGGAGCTGAACGGGAACCGTATTTTTCCCGCCATTTTGGATGTGAACCCGAACCGCAACGAATTGAAGGAACCGTTCCGAACCGGTTCCGGGGCGTCAAAACTGTAATTTCTAGTTTTTGATTATGGTGCCACCTTTTGTTTGAAGATATTTTTACCACTCGCCCGACAGCACCACAAAATATTTTGCATAGTCTGCAGCAGCACAATAACCCACCAGGTTCTCTGCTTATTATTAGCCTCATTTAATGTAAAGTTGACCGTATATGCTATCAGTTTGCTTTAGATACTGCTTATCACCCTAAGTTTGGTTTTTCATTCAGAAAAAGTTAAGCTAGAACGTATATTCCGAAGGAGCACATTATGGATTGTTTCTCATGATTTCTATCGATGGTGTTTAATATTCTGTAAACTTGTTAATGTGTTGTTATTTGAGTGCATTCCTGCCCCCCTGTGAAGGCATTCAGAACCATTATCAACAGTGAATCCATATCTTCCACTCATTTTAGTTTGAATAGGCAGTTATATAAAAACAGCGGTGAAACAAACACTCCCAGTTCTCCAAGTGATCGGTACCTTTTCTTGTAGAGTGCCGTTGTGTACCTTCTGCTCTCAGAGAGTACGAGAACTGAAAAAAATATTGGAGGGCTTTTTAATTTCCACTTTCAAAGTAGATGCGACCGAATTTCTGTATTATCTTGAGTCTTCTCTACCGTAAAGTTAAGGTAGAGCATGAAGCATGTAGCATGAAGCAAGTAGCATGAAAAAAAGTCGAATAATGCGGATTAGCGGTAGTCTGGAGTGGATTTGTGAGATGAGTGGATGAGCTGGTGAGAATTAGTGGGATTGGTGTGTTGATTAATTTGGATTAGAGGAATTAGAGGGTCTGTTAAGGTGAACTAGAGGGTCGTACCATCCACGATACCATCCACGATTTGGTCCTTGGTTTTTGTAAATATTGCGGCGGTCTCCCTCTCGACCAATCAGAAAATTTAGTTTTGCAGAAAATAGCCGGAAAGTTATGTGATGACCACCTGAATGCTATAAAATGCCTTTCTTTAAGCACGTTTTCGCTGTTACATTATTTCTAGTGTAAGAGTGACATCTCGAACCGAAGTTAGTAAATAATTACCTAACGCATATTTTATACTCATCTAAGGGTTTTCAATACAAATATACAGGGTGTTACGACGATAATTGGGAAGTTCAAAAAAAATTTCGTCAGCGAATCGCTGCTCGGTTCACGCTCAAACTTCACACAAAGGTTGCATTTTGTGGTCTATTTTGTTTGACACCGGGAACAACGACGGCACTTGTCTGCTTATTGTGAAAATAAGTAAAAGCGATTTTCGCCTATGGGAAAATGGCGGCCGAGGAAAATGGCGGTCTCAGGGTATCAAGCTGTGTCGAATGTCTGAGACCCTGATACACCTATAGTGGATGGCTGCAACAAATCTCTCTCCCCCCCACCCCCCCTTAAAACCTCCAACTTTCTACGGAGCTTTGGGAGAGACCCGTGTCCAGCTCAGGCCTCGAAGATCAGCTGCGCCTGATCGATAGTGCTGTCGACTCGCCCCGAGATCAAGGGGTCCTTGAATGAGGACGCCTCTCTGATACTTTTCCTCGATTTAATTAAAGTGCATTTTCTCTCTCTCTCTACACAAGCGACCATTACCACTGCTTGCGACCGTACTAAGTTACTATCTTTCCTAGAACCCAATCGGTGCCACCTGTGGCTGAAGTGTCAGTAGCAAGTTGTAATCGCTGGTGAGTGAGCCCTTATCTTTCCTTCTAACCAGCATGTTAGGAGATGGAAGTTGTGGAGAATGGCATCCCTTTAAACGCCACCTGCAACGGTTTACAGTGTAGGCTGACGCCGACGCGGAACATTTTTCGACTTCTAGCATTGCTAATGATCTCGTGTTAAAGCTAAAACGCCGTTGAAACTATGGGTAAGTAAAAAGTGTAACAGTCCAACCAATTTATTTTAAATGTGAAATTTTTTCTCTCGCCGTGCGAAAATACGTGCACGTGCGCGCGTGCATGCGTCGACATCTGATGTTAGCAAAATAGACAGCGGGCGCACAGCCTCTCTGCTACCCAGATACGTTTCCTGCCCCAAAAAGAGGCTTCCCGCTTGCCAGTAAACTACCTGTCTGCCTGCCTGCCGGCCAGCCAGAACATTCCGGCGAGGTTGGGAGATTTGGAGACGAGGGGCGGCCCGCCGGCTATTGGGGGGAAGGAGGGGGGGGGGTAGAAGGGCGTGAAGCCGCTGCACGGAGACACTCGAGGCTACCAAAAAAATCGCGCCAATCCACCCCGTGAATGTGGTTGAAAAGCAAAGCTGTAAACGGCACCCATAACGATTACTCATGCGACGTCGCTTAAAATCACTCACATCGCTCCACAAATAGTAAAACCAGAGAGAAGTGAAATGCACTTAACCACACCATTTATTACTTCAAAGAGATATTCCTGGTAAGGTTAAATCAATGCATGATGCATGAACGGTGTTTGGTTGAGTTGTATTGGTGTAGCAAGAGTGGAAATTTTTTTTATAAAATCAAAGTAAGCTCCAACCCGGTGTTAGACGATCTGACTTCTCCGTCTCTACGCTGCGGACGGAGGCGACGAGACTTGCGGCTGAGAAGGAGGAGGAAGAAATACTTCTGTTCAGATTTCTGAACGGCCCAGAGTGCAGCCTTGGGGAGTGATTCCTTCTCCTGTGGGGCCCATATGCAGTCCGCGCGGCCTGTGTTCTGTCCACCCGCTGAAGCTGGGTAGGTAGAGGGGGCCTGGACAGCAGCATCTCCCATTGCTCTTGTTGGGTAGTTGACGGAAAGAGAGGAGGGTGCTCAGGGCTAAAGTCGCACACTCCGATTACGGGGTGGTGTATTCCTACTTCTTAGAAAAATTTACATTCAGCGTCGTAGCGATTCGGATGCATTACGTGAAGACGCGTAGGCTGCGGGAAGGAGCCCGGATTGTATGAGCCGTAGGGTAGTTTGTTGTTCTCTGGAAAGGTCAGGGTAAGGCGAAGGTACGGTCTGTCTCAGAAGGCGATAATGCTGGATTATCTCCCTGGACGTGACAAGCGGGTGACTGTCCTCGTGCAGCTCCATAGCACGGGAGGTAAAAGCGCAGGCTTGTTGGGTGGGCGTATTTTTTGCCCTCCATTGAAGCGTGAGGCGGTGTCCAGATGAGCTGAATGCAACCGTTTGGGGAGTGGTTTTTTAGCACGCACAGTGCATGTCAGGACACCCAACGCGACTGGTAATTCCAGTGGGCTTGCTGGGAATCGGTGACTACCCTCCGAACCCCTGGTTGAGTGAGAGCCAAGGTGATGGCTGCCTCTTCTGCTGCCGTCATTTGTTGGGTCCTAAGCGAGGTACACGCAAGGAGGTTGGTTCTGGAGGTAGCCACGATGATGGCGTGTTGCTGCCCTCGATGTTAGGAGAAGTCTGTGTAGATAACTGCATGAGCCCCACCGAGGGTGGTGTTTAGCGCTTGAGCCCGTGCTTTTCGTTGATCCTCGTCATGTGAGGGGTTCATATTTCTAAGCAAAGGGAGCATCTTTAGTTTTCGTCGCCAAGAGTCTGGGAGTACGTCAAGCGGACTGACATTCTGGGCTACCCAGCCAATCTGGTGAAGCATGCGGTTACCCACCGCAGGTCTGAGTCGGACCTTCTGGTTAGAAAGATGGCCTTCTATCAGCTCTTCCACCGTGTTATGGAGCCCGTGCTAAGCAGCCTCAGTGTGGACGCACTCATGAGAAGACCAATGGCCTGCTCAACCGCCTTTCTAATCATTATATAAAGCATCTCTATGTCTTCCTCGTCGAGAAGAAGATAGGGGTTTGTCGTAAGTAACTCTCGAGAGAACAAAAGCTTCAATTAAATTAAAGGTACCGGATTCTCTTAGGCCTCTATTCTTGGTGGCAACTCGCCTGATCATGTGTATGATTAGATTAATGCTGTTTTTGAGGCGCTGCAAGGAGACGTCACTCTTGGTGTTGGCCTGGAAATGTAGGCCATGGATCTTGATGCTGGGGTTTGGAGTGATGGCCTGGTCATCAAGGAGTATTTGAATGTATTCCTTGATTTCGCGTGAGGGTGGACGATAAGGAGCTGTGATTTTTTACGTGAACACTGGAGGCCACAGGCTTTAGCACATTGGCGTACTAAAAGTGAGATTCCATGGATTGGTGTGAGCTTCCTTTATTTTAAGTGCGAATGCACTTTATAAGCGACCCTGAATTCCGTTGACCGCCGTCCGTCCACATAGCAACAGCTGCGGGTGCGCGCGCTCCTCGTCTTCCTTGGCAACGGGGGGAGATGGCACATACCCACGTGGGAGATTGGCCAGGAATCTCCTCGTCTTCCTTGGCAACGGGGGGAGATGGGCGCGCGCTGCCTGGCCGCTCACATGGCACATACCCACGTGGGGGATTGGCCAGGAATCGGGCGTGAGAAGGGCTAATGCACCCGCTTAAAGGAGTACTGAATCGAAATTTCAAAGCTGAGATCCGCTCTAGCAATCAAGTACAACGACAACACAAATAGGTGTCTGTGAATAAATGCATCTTTCTTTCTTTGTAGTTGTGTGTGTGTGTGTGATCTCTCTTTCGCGAACATTACCGAACCGCGCAAATTCAACTCCTGCATTCGCACTTTCACATTCTTCCCCTCGGGGAAATGCGGGGAAATTTTTGTAACTCTTAGCATATGAGCAAGGTGCGCACAGGGCCGCTACACGGGCGTGAGTGGTCGTGTGACGCTTCCACGTGGCATTCAGCGAGAAGGCAGGGGGTAAACCCGTAGATGTGCTTGGTCAGTACACCATTTGTCTTCCCGTGTTCGCGTGGGCTCGTAGCTAAATCGGTAAGACAACGGGCTCTCGCTTTGTTAGTCTATTAGTTCCAGGTTCGATTCCCGGCGGTGCCAGTAAATTCTTTTATTTGTTCGCTGGAGTTTTCTGGTGACACCAACGGTCGCGAAAGAACCCTTGGGGGTAGAGGTAGAAAGCTTTGCTTTAAAAATGATGGTGTACGGACGGGTCGTCTGCTTAGCGGACGGACGGGGCAATGGACATCCTGCAGGGAGGCTGTACACTGCCAGAAGGTTCTGGCGAGAATGCCACACCAAGGAAGATGAGGAGGAGGAATAGGAGGCCCCGGGGCGCTGCCAACTGATCAGGAGGCTACAAGCTTTAAGTTTGTAAACCAGTTGAACATGGAAACAAACGACTAAATGTTAACAAAAACTGACAGGGACAATGCTGGACTAGCAACTGAACGTTTATTACAAAGGTCAAACATATATACGGGTTCTAAATGCTTATCACATATGCTGCGTTACACATGTCCCATCAAGGCCAAAAAACGATATCGCGCAAATGGGTCCTTGTCGCCCGATGAACTAAGTCTTGGCACATGCGTGCCTAAGGTACAGCTTTTCTTTTTCGGTCAGCTGTACTGACGGGCTGCTCACGCACTCGCGGCGTTTTGCGTCTATCATAATGGCCCAACTAGCCCAAAAACAAACCCTCCTGGGCTACAAGCTTGCCTTCCAGAAGACTGAGGCAAGGATACATCATTTGGAAACGAGGTGTGGCCCGTCCCTCGTCGGCGAGGGGAGTGGATCCCAAGGCGGTACAGCGACGGCTAAGTAGAGCCACATTTTAGAGCGCAGCTTTTAAGCGCCCGCTCCTGTGGTTTCGCGTACTCCCTTAGCGTCGCCCTCGTTGTAACCGAGAGAACGAAAAGGCCACCGAAGGTAGAATAAGCATTAAAGCGGAGGATGAAAGTACGGGGAAAGTGTGAGGGGAAGGGACATGCTCGCCGGTGGCGACGCGCAACGAGATAACGACAGAGTATAGCGTGCGCAGTCATGCGTTCGCTAATGACGCGATAGGCTTCCTGAGACGCACCAGATATGCGCCGTCACCGAGGAAGCTGCAGTTCGCGCCACACTCAAATTTCGCATTAGCGAGTATTGTAGTTGTCAGCCATTTTTGTTTGTTTCCTCAAGAAAACTACTGGATATGAAACTGCGGGTTTCTCAGCGAAGAATAAAGTTAAACTAAGTTCTACAAATAAGCGAAACCAAATAAATAAAAATAGACCTGCGGCCATAAAGACCACTGATTTCACCTGCACACACATATGCAGCCTTAAGTGTCCCAGCGAACCCTTTATTTCGTTTCAGTTAGTGTTGTAATCGATGACCTACCATAGAAAACAATTTACAGTGGATTGTACAGTTAACAGAACTCTTCAACGCTTTCTATAAACGTTTTCAGTCTTTACGTCACTTCTGGAAGCGCTGAGAAATCTGTAGCAATTGCCAGCATGGGGCAACACTGCGTGATTTGCACGTCGCAGTGGATACGCCTTCCTTTTTGGTTTGATTTTGCGACCTTCTTTTTAAATTGGCTATCAAGCGCGTTCTTTGCTGTATTTTAGGGAAAGCCGGCAAATAGCCACTACACCCTGTAATGACGTAATTCCAGCAGTTGAAGAACGCCGAGACTGGGAAGAATAGATAAATATTTTGAGCAAGTTTCTAAGTTCTCTGATGGGCATAGAGCAGTAATTTTTGGCTGAGGTACTTCGCGACCCCTTAACATAAGTACAGGATGTGTTGGTTGTCTACGTTCTGCAAGCATTCAAGATTTAGAAAAAAAGTTGACAAAAGTGTTTAGGGTCCCTTTAAGTTGGCCAAAGCAAAACATTTCAACAAACAAACCTACATTGTGACTTCATTTTTATACCGACGTCACAGAGAAATGAAAAACCGAGCGCACACAAAAAAAAGCAAAAAAACTCATGCCTTTTTTTCCCGAACCCGTCTGAACCCGTTTGAACCTGTTCGAACCGGTTCGAACCGGAACGAAATGGTGCTCCGGAACAGAACCCGAACCGAACCCGAAAGGCTTGAACCCGAACCCGAACCGAACCCGAAAAAATACCGGTTCGACACCCTGGCTCCACGTGCGTTCCAAGCAGAACGTGGAACCTAACTAGTGGAACCTTTCGTTGCTGTTGCCGCGTGATTTTTCATATGCCGCCAGGAGGCGGCGGTTTTCCGCAGTAGATGTAGAATATCATTTGCTATCGAAAAACCAAGCATCCATGAATTTGTTAATAAAGGAACACTGTAAATATCCCTTGTGTACTAATTTGCTGTCTTATATTTGCGTAATCTCTTGTTCTTGTTCGACAAAGTTGACCAGTATGAACATATAAACCGGGCTTAGACGCTCACATTTGGCTGTGAGTAAGACTATTGCGCAGTATGCATTTTACTTTGGCCGGGTGGCTGAATCGAGTCACAGACAGACAGACGGACAGACAGACAGACAGACATACAGACAGACAAAAATTTCCGGGTTTAAGTAGCCCAAGAAAGAATATCGTCTTTAAAATAGTGACATGCAGACGGTGCCTCTGCGAAAGCGAGCAAACGTGACTGCTGAGGCGGTTGGAACAGAAACAAAAGTTGGCGCGGAATGCTATGAGGCGGCGATAGATCACCGTGTTGCGGCAGTTTAAAGCTGGAGGAAGGCCTGCGCCTCGGGCTGAGCCTCAAGATCGGGATTCACAAGAATGAAATTTCTGCTCATTCGCAAAGATACACTAAAAATCAATTAATTTTTACGCGTTCTTTGCGGGATAGTCTGTCCAGTAGCGCTTCCCATCACTAAAAAGAAGGATAATGGAACTATATTTCCACCAGGATCCCCTAGTCGTGAGCTCCCGGGATAGTCGACAGGGCCATCTCTGCGCGTTCGCTCAGTGCCCTTTGCACTTCCGCGCTAGAGTCTAAAGTCGGCCAGCCTCCTTTCCCGTGAACTTGGGGTAGTATTGGGTATGGTGATAACTTTGGGGTTCTCTGTGTAAGTATAGAGCGCATGAAAGTAATCTCGATTTATAAAGACGTGGAAACTTCACGCCGACCCAGTTAAACGCCCATTTGAATTTTAAGTGCGATTCATATATATATTTTAAGAATGCTCTGGGAAAACGCTTCAACAATTTCTTTAGTTAGTATGTATACTTAATGCTCTCCTGAGAGCAGCATAGATTTTGTTCAATGCCCTTGACTTCATCCGCCATACGTAAGGTAATTCAAGAAATCAGTTCGACAATAAATGATTAAAATGTCGCTACCGATGTAAAGAAGGCCTTCGGTACGGTCAATGTACAAATTTTGTTTTACAAACTTAAAGGCTATGAATTGAACAATAAAATATGTAGCATCTATTCTAGCTACCTCAATAATCCCAAATGCTGGTCATTGATAATGTCAACTCCCCCCGCCAACTTTAGCCCACAGCTTCTCCCCGTGAGTTCCACTACGGCATGAGCGTACTGCAGTGGTAGGTACTAGGACCGATGCTGTTTTTATTAAATGTCAATAACCTAGCGAAAGCATTAACCCACGCTTAACTAAGTACGCGCGCTGATGACATGGCTAATCTTGTGACTTGTAATAACGTATATGAAAGTCAGAAAAAGGTCCGCACAAAACTAGAAAATATTTCTTGATATTTCTCGCTCCAAGGGCTAAAAATCAACAGTAACAGAACAACACGTTCTACACTCTCTTTGCGGTGCAATACGATCCAAGAAAAGCTTCTAGCAGTTGCTGCTAACAAATGCTTACTTGAACAAGGTGACTTCAATATACACTTGAGAGTTGTTATGGGTTGTAATATGTACTAGCAGAGTCAGATAGATGCTGCCTGTGCGAACACAGCATCTACTTCTGCGCACTTATGGTACTCAGTTCTCGTGAAAAAACTTTAAATGCTTTCGTTAAGAGACACTTGACATATGTCAAGTGTCTCTTAACGAAAACATTTAAAGTTTTTTCATTCCGCTGGTATCCAGTGGTATCATTCCGCTGGATGTAGGGTACATATCTTAATCCTATTCGTCGATTACAAAAGCGGGATTGGAGAATAATGGCCCACTAAGCTGATCCAGACGCGCCGAGCCTTCCATTGTTAACGCAGTTGATGTTCCGTCGTTTTATCAATTCTTTAAAAAAAGCAGACGTGTTTTGCAACGTAGTATACTAAATTTTAGCCACCATTTTCAGGACGAAAATCGTGCATTGTGCTAATAGCCAGAATCCCAGGACAATGATCTCACAAAGCGTCTATAGTATGATGAAAGGCTACGGAGAAGTCTATGTTGCAAAAATATTTATTACATTTTACGTTGTCATCAAGCAAGGCTTACCAGTTCTTCCCTCTCCTTATATGCGGGTCACCAAGACGGTCATGCTTTCTTCACGGGTGAAATGGGCCTTTTCTACACAGAAACCTTCGCTTGAGTGGCGAGCACCATGCAACCTGTATAGTGGGAAGGGCACAGATGGCTTCATGTATTCTTGGCACTCAGGCTTCCCAGACCGAATTTACATTCAACTCATATGATATACACTAGTGTGATGCTGCAGTGCCGGGTCTCTGTCGCACGCATGCATGCATGCATCATGACTACCAGCTTACTACAGAGAAGCTGTTAATAGCTAGGTTATGACCAAACCCGAGTCTGTCGACAGAGTCGCGTCGCATGAGATTTTCGTCCCCACAGCTACAGTAAAATGCTCTGTAGCTCTGAATTTAATGCAGGTATCATGGAAAAAAGTTATACTGAATTCGACCGCTAAATCAAGTCTATCACTGTGCCGAGTTTCATTTACTTGTCATTAATAGTTAGTTCACAGTGAAGCTGCAATTGCTGCGGAATTTCCGTCTGCTTTAGAAGCATGGCCGTCTTCGGAGGGAGTGTGATTACATAAAACAGCTGTAACTCTTGTTTTATCAAAATTGCCTTGTAACAAATTACGTGAGAATCATCCGCGAAAGCGACTCTAACGTTACACCGAGTTTCATCTATTTTTCACAACTACGTAGTTTCGGTAAAGTTGTAAACATGGGCGTCGGCCGGGGGGTGCAAAAGGGGCACTTGCCCCCCTCGCAAGTCGCCCCAGTACTTGCCCCCCCCCCTACCCCCCTCTCACGCCCCTGCTCACTTTTCCTCAGCCCCGCAGCTCTATTTGTGCTTGCTTGTTTTTTTGCTGAAAGTCGTTGTCAGACACTTTCCAGAATGTTCAGTGCGACCTTACCGCAAAAAAAAAAAGAGAGAGGATGAGGCGTTTCTGTTGGCGTTTCTTGAGCGGGAACTCTAGCAGACACCACAAAAATATCTAAGTTAGCCACACCTGGACGCCTTTACCCTGCAAATTGTTTTCCTGACATTTTTTCTGAAAAAACCGAATTCAGTTTTCAATTTAAATCAATTTGAAACCTAGCTTGTCCATCCCCGGATTAGCTATGCCTGGGTTCTTTGTTAACGACTTCCCTCGCCTAACGGCAGGTTCTCATATGTATCTGCAAGGCTGGCTTCCGTGCGTTTGCTCCTGCAAAACATTCTGGCTCGAAGCTGCTGCTTGGAGTCGGAACGCGTACATTTATTTTTACGCTCAGCTTTGGTAAAGCTGCAAAGACAACTGCAAGGAACAAGGTTCCGGGGAATATGATAATCCATTGCGGTCACGCGTACCCCCGTCCAGTAAGCACCTAGTAAGCACCATTAAAATGCTGACAAAGGTATTATCGCCTGACATAAAAGCATTTGCTCGGAACACAAAAGATGCGTGTTAATACACTTATGTACAACTTTCTATGACACGAAAGACCTTCAGTGGAACTGGCCTCAGAATTTTTTTTCCGTGAGTGCGTGTACGACTAGTATCAGTATGAGGTATACTCGCACCTTCTTGTGAATACGTGAGTGCTCCTCAACTGGTTTGTAGTTTTTTTGCTTGAAATACTTCACGATATTGTTCTCTCTTTGCGCAGTGTCCTCAGAGTTATGGCGACCGAGTATTACCGCCTGCCCTTCTATCATATTGTTTGCTACTTCTCTGGCTGCGTCACCTTTATCGTCATGGACGACTTCAGGCATCACAAGCTTTCGAAAGTAAGTAACGATGTTGAGGGGTAGTCCCTACGCAGAGATGGACCAGAGAACTTAAGAGCTTCGACTTCTCCTCAAACTGAAATTGCTTTTCTTGGCTTCAGCTCAACCCCAATCGCCCCATTGTAGATTACGTCGAGACAGGAAAGCTCACCCCAGCAATGGTTATGCACCGTGGGCCACACCTCCGCTTTCACTTTGCTCACTTCAACATGATTCTTCAATTCCCTTTTTAATCTAGATTTTGTTTAGAGAATTGCACTCCTGTGAAATGGCCATCTTACTTGCTGGGTGTCAGTGTAAGTAGTATTCATAATTCATTCATAGTGTATAGTATGCAATCACTTAAAGTCATTCTCTCCGTCTGGAATAATTGCGCCTGTATATACGAGGGGCATACAACGATTTATCTACATCGGCAAGAAAGCAACCAGAAAGCTTGCTGAAGAAAATCTGCAGGCACGTTTGAGCATGACTCAAGGTTATGAATGCGTAGCTGAAGCTAAGTTTTCGACCAGCATGCTAAAGCTTTCAATGTCAGGGGATCCGTCGCGTCAGGGGACCCGACAGGGGACCCGTCAGGGGACCCTTGGCGAGAAATTGCTTGATTTAAAGGAATCATCGGTGAAGAAGTTTGCACAAAAAAGGGATCAAAGATACATCATATTCATCAACGCATAGCGGCGTTTTAATGAGGGTCATTACTTGCTCCAAAAAAGAGAATCATGCACCCCTCCGTCTAACGACTACGACGGTTGAACGCGGAGCTTCTCGTGAGGGATTACTTTGTTGTTGCCTGAGTTTGGACTTTGACTCGCAGACGGTTTCGACTTAGACTCGTTGACCTTTGACTTTTACTAGCATGAAGTTTGCACTTTTATTCACCGCGGCTTTGACTTTGACTCTTCGTCATTCGATTTCACACGAAGAAACTTTCGTGTTCAACAATCGTCGTCGTTAGGCGGATGGGTGCATAGTTTATCCACTGATAAAGTTGGATTTCCTGCAGTTGGTTGTCGTCTGTGACTCGTATACGTGTTGGACTTTGACTCGTTGAACTTTGACTTTGACTCGCACGCAGTTTCGACTTCTGATTGTAGCGGCCCTCAATCCACGCCCCCCCCCCCCCCCCGTTCTGCTACGCCGTTATGCATCCTTCTTTTTGCCCTTCTAAGTTACTCTCCTTACACTCGTTAATACGCTCCTTGTCCCTCGCCTTCTTATTGCCGTCACCATCGCCCATCCCCATTTCCTTCCCTTCTGTCATCCCACTTCCCATTATCACCAACTCACTCCTACTTCCCCCTTCACGTCACGATTCCTCTCCCCCTTTTCCCCGTCCCTCCCCCTACCCTAGTTCCTATGCGTTTCTCTCCCCTCTCTTTCATCTACTGCCCTCTCTCTCTCAATCTTGCACGAGCGTAGCTCGCTTCTCGTGCTCTAGAGGTCATACCTTTGCCCTCGAAGCTACTGACGGGGTGACTGGGTCTTCCCTTGTGCTCAAAAGTTCCCTTGACACGAAAATCGAAGCGATAATTGTCCGAAGCCCAAGCCAAGATAACTGCTGTGCCATCACTTCTCTTGGCTTGCCGGAAAGTACCGGCGCACGCGAGTCGTGCGGCAAGTTCCTGAGAGCTCCTCTGGAGTTCTCAGCTACGAAAAGTCTCCCGCACTTGTTGCCAGCGCCACAGAAGGTCCACGACCAAGTTTCAGCAGCCAAGTGTGAAGCGCGTTTGTTGTTAACTGGAAGGCGCCCGCGGGAAATTATTCCCCAGGCGACCTCGCCGCGTCACAACAATCCCCAACGCTCAGCCCCGTGACCACGAGACGAGACGAGCGTCGAGGCGTCCGTCTCTATCGGCGCAATTATAGAGTAGATAGCTATAACAGAGCGGAGAACTAGTCCAGGTACGGTACCCGGTCCACCTGCGCATGCGCACAACCCGGTTTTCCGTCTCTGCGCACGCACAGTAGCGCCGGCCACCTACCGGGTGCCGTACCGTGACCGTTTCTCCGCTCTGCTAGAGCTCTCTAGTTTTAACATACCATGTGTATCGTGTGTACCGTGTGTACCATGCATACCGATACCCGACTGGGCATGTACGCATTCTTTCCGGTGGCGTGGCTTAGTTCCGCTGAAGGGCGACCGCTCCACTTGCCATGCCATCGCATTCGTTCCTGGGAGGGGTGGCCCTCCTCGCCGTGCCCGCGCCCATGCACAGTCGGGTCCAGGTACACACGGTGCACTCGGAATGCTAAATCTCTGTATTATCAGATCCCGACATGCAGCCGTTCGCGTCATCCCATCCGGCAACCATCACACAGTTCCAAGGTCGTCAGCGCCCGCCATAGCCAGATTACAGCTGCCACTAACGTCCCTCGTGGACGTTTTCGCGTAGATCCTGTGTCTTCTTTTCAAGGACGATTGTAATAATGTGTAGCATTCTTTGCCGAGCACTCCCCGCGCCCCCCCCCCCCCCCCCCCGCAGCCAGGACGGTGTCACGCCCTGCATTTCCACAAAAATGCAGATTTTGCTGAAGTTCCTCCTGTAATCGCTATAATATAGTAAATGGAGATAATTGGTCGAACAAAATTTTGAAAAACCCTATTTAGAAAAAACCAGAAAATTTGGCTGTGAAGAACTCGCACTCTAGGCAAGCGGCATAAGAATGCTACGCATTAGCAGACAGTTCTCTAAATTTCTGCAGATTTTTTTTGTTTCACAGTCTGCGTGGCCCATGGTGGATGCCATGCGGCTGTCAAGAAAGCCGCCCATCGGGCTCATCCAACTCACCCTGGCAGTCCGCTATCGCCGGCTGAAGAAGAGCAACAATAGGCGTAGCGAGCATGCAGTTACATTTGCTACTGCGGGGGGACAGAACGGACCTTCCCAGTAGGCCTCAACGCCTCGCTGTTCGTCAGCCGGCCCCAGCAGAATGCCACGGTCAGTTAAACGCGCTAACTAGGTGTATTGTTCAGAGCCGTGCACCATCAACAGTGCTTCCCGCAGAGTGTGAAGTTAACTATAGTGCTCTCGAAACAACCTTCCTCCGGCCAGTCACCCGCGCGAGTGGCTGAATTGGGCAATTCGTTTAGCAGCTGTCACCCTTAGGTAGAAATGATAGACCGCCTTCCTCGTGCTCTGACTACAGACTCTTCTAAGCAGACCTCCTCAGCCGGTTTCATCACTAGCGCAGGCAGCGTTGTAGTTTCATCTGCTGGCTTATCCTAATGCAGGCCGCCAACTCTACAAGTATTCAGCCGTCCCTTCGCCTGCTTCCCGCCATCGTTGCCGCCGACTTCCTGCTTTGTCTATCCTCCTTCGTTTCCTGATCTTTGATCGCGCGCTCGCTGCTGCCACTTTCCTTCCACAAGCCTACAGGCTTAAGCATATTGTCGGCTGGGAGTGTGGTAAACATGGGTGGTCGGGGGACCTTCAACAACCGCACCACCTGTGTACGTGACTGCCACATTGCCTTCGAGGAAAGCTCAAGAAAGCATAGAACACGTGCTGCCGTCTGCAGCGCCTGTCCTGTGAGTTCTTCATCTATGTGCTCCGTCGGTTGAGCGCTGCTTGTAGTAAAAGAATACGTTTTAACTTGCCTAGCATTCCGTCCTTCTGCGACGTGTGATATTATCTAAGTCAATTTATTTATTATTTGTTTGAAATTTATACGTTTGGTATGTTTACCTGTAGGATGGACGTTCGAATGCGGAAGTTATCTTCTTTGCTCGGTGGAAAGATTGCCGAGCAAGTAAAATAAACAAACATTTGTCATACCTTTCACCTGACCTACTTGGAACAAATTACTGAGGTCAACGCTTTCCTTCTAGATTGGTTTTTGCCCGTGTTGATTTCAGATGTTCGTCGTGAACATGTGTTCTCAGTGCATACATTTTATACAGTTTGCATCTCCACCAGCTTGGCCATAAAAAAACGCGGAATTTAATAGAATAAATAAATAAATAAATAAATAAATAAATAAATAAATAAATAAATAAATAAATAAATAAATAAATAAAGTGCTTGACGTTGAGATGCGCTCGAATTAGGTGCGGTTAGGGGTTAAGTGAAGCTGAGTAGATGTCTGTGGTGCAAAACGCCTGCTGAGATGAGTTTCCCAACTCGCACCTCCAACTCCACGGTGGGGTTAAGGAAAAGGATTTGAGTTTAAAAGGTGATCGAAGCTGGTGAGGTCATTTTCGTACACCATGGGTGCAATAGAGTTCCAGACATATCCCTCGCGTCTCTGATGTCGAGTCGCCGTTGGGCTTATCTCCAAACGGGCGCACCGCATCTAAAAAAATGTCCGTAAATTTTCTTCGCCACAATGCGCCCAATGACCAATCGCAGCGTCCGCGGGAACAAGTCTGGCAAATGAAGAGGCCCGGCATACGGTTTGGCCCGAAAATGTGCCCTGCGCCCTGTGCCCTACGCCAATCAAATCGGCACGCTGCTGAGCACGAGGTGGCAGGTTCGATTCGCGGCCGCGGCGGCCGCTTTCCTGGTGGAGACGAAAAGCAAAAACGCCTGTGTGTACGCGATTTCGGCGCACGTTAAAGATCCCCAGGTGGTCAAAATTAATCTGGAGCCCTCCACTATGGCGCCCCTCATCGCCTGCGTCGTGTTGGCGCGTGAAAACGTACATTCAATAAAAAAATCAAACAAATAGGCATGCTCGCATGACCCGTTGTCACTAGGCTGACCAGATTCCTCGAGTCAAATCATGTGCTGGACGTCGTCAACAGCAAACTTTAGCGCTATTCCGCTGTAATTTTCCGTCATTGTATACATTGGAAGGAAGCCGACTGCCGGACTTTGATTAGCACAGTGCCCCAGTCGCGTTCAACAGGGCTATTCAGGCCTACTGCCGAAAGAATTGTTCTAACATTTTGATGGCGCAGGTAAATGGTCGCTTCTGTGAATGCTCTTTTGTGTTTAGAAGATGGAATTAATTAACATTTCTATGCATAAAGATTTTTTTCCATGAGTTTAAAAGTGTGTTGATATTCACATGCTATTCTTTACAAGCGACGAACCGTTCTACCTGGAATTGGCTAATAAAAAGTGCACCCACGTCTTCCTGCTCGCACTTTGTAGCCGCTTCAGGCAGCAGGTTGGTGCCTATCAGCGTCCTGCGGTCTGTGCTGCGCTTTCATGAAGTGGCCGTGGTACCGTGACCCGGTGCCCACATCCGAACTGGGCAAGCTGATCACATCGTTCGTCGACCGCATCATGTGGTCCCTCTTCTTGTCCTGGGTTACGCTCGCATGCGCGTCGGGCCGCGGAGGTGAGCACAGGAAATCGTGAAATCTTTAAGGGTCAGAACTTTTTTTTTTCACACCCGTGGAAAGTTTTCCCGGCATCGCGACTGAGTGACCACTTCGAATACATCAAAAAGTTAATCCGGGCAAGTTTCAATTCCCTAGAAAGGAGACCTGAATTCTATATTTTGAACACTTCCTCTAATGCGTTGATTTCACAATGACAAGCTTTTTGTGCTGGAATATTCTTACTAAAACACGTTAAGGAAAAATGTATTTTAATATTTGATAGATATATGCATGACTGCGGCTGAGTTTATTCAACGCACCTAAAAAATCAAGTGTGGTACTGACGTGGAGGCCGATTTAACTCCTTAGTATACGGGTGAGCTCACAGTGGTTCGTGGTGGTGGAAAAGCAATAATAACAGGAATGGAAGGAGGGGATGTGTTGTCACGGGGCCCAGATCCTTTCATTAACCACTGCTTTTTAACACTTTTCCTCACCATCATTCGCTTCTGTATTCATGAGTAGACATTTAAGATCACGCTTAAATCACGAAAGCACTTGGTTTGGCGCTGTGCAGGTTGAGCGCTGCATTTTGACCTCAGACTCGCTGCAGCGTGATCTTCCAAGCGATCCGTTAACACCTGATGTGAATTTTTGACGGGAATTGCAAAGGTTTCGTAAAAAATGGGAATTTTGGAAAATGCATAAACGCAAGACAAAACCACCGTAGTAAAAAATCATTTTCTTTCCAACGCACTTCTGTACTTCTCTTATCTCGCGATAACTACAGCGGTCTTCCCTGATACATTTTTCGTCCCGTGGCTACAAGGCGAAAAACTTACACCCCTTCCTCAATGGTGGACCTTAAGCGCTGCTTCTTTGCTTTCTGTAAACCCAGCTGATACTAAACGACGTTAAGGAAACGGTTACATTCATATAATACCAACATTTTTTTCAGAAAACTTTTCTGAAATTTTGCGGGATCAACTTCGTTTGAGTCCTCAATTACCATAAATCCCACCGATAACAGCCAAGGACCCATCAATTGTTGGAGAAATCTAAAAGTCGTAAAATTGGGTACCGAACAATCGGTCTTTAAGCGCAGTAGCTTTTGTGCCAATTTCAATTTCAACTTCGAGTTCTTAATACAGTGCCCTCTCCCGCTGATGCAGGTATACAGGCGTCGTACGTAAGTGCATATGAAGTGTACATAGGGCATTCCGCTTAAGTATTGATGAATTTGATTCAGGAAAACACCCAATTTGACGCCATTTTTTTTTAAAGGTGTAAAAGGTAGGTTCAGAGCCACACAAACTTAAGGTCTCAAAACGCCAACTTCACCCGCCGCGGTGGCTCAGTGGCTAAGGCGTTGTGCTGCTGTGCACAAGGACGCAGGGTTCGATATCCGGCCGCGACGGCCGCGTTTTTGATGGCGGCGGAAAGCAAAAACGCCCGTGTGTTCGAGATTTAGGCGCACGTTAAAGATCCTCAGGTGGTCAAAATTAGTCCGGGGCCTTCCACTACGGCGCGCCTCATCGCCTGCGTTGCGTCGGCGCGTTATAAACCCAACATTCAATGAACCGAAACGCCAAATTTGCGGGTTTTTTCGCTCTCGAATCGATCAACGCACAAAAAAAAAAGCGGAATGATACGTTCCTACCCCTTATAATAGTTGTGATTGCTCGTTTATTCGGGTATAGGAGTAGCAGAAAAGTAGGGGATTTTATAAGTCACACATTCCTCAAAACACCCCTGGTAGGACTGGCCAAAATCCGCATTAAAATGCGAAGGCCTGCTAATTCGGGGATTCTGTGCTGGCAGGTGTACAATTCTCGTCGCCATACATTACGAAACAACTATGACTACCCTTTTTAGCCACATTACACTTAAATGACTCACAACTCTTATCAAAGAAGCAAAATCATAAGATCGTAAGGCTAGGGAAACAATTGGACCAAGACTTGACATGGTTTATGTGCTACACGGAGTGTCGACAACGTAATGTGTGCACAGCCTGCGGGTCACAAAAAATCGCGTTTTTGAATATAGTCGCATTACCGACCTCGTCATTCGCCAAAGTTGCTGTATTTAGCTCAGTGATAAGTAATTGGGGCAAGTCATGTTCAGGCAGACGAACTTCCGTTTTCTACGGTTATTTTAAGGCTTAAAATGTTCAAATGATACCGCAATTGACACATTTTTCCAGCAAATACCGATCTAAACAACTCTTTAGCATGTGCTACACGGCAACTTTCAATTTACCGTTGGACGCTGACTTAAAGGGACCCTGCAACAATTTCGATAAGCGCTTTTACTCTTTCCTTTGCGTCTTGAAGCACTGCGAAGGCTATCGTTATCGCCAGCACGGAGCGGCACTGCGTGATTTGCTCGTCGCATCAGATACGCCTTCAGTTCCTTCTTTGGCTTTGTGGCTTTATATTTGAAGTTGCTATCGAAAAGTGTTCATTGCTGCAACTGAAGGAAAACGGGTCAACAGCCGCTACATGGCCTCAGTGACGCAATTCGGGCCGTCGAGGAACGTCACGACCGGCAAAGAGATAAAAATCTTTTGAGCGAGTTTCCAAGTTACCTGATCGGCATGGAGCCGTAATTTTTAGCTGGGGTACTTTGCGACACCCTAATCTAAGTATTTGGTGTGTTGGGTCACTACGCTCTCCAAGCATTTAAGGTTTCAAAAAAAGTTGAAAAAAGTTCGAATACCTTTAAAACTGCGCCTTGTGTATTTTCAATTGAGCTCTCGATAGTCCATTCGTTCGAAGGCCTTCGGAAGGCCTTTGAAACGGCCCTGTAGTAAGGGTACTTAGCATGTTTATAGAAAAATATTAAATCCTGGGCATGCTTCTTCTTCATGTATAACTGCAAAAGACTATTTCGTTGTTGTGCGGAATTTTTAACGTCTTCTTGCAGGTTTTGTACGAGACGTTTTGTCCTGGAAGCCCCTTGTGCCTCTAAGTAGGCTATCCTTCGCCATCTACCTCATCCACCTGCCCTTTCTGCAAGCTGTACTTCACACTTCTAGGGAGCGTCTGCACTATTCAGTTTTTAACCAGGTAAGGTTCTACCAGTAGTTACTGCGTTTATACACTGTCTACAAACTGATTTTCCTCAATGGGCATGTGCGAACATACGAGTTCACTTCGTTCCAAAGAATGTTTTGCAGGACTAGCAAGCGCGGCAATTGTTTACATTAATAATTATTGACGCTACTAATTAAGCTAATTATAGACAAACGGAAGAAATGACCGTGACGCCCAAGGACCGTCTCGTTTTGTCCGCGCTCTTCGTCATGTTGTCGGAAATATCGCCCTCTGCGATTTGTAGTCACAGGGAAAATCAACCGCATAATAAAGTTTATTGCGGGATTGGACAACAAAATTATCGCTCTATTTCACTAAGCTATGTGTGCATGTGAGTGGTTTTCGAATAAGCCATGATACTATTGTACATTGCTCCGCTCTTCCCTTATGGGCGGGCAGAGAAACATGATAGTGCAAGTCGCTGTTATACCACTTTAAATGTAGAACAAGCCCCCGATATTTCTGCAGGAACCACCGTTGCCTTCAGCACACTTTAGCACCTAGTAACGTAGTGTTTCTTACTTTATACACTATAGAGGAATCTGGCGCCAGCGTCTATGCGGCTCACATCAAGGCCGTTTATGTCGTCATGGGTCGCCATTATACCATGCGCTCGATTTAGTTTCATCATTCGCTTGAATGGAAACGTTTTGGCCGTAAATTCAAATACAATGCCACAAAAATGAAAATACTAGTCTGTAATGATATAATTACAAAATAAACCAGCCCATTTTAAAGCTAAAAAATTAAAAAAACAAATCGTCGTCTTTTTACTGAGAGTCGGCCAGAACGGTCATGCCTACTATTGCAGACCAAGCTGGTAGCTAACAATAATGTAAAATTTCGTGAGAAACTAATTAAAGGCCCTTATTCTGGAAAAATTTCAAAGAATATTTTGTTTGAAAAGCTCTGAAAGCTTTTATGCGAGTACCTATGAAAACGAGCACCTCGCATTCCCGGTGTTTCCGTTCGTGTTTTCGTAACAGACCGTCTGCCACAACTTTCGTAGCGGCAAATGACCCACTCACTGAAGGTGTGCGGGCGCAATTAACATATGTACTGCTACGGCAAAAAAGGACCGGGAAGCGCACTCTATTTACCACAAACGAATGTGTCTACATTCCGGGTTTGTACTTATGTAAATGTTTGCTGATGGTCGCTCGCCGGCACTAGCCCTCCCACTGGCTTATAATGAAGCACAGCGGTCTTAGCATGATCTAAAGGAGATAATTTTGAGTTTCCAAGTGAAGCGAGAAAAGCGTAGCAAGTTTCGGCCATTCCGGCCAGAGCGGCTACCTCGTAGACATACCAATGCATAGTGAAGAAAGCAAATGCAAGAAGACGCTTAAGAACCCGATAGACATACCAAGCTAGCAGCTCCACTCTTTTCATAAGGCCAACCCCCACTACCCCCCCCCCCCCCCTTGCCGACATGGATTCCAAGGCGCAGTTTCCTCTCTAGTGCATACTTACTTATAAGGTCTATGCCTAGTAAACCGAAGAGGTTTTTGTTAGAGGGTTGTGCGTGATGAAAGGGACTCTGCAACACTGCCGATAAGCGCTTTCATTCTTTCCTTCGCGTCTGGAAGCATTGTGAAAGCTATCGGCAGCCCGGAGCGCCTCAGCGTGATTTGCTCGTCGCAGCAGATGCGCCTTCCATTTCTTTGCTTTTGTGGCTTTCTTTTTAAAGTGCCTATCGAATGCGTTTATTGCTGCAACTGAAAGGAATCCGACGAATGGCCGCCACACCGCTGTAATGACGTAATTCTAGCGCTGGAAGAACGTGAAATAGGGGAAAGAGAAAAACATTTTCTTGAGCAAGTTTCTTAGTTCTCTGATGGGCACACAGCAAACATTTCTGGCTGACGTACTTCGGGACCCTTTATTCTACGTACTGAGTGTGTTTGTTGACTACGTTCTGAAAGCACTTAGGATATAAAAAGAAGTGCCAAAAAAGTGTTGCAGTGTCTCTTTAAAAAGAGGTGAAATCAGTCTAGGTTGAAATTCACAACAGCATTTTTTGTACTGATAAGGCAGTTAGAAAAGTAGCGACATCACGAAGGTTCAATACGGTGGTTTACTGCACCCCAAACCAAACCAACCTAGGTACATACGTCGCACCATTTTTAAGCCGCCCTAAATACACGCAACCCCGCATGTCAATCGCAGCCCTTTAGGGAAGCTGACGTATGCCGTAACTCTGACCGCCTCGAGTTTTCAGAAGGGCTGTGCGCTCGGTTGAGCTGAAACTGCCCAATCCCGGCTTCGTTATCTCCTCTTAGCGAGAGTATCACCGCCCGAAGCAATAACGAAACGCGCGGAATAACGAAATAAACGAAACTATGCTTCTGGTTTTCGTGAGACCGCGTCTTTTGACTAGGAATAAGCCAACAGAGCCGGTGGAGCATTGCCGGCCGTGTCAATAAAATGGCGAAACAACCCCTTTCTTGATACGCTCTCCTGCACTTCTCGGTTCGCAAAGTTCCTGCGTGATACTGGCTCGGTTTTGTAACTCGTTGTCGAGTGGGATTCCACCACAGCTTAAAACAGTAGGAAATTCTTTCTTAGCCTTCGTACGCCACCTAGGTAAGACCATGCTCCCACCCGAGCGCCCCCTATCACGAAAAAACATGCGAAGGTGGCCGCGTTCCTAGAGCGGGCAACTAGGCTTCCAGAACGTAGTGCCTAACTGCCCACACGCGCTGTTTTGTTCCCTGCTCTTCCGTTGCCCGTTCCCGCGGATCGAAGGAAAAATATTTATGCCACATTTCCATCTATATAGCTAACGGAATTACAAGTCTTGACGAAACGAGATATAAGTGAGCTTCGCAACACGTCTCAACACTGATGAAGTCAGCTTTTATTTCCCATTTAAAACGTTTCTTTAGTGCAATGAGCGAAAATCTGAGAGAAAAATGCACTGACGATTACTATACCCCCTAATGCAAAATTTGTGCGCAGCGCGAACTGCAGTCTTCTCGGTCAAGGCGCATGTCTGCTGCGTCTCAGGAAGTGATGGCGTGATCCGCAAACGCACTGCGGCGCGCGCTACGGCGCAGTTATCTCCGAGCACGTCGCCGCCGCCGGCAAGAATGTTGTTGCAAATCGCGCTTGAACATCCCGCGCAGATGTCACGCGGTTCGCATGAGCCACGGACGGAGGAGTAGCGTCTGGCGAGAGTGTGAGGGGGAGGCAGTGAGAGAGATGATGCCATAGCAGCGCGTGGCGCCCTCCGCAAGAAACTTTCGCCAACCACTCCGACGACCGTCTCGTGCGTGCTCAGCATACGGCCCTCTCCATCACTATTTCGCCATACTTTCCTCCTCCGTTTTCTTTCTGTCTTCGCTCAGTCGGTTAGAACGCCGCCGCCAAACCATAGTAGCTACCGCCAGAGTGCTTGCGCACTAAAACTGAGAAAGCGAAAATTTTGACTTTGCAGCTGGTCGTTCAGCCTAGAGATAGGAGACGTTCTGAGGAGAGAACAGTCAGATTTTTTTTAAAGAGAAAGAAGAAAAATGAACTTGTTGAAGCCATTAGATACACCCAAAGGTAACAGCAATACAGCGCGAAGGACGGGACAAGGAAGAACGACAGGGAAGCGCTGTTGTGCCTCCTTGTCCATCAGCGCTTCGTCCTGTTGTCCTTTATGTCCCGTCCTTTGCGATGTTTTGTTGTCTTTGAATATGTATCAACCAGACTAAATTTGTACCTTGTTGAAGTATCTTATTTAAAGATGCTCGGGCAATGGCTGAAACTTAAGATAGTAGAATGTAATGTCGCCTAACATTACAGTGCTGTTTTGTCAATGTGCTGTTATGTCGTTGTGCCTTTTTGCACGGCTATTTTGGCCCGTTGCTATATTGACTCCATGATGTTATGTCGGTTCCATTTTGTCGAAACCTATTATTTTGTTTGAAGTATTGCCGCCGCCACGGGAGCAGATAGTGGGCATCCTCTATTTACCAGTTCTGGACGATCCGCGGGCAGTCAGAGGACTGACCTAGGACCGGAAGTCGCATAGGAATACATGGGAAAATCGAGCGCCGGACCACGTCTCGGGCAGTCCGCAGACCATCCGGGACTGATAATCGAGGAGGTCCAGTGTTCGTGCGACGGCACGATGCTGCAGTGTGGGAAATACCCTGTTTTTATTCTTGCCCAATATATTTCTATGGGTGTGAACCTGAGAAACTAAATTAATGACTGACGTTGTCCTGTTGCTTTTCAGATGTCCCTCTTCTTCTCCGTGTCTGTTTGGAGCGTGATGCTCTCTTACTTGGTGTTCCTGATGTGCGAAGCACCCACCGGCAAGCTGAGCAAGCTCATTTTTGAGGCCATGCCGCACAAAAGATGTGCTCGTCGCAATACTGCTGTAATCGCAAACAATGCGTTGTGTTCTGAGGCAGAAAAATTTTAAATGGCCCACAACTCCTTCATTCCAAAAAATAAATGACTACAGGTAGTTCATTCAAATAATCGCCTATGAGTTTGCATGAACTTTCTGAAAGTGCGCACGTAGTGCACATTTTTGCTTTACAACGTATGAGATCCGTGTGTCCTGTTTAACCCAGACGTAGAGAATCACGCAGGCTCACAATGAGTTTGTGATCCTTCAGGGTGCTGAAAACTGCTGAAGAATAGAGGGAAGATTATGGCCCGTTTGCCCGAACGCGATAAGTGTGGGAGTAAGTTCTCAACTACGACTTTAGTGCTGTCTAGGTAAGAAGTCGTTCGCCCGAAACTGATACAAACGCTTGGTTAAGGTAGCGTTTCCGTCGGGTTTTCTGGCAACCGGCTTATTTGCCGTGACCGACTTCGACTTATTGGTGTCTTATTCGTAAGCGGGAACTTAAACAAGAACTTATGCGTACGGGCAAACGGGCCTATGTCATATGTGCATGGATACACGCGTCTGAATATATACATGGGGCTGTTTCTAGCTGCCACAGATATTTAGAAAGAGAGAGCGGAAGTTGTGTTCACGCCATCCTTCACACGAACTTATGCGTGTCGGCGGCCAAGGGGAAATAAAATTGCAGCCACATTAGTACGGCCATCTACGGAGGGAGAATGATTACGGGAGATGGTTTTCATCTTGTGTCATTGAAATTTTCAAGAAACAAATTAAATAACAATTAGCCGCTAAGACGATTTTACCATATACCTGTCGTAATAATACGTCCACAGTGAAGCTTACATCTTACAGAATTAGTGCCTGCTCTCAATGCATGACCCTCTACGGGGGTAGTGTGGTTACAGAAAACGCCTGTAACTGTTGTGTTACCGGAACTATTCGGAAACAAATTATACGACAATTGTCGTGGAGCGACCTCCTCGTTGTGGATGAGCCACCCGAAAATCTTGTCGTCAGACACCCAGATGCAACGTTTTAATGGCAATGACTGACAAATTTACAATGATGATTGCGGTGCGGTATGTTCAAGCCACCGCATCTTCTTCCCCTAGAATTCGCAACATACTCCTGGCCACAAAACACATGCGGAAAACATTAACATCTTGCAAAAGGCTCCTGGCGAAAACACAGCACCATAGTTCTAGGCAAACACTCAACATAGAGGGCGGTTCAGTCCACATTGTCTTTTTGGCCCTCCTGCAGGTCTTTTTCCCTTTTTTTTGGTCGTACAACCTCGACTCTCATCTCTCAATGGTACATGAGCTTGAGTACTGGCTTTCTTGACCAGGACCGTCGGGTTGTATGGTTGCCCCGCTCGATCAATGCACTGCTGTCTGATATCTGTTGAAGGCACCGGGGCGAGACGACTTTACGGAGATGTTGGTTTTCGAAACTACTTCTTTCTGGATCTTCAATCGTCGTTCGAACTCGACATTCGTCTTGGCGGTCTTTTCCTGATCGAGCGCCGTAAACTGCAGTTCCAAAGGTACACAAATATTTTCGTTAAGTGTCGTGTCCGTCTCCCGGAGGCAGGCGTTACAAATGCCAGCGTTAGTGTCTGCTCGTTGAAGTACTTGCTCCTGAGGAACGCTGCACTTCGCTTGCTTGGAGCTAGGTGTCGTCTTCTGTTTCAGTGGCTGAACCTTGCAGCGTCCACTAAATCGTAGTGTTTAGGGCAACTAAACCGCTAACCTCGCTGCAACGAATCGTGTCGCCGATTCTCCACATTTCGTCGGAGCCTACGAGAAGGCTTACGGCTGGCTCCTCACACACCTCTGGAACGGTTCTTTCGTGTTCCAGCCGATGGTGTGCATTTTTTAGCTGTACAGCGAACGCTGCGTTGATGTCCGTATCCGAAATGTTTGGACAGATCGTGGGTATGGCGAGTGCCTCGATCACTTGATGTGGGTCGTCGAACGCAGGCACACTTCAACTATTTGGTATCGACGTTCTTGTGGAGGTACGGCCGACGCAAATGCATTTACAGCTAGGCTTGTCTCTCCCACAACTTTTAGTTCCAATTTCGGGTTCTTTGATATAAGTTCGTAGATGCGGCCGTCCAAAATGCCTCGTATGTAACGCGTGTCTCTGGGACCGATGATCCACGACCGGAAAGTCTTCAGGTGAACGTCTTCTCCCAACTGGCAGCTAGTGAGGGCAGTAGATGCTGTCTTGGTGGCCAGCATCTGCACCGGGAAATTGCAGGTGGTTTCGTTCTTTATCTCGTTTTGCCTTGTCTTGTAGCCTGGGTCGCACATGACGCTTTGATGCCTTCCCTTGCATGTTGTACACATTGCTTTGTCGGCACTCCTTTGATCGGTGGCTGGTCGTCGTGCATCGGTAGCATCGCGTAGCTTTAGGCAGCCGCTAAATCTTTTCTGGGATGCTCAAAGAAGCCTGGCAGGTCTCGGTATTGTGCTTTGCTGATTTGCAGAAAAAGCACTCGTTACGCTCGGGTATCGCAGCTTGCGAGGCGTGTAGTACCGATGTCTATTTGCCGTTACGTTAGTGGCGGTCGCTTGAATCCGCAAATATTTAAACTGGAGCGCATCGCTCTCTTGCCTCGAGCTTGATGTGTATGTACCGCAAGAGCTGCTGCACTTGCTGGCAAACCGTGGCATTTTCTTCCCCAGAAGAAGATGATGCCATGGCCGTTGATTTCTCCTGGAGGCGGAAGTGTCGTAGAAACGCTACGACGATCTCTTCCGGCATACCTTCAGCAGAATGTCGCATAGAATCGCCGAGGCTCTGCTCGTTGGGACGTCCAACACATTCAAGCAGCGGATTTTCAGCTGAACGGAGCCTTAAGCTGCGAAGCTGTCTCGTGTCAGACGCAGGTGGCACCTGCTACAGTCTACGGAGTGGTCTAAAATTTCACTGTACAATACGGCTCTTGTCGCCGAACCTGTCCTTGAGCCGCTGGATGGCACGCTCGTAGCACGCCTTCATTGCTGGCAGTACGACGATGGCAGCTGCTGCTTCACCTACCAAGTAGTTTCGATGGTGCTGAAACTTATCCGTGGTGGTGAGAGCCTAGCTGGTTCGTGTGGACTGCGCCGTTGAACTGCTCCCAGAACAACGCCCATTGAGACACGTCCCCGTGAAAAGGCTTGGTGGTGAGCGTGGGGAGACAAGGTCGAGAGATATGGTACGGTGCATTCGCTGGGGGAAGTGCCGTATTAATCGACGTCGATGGGGCAATTATACGCAAAGACGACCCTAACATTGCGCACCACAGCTTCGCTGGTCGTTTTTCTTCACAGAGTGGAAGCGATACATCGCGTCTGTGCTGTGCTGGATCAGTGAAGCTACCACAATACTGATTTACCGCTGAATTCTATTTAGCGACGAATTGGCCTTTTCAGTTGTATCCTAATGACGATGGCAACTACGTCATTGGGAGGAACGCGAATCGACCCAGGAACGCGCGGAAACAGGCAAAGTGGCACAACGCCTACGTGACTAAACGCCTACGACACACGGAACACGGCTTTCGTGGTGCGATTATGCCAGCTTGCTTGCTTGGAGTGAAAAAACCCTATGGCTTTCCCTGGTGATAGTTTACTGCGGCATTGCGCGTGTCGTGCTCGTTCTGTGAGATACCATAATGAAGATTCCCAGCTTCCGAGTACAGAGTTTTGAATGGTCTTTGGATCGGCCCACTTAGAAGATTGGCCGACGACCATGCTATCATAAGTTCACGGCTGTTTCACGTTAGATGCTTTCTGTGGTTAGTTCGACCCGTTGCGGTGGCTCAGTGGCTAAGGCACTGTGCTGTTGAGCCCAAGGACGCGGGTTCAATTCTTGGCCACGGCGGCCACTTTCTGATGGAGGTGAAAAGTGAAAACGCCTGCGTCTTCAAGATTTCGGCGCACCTTAAAGATCCCCTGGTGGTCAAAATTAATCCGGAGCCCTCCACTACGTCGCACATCATCGCCTGTTTAGCGTCGCCGTGTTAAACCCAACAATCAATCAATCAATGATTCTAGTTCGCAGCATGACGTTGTTTTGAGGGAAATAAAATAAAAAAAAACTAATTTAGATTAGGTCACGTTAGGTCAGGGCCGAATTAGGTTAAGTTGGGTAATGTTAGCTTGTAACATCCTTTTTAGGTGAGTGATGTATCGGAACGCCCTGCATCACTCACCTCGCGTTTGACGTATTCCAAGCTGGCTGCGTCTGTGAAATACCCACCCATAATTCCCCCACACCGAATCAGAGGAACTGGCCAGTGAAAGTGAGAGCTGCTGTCGGGATCACGACCCATTGCGATCAAGCTTTTGCATTCACTGCATATAGGGAGATTTAGAGGCCTCAAGTAATCTTTATGCAAATGCGATACAAACCTTATTTCAGTCAGAACGACCATATAAATATACTTGCCACCCAATGAGCATAAAAATCAAAAGGGGAAGTCCCGTGTGCAGGAAATGATGGCGCGCAGAAAAAAGAATGGTCCATGTGCGATAACTGCATAAAATGTATTGTACTGGAAGTAGTCAGACGAGAGCAATTACAGCACAAGATTCGGGTATGAAATACCCATCGTCAAAGCGAACTAAACGCACGTGAGCCCTGATATTTAATATAGCTCCGTATATTCTAGGTCGGCCTCAGTTATCGGTCAACCAATAAAAATTGTTAGAAGTGGCCAACACAATTAGACATTTTGGGTGTGCATAACTCCATGAGTGCATCTCTCTGGAAAAAAATGAAGGAAGATCACACTAATGCGTAAGACTTGAAGCGAAGCTGTACGGAACAGTAGAATTTTTCCTCTTTTTCGCCCCACGGCGTTGTTTAAGCCACGCCGCTGTGCGAGGGACCACGGCTGGGTGTTCGTCTTCCTCTATGGCACACGGTTCTGCTGGTTCCACGCCGCACGTGTGGCCTCGTGGCCTTCCTTTTTGGCGCGCGGTCATCGCTGCGGTGGCTGCCTGCTCGCCTTCCTCCGCCACGTCCCGGGCACGGGTCCCGCGCACGTCTCCTTTTCGTACTCGCCTCTCTCTCCCCCGCCGCCTATCACTCCCTGTTATCGGGCCGCTGCTCCGTGTCAAGCGCTCGCGGAAAGGGGTGTGGTTTGACCTCTAGCGCCCAAGGGCAAAACTGGACACCCCGCGAAGACTTCCCGAGGTGGCGTAGTGTAGCTTGTACTACAAAATCGACGGCGTATCTCATTCAGCGGATAACACGATCAGGTTCGCTGACGCGCCGCCTACTGCGCTGACATTGTGCAGCCAATGTTCTACGCGCGTCGGGCTTTGCTTGCCCAATGAAGACTGGCGAACAATATTGCCGATAACAACGTGTGCAGCTGCAGCGCAATTAACTGGTCAGTAAACTATCAAACCGAAACCGGAAGCACAGGGCACAAGAAGCACACCGTGA
Organism: Haemaphysalis longicornis; assembly: GCF_048455015.1. Classification (NCBI taxonomy): domain Eukaryota; kingdom Metazoa; phylum Arthropoda; class Arachnida; order Ixodida; family Ixodidae; genus Haemaphysalis; species Haemaphysalis longicornis. The sequence continues at coordinate 227,829,711 of NW_027526203.1, read as the reverse complement.
CATGCCGGCCGACGCATGCGACATATGTCAGGTAAAACGCGTTCATAATGAGACCGGTGACAAAGCAGCACGGAGGAAGCAGACTGGGAGTACGTTGTCAAAAAGCGTCAAAACATCAAGCGCTGATAGCACTTCAAAACAGCTAACGCCACAACGCATCGCTGCGATATCATCAGAACTTGAGGTGTTTTTTAATTATTTCATTTCAGTCCCCACCACCTTCTTTGGCACGTTTAAATGCGCTCTGAAACACTACTGATTAGCGCTTTCCTTCGCGTCTGGAAGCATCGTGCAAGCTATAGCAGAGTCCTTCAATGCTTCTCTGGTCATGAAACTCCCGGCCAAGTTTCGTACGGGGACAAAGGCTACCGCGAGTGGCGACACCGCAGATCGGAGGGCATCGGGCGGCCGCCCTGCTCTGTAGCCAGACCGGCAGGCAGGAACGCAGCAGCAGCAGTAGCAGCATGCCCGTTCGCACCAGATTTTTTCGCCACTCACAAAGTGATAAGTTCATTTGAGCGGCCCACGACATGTAAAGCGAGAGCGCACTGCTGATAAGGCGGCGAGCGTCTGTTTTATCTTACTCCGTGGTCCGTTCCCTGCCAAACGCGCTCTGACCACGCCTCCGGCTGCCCTCCGATCAACACCAGCGCCACGGCACGGCAGCGTACAAAGCTCTCCCATAGCGTTATGGCGAAGTTTCATAACCAGAAAGGCATTGAAGGACTCTGCTATAGTTGCCGCCAGCCAGGAGCGGCACGGCCTGATTTTGCTCGTCGCAGCACATCCGCCTTCACTTTCTGCTTTGCGTTTCTGGTAGTCTTTTAAAGTGGCTATCGAGTGCGTTTATTGCTGCAACTGAAAGAAAGCCGGCCAATAGCAGCTACCCCGCTGTGATGCTGTAACTCGAGCGCTCGAAAAACGCCAAGTCCGGGAAAGAGAGAAAATAGCAGTAATTTTGGTCTGAGGTACCTTGCGACCCCTATTCTAAGTACTGAGTGTGTTTTTGACTACGTTCTGAAAGCATTTAGGATATAAAAAAGTTGAAAGAAGTGTTGCAGGGCCCCTTTATTCACCACTCGGCTGGCATCTAGGACTCGAGATAAGTTTGTCTAGCATAGTGTGAATCCTTTCAGTGGATACCTCCCCACCAGTAAGCGACGAGCAACAGCCTTAGTTCTAGTGCGTGGAAGGTAAAACCAAACAGAAATATACATGATAAATCGGAACTTCTGGTTACATAGAGACGTATAAGCGTGACTCTCTACACTTCAATGTGCACCTGTTATTCGCGAGGCCGTACGTGCATTAAAATATCTTAAATCTCTTCTTACACAGCACAGTAACGTGTCATCCAAAACGGCGAGCAGGCGGTACGACGCAACCCACTGGCGAGAAGTCAATGGTGGCGCGCCGCTTGAGAGCGCCGAGCAAAGCACAGCTTGTTGATAATCGCGCCTGAGACAGTCTCCGCTTCTAGTAACAAGGTGCTGGGGAACGAGTGCGGACCTTTGAGATCGTGCACCTTGTTATCCCCATACAAGCACTCCCGCGTGATGGAGTGGGATAGCTCGGCAGCCGTTTCGGAGCTTTGTTTGGCATTGGCTTCGCATTTGCACGCGATCAGCATATTTGGCGTATTTTACCTAATTTTCGGTGAGTCGCTGTCTTGTTATTAATTCCGAACCATCATGAGTCAAGCTCTATACTGGATGGAAGGACAGAGCTGTGAGAGAAAGGTGTATCTACGGGGGGGGGGGGCGGACAGAGTGGCGAAGGAGGTGATCGGGCATTGTGGTTTTGGGAAGGGGAAGGGAGGAGTTGGTGTGGGAGTGAGTTCAATTCGTCAACGAAAAATGTCTGGCACAACCAGAATAGTGCTGCAAGCGCAGACCCCACCGGTTCGAGAGAAAAAAACACTGCCCGAAATCACATTGATAATGCACAACGTTGTCATTCATAGATTTCGCGCGTGATAAGACATATTAGATGCGAACGCATCTCATTCACTCGCCTTGTCTCTGGATCCATCCGGCGTTGTCGGCGTTGTCGGCGTCCACCCCACCCCCATTCTCCTCGCCGCGCCAGCTGCGCTCTCCGCCGCCCACCCCCTCTCCTCTCCGATAGCGAACACTCTCTCGCGAGGGGCATTGGATTGGGTTCGATTGGCTTGGCTTGGCTTGGCTTGGCTTGGCTTGGATTGGATTTGGATTGGATTGGATTAACGTGGATTGTGTTGGATTGTGTTGCGTCATAGCCGCGGCAGACGCATTGGCGCCGGCGCGTCCCCTCACCGTTATGCGCGCTATAAAACGCGGTGCCTGCTCCGCTCCGCTCCATCGTTCCAGCGCCTTTCCTTCGCTGTCCAACGCTGCAACGTGAACCCCCTATGCGTCGCGTCTACACAGGGGTTCCCGCGAGGGTAGGTGGGCGTTTTTTTTATCGTTCAAGTTTGACGAACTTTGAAAAAAATTCAGGGAAGCGTGCACTCACGCGCAAGGCTTGAATGGCAAAGCTGTTGTAGGTGACCATTGACGGACGCAAAGTTGAGTTTTGGTATCGTTGTGGTGTCGTGGTTGACGTCGGCGGCATGGAATTTCAATGACCTTAGGTCCAGCAAGGCCAGAGTAAGCTCGCCCTTTTCGTCGACATTTTCGTACGCCCCTCTGCAAGCGCGACTTATCATCTCGAGCGGATGCTTTGCACGCCGAGCCTCGAGTTCGGCCTCTTCCTCGGCCGTGCGAACTATCCGCGGCCGGGTCATATTGAGTCAATGATCACCTACAGCAGCTTCGACATTCGAGTCGCTGCTCTTCTACGGTACAGAGTGCATGGGCAAGACGACACGAAGACGAACGAACGAGGGGCGTACGCTATGACGTGTCTTTCTCCTTCCGAGCAAGTGTTGCCACGATACGGCAACGCTGGAGTTGTTTTGTAGCGAATGTTGGCCAATCTCCCTTAGTGGGTATGCTTAGCTTGACGAACATGCGCTCGCGGCACGCCTGCACGAGTGCTCGGCATTTTCTTTGGATTTTCAACTGCGGACACCGTACACAAACGATTTGCTCAACATCTTCCCTGTTAAGAAAAGAAGCGCACGGGATTCTAACTCGGTTTTACAAGCTGGCGATCCATAAACGGAACCGTTACAGTACGAGACAAACAGTCCAGCTGGCTTAAATAGAGTATCAGAAGCACGTGGATACATGTTCAAAGGTGCCCAGTGGGGCGTCTTCGCAACAGCGCTCCAGAATGAGTGATTGAAGACGCCTAGTATGCGAATTCGGGGAATGACGTGGCTGGGCATTCAATTTGAATGAAAAAGGGCATCTGCGTACATTGCGCAATACAAAACGCCATTCACGCCTCCCGTGTTGTCCCACCGCAAATGCGCTTTTTTACTCAAATCATATGTTGGGCTTCATCATTCGCCGAATTTGAATAAATTGTTCACTTGAATTGGTCATTCTGGAGCGCTGTGGTGAAGACCACGTATGGAGACTTCTTAGGGTGGGCGCCAGAACATCGCGAGATCTGCCTGCAATACTACGGAGTACGCACAGATACGAACATACCAGAGCCCGCATCGTCATGATTGATTCATTGATTTGCGCGTACACGCAGCCTCTACCATAGTACGACGTACGGCTTCACTTTACGACCGCTTGCTAATTGAAACTTTATTCGCTCAGTTCAGAGGCAAATGTACTCTGCCGGTGAAAAGGTACGCGATGAGGATGGTGCTCTCGATAACTCTGCAGGTATCTACAATGGAGGGACTGACCACAGCTAAGAAGAATAATTGCCTCCCCAAGGGCCAAGCCTAATGGGGGCCGTAAAACTTACCGTACTGGGTGCGCTCTATTTATAGTGCGGTCTCACGTCCTTGGCTTCGAGTAAAAAAACAAACAAAAAAAAAACGTCACGGAAAACTCCCCGGGCAGGCAATCATGCGAGACCGCACAAGAAATAGCGCGCACCTCGAAGTTTCCGGCATGCAGTAGGATTTGCCCCGGTGAAACTTGTGGGTTAAAATTAACCGGTAGAAAAGACGGAGAGAAAAAGACAGGAGATACGGTGGGGGCATAAGTAAACCGCAGTGCCCCGTAACCAAGCAATTTTTGTAACCCAAGAAGCATCACGCACAAACGTAAGCAACAGCAACAACAAATCTCCCCCTTTACGTGTTGACCGTTGGGAATTTCTAAGAATGTATTCTCACCCTTCGGAAAGCAGTAGCCAGTGCGCCCTGAGCCACGCGTTCTTTTTACTCCAGTGTGCGGCTCCAGTGTGCTCTACAGTGCGTGCATTCTACAGCGCTCCACAGTGAGCATTCCAGTGTTCTGCTACTTGTATCACACTGTAGTGAAGTTTAACTCCCAGGTCTTCGTCGTCGGCACGGAGGCAACTCCTCTGCAAGCCACTCACCCACCACGCTACCTTGACATGGCGGAGGTCGGTACTTGTTGTACGCCTTCGCCCATGCAACAACAACCACCTTCAAGGAAAAGAGAGCATGGTGTGGCAAGCGGTCACTATCGAGTGAGGAAAACTTGTCTCTGCGATAGCGTGGTAGAATTGATAAGGAAGCCACAATTATTGGGCAAGTATAGATTCATCGTAGTCCACGTTATTTTATCTAGCTAGCAATAGCTTAATGTGGGCCAGTTGGTTCGACATGATCACAGGGTTTAAAGGCGCAAGAAAAAACGCAGACACTAGAAGAGAAAAAACAACTAAGACAAACGAAGCGCCACTTCCGACTACGTTTATTACACCGACTACGTTTACTACACCGACTACGTTTATTACACCGACTACGTTTATTGCACCGACTACGTTTATTACACCGACTACGTTTATTAGACAGTTTTATGATCAGCCGCATACTCTACCACCTCCCCTACATGCATATCACAAACACTCAAACAAACGCCCTGGATGCCATGCTCCGCAAAGAATATCGCGCGGCCTTGCTCCTTCCTCCCGGGGGCTCCTACCAATCGTCTTATGTCACTAGGCATCCATAACACCATCCCTGAACTCCTTGAGGCCCACCCGACAGCCCAACTCGCCAGACTCTCCACCACACCCACGGGCCATTACATACTCCAAATCACAGGTCATACACCCCTCACAACATTCACTACCCCCCAACCTATTCCACACAACATCCGAGCTCTCATCCGCATCAAACCGCTTCCCCGTCACATGCACCCCATATTCCATGCCAACTGTTATGCCGTAAGGCAAACTCTCGCAAAAAAAAAAGCTCGTGCAAGTCATCATGCAGAACTCCACCCCCCTGACAAACACACCCTGTACGTAGATGCAGCCAAATACCCACATAAACCGACATATGCCCTCGCGGTTACCGGACCTGACATCAGTGTCCGGACACACACTGCCACCATCTCCACCTCATGTGCAACTACGGCGGAGGAAGCGGCCATTGCCCTTGCGCTCTCCCAGAGCCCCACCCCAATCACCGTCCCATCAGACTCGCAGCAGGTCATCCGGCACTTCTTCAAAGGCTTTATATCCCCCGTAGCCCTCAAAATTCTTCTCCAAAGCCCCCCGACCGACCCCGTGCAACTGGTGTGGACCCCGGCCCACACCGGCATAGGTGCTAACGAGGCAGCGAATGCACACGCTCGAGCTCTTACTTCCCGGGCCGCTGTTTCTCGTACACCTATACACGGGCCTCCCGAGACCGAGACCTCCGAGTCTCTCCTCAGCATTACCGCCTCCTCCGCCGTACTCTCCCCCCCCCCCCCATCCACACCTATCCCCCGAGGCTGCCCACATGTGGCGGATACTACAAACGCACACGTTCCCTCATCGTACTCAACTAATACATACACATCCACATCAATTCCACACACCCCACTGCCCCAAGTGCGGTCAGCTGGATACTCTGTATCACTCTCTTTGCGCATGTCCTGCTGACCCATATTCCCCACTCCCCTTCACATCCCACTGGGAGCAGGCCCTGGGCAGCTCCGAGGAGTCTAGCCAAGTGCTGGGCACCTGCCGAGCTCTGGCGGTCGCGGCGGACCTCTGGTCCTCCGCCACCCCACCTCGCTAACCCGGTTTTATTCTTTTTTTTAATAAAGTTTTGTTCTCTCTCTCTCTCCAACTAAAATTTATTAAAGAAACAACCGGCATTTATATGTTATCCAAACATGACGTCACCACTGTGTTCGCTTATTAGGAATTCAATCTCTGTTGCTGAAAGGGCAACAGCTGGCTTACTGATGCACTCCTTACCCGCTTTTTCGATTAGGATCGCTTCCATAATTTCTCTTTCAAGACTATCGCTAGCCCTGCGCAGAAATCTTGTCTGCTCCAACCATGGTACACACTTGCATTGCTTACAGTGGTCAGACATGTGCCCTCCAGCTTTGTTTTGTACAGCCCAATTGTGCTCACGCGCTCGTTCATTGAAACAGCGACCGGTCTGCCCGATGTCTTGGTTGTTTTTTCTCTTCTATAATCCGCGTTTTTTCTTGCGCCTTTAAACCCTGTGATCATTTAATTTAACGCCTGGATTACTTCTCCGCAAAATAAACTGGACGTACATTATACATATAAACATAACAGGGCCCAGTCAACGCTCTCGCTCTGACCAGTCCCGGTTGAGGGCAGGGTGTCGGAGCGAAACGAAAACCGAAGACGAAAAGCGAGAAAAAGAAACGACAATTTTGACCGGAACAAAAATGAAAACGAAACCATATTTATTATTTCGTTCTAGAACGAAACCGAAAAAAATTTCGTTTCAGTTTTCAGTTTTCGGTTTGAGTGAGAGTTGCAAGTATTTCAGGAATCATTTCAATTTCCTTGTAGTGAGGTAGGCGATTGTCGCCCATTCGCTGGCATAAAATCGTCCTTCGCATCGTTGGCGCCATCTCCCCTTCGGCATGCTTGCTACCTGCTTCCATACTCTGTACGTCTGCTGTGTAGATAGGCGCAGTGCTTAGCTCACTGCATGATCGCCGCACGCATGTGGCTGCGAGGCAGACGTCGTGGCCTCGTTTTCTTATTTCTATTTATTGCAGCGTAAGCTACACTGGCCGAGGTTGAGCACTTTCCCGTGGTCCCTGAAGGGCCATGCTGCGCAAGCGCGAGGAGCATTGGATTGGATTGGATTGGGATTGCATTGTATTGGAATAAATTGGATTGTATAGGACTGGATTTAAATGCATTTGGAATACGGGTGTGAAGAAAATTGGGTCTGCACATTCGCCGGTCTGTGCATCCGAGAGGAGTGACGTCATAGCCACGGCAGACACACTGGCGCCGGCCCGTGCCCAGCTGTGCACCTCCGTTGCGCATTAGCCAAGTCTGACGCTGCACCGGAGCCACTTGATAGCCATTTCGCGTGGCTGCTGGAGAGCCGGGCTGCGCATGCGCGAGGAGCAGTGATTGGACTGGACTCAGCAAACCTGAACTGGACTGGTCTCAATGACCCCTGGGTGCCAGGTTGAGGACTGCCGGCATGTAGTTTCTGAGGACTCGGGTGGAGTGTCGCAGCGTGATTTGCAGCTGCGTCATGTCCTGGAATTTTTTTGTGTGGATTTGAGCTATTTAACGGATATTTTTACGAAAAAATAAATAACCCTCACTTTGTCTCCTTTTAACATAATTTCATAATGCGCAATGTTTTAAATATAATTTTATTAATCTGAAATGTTTTTGCGGGCAAACACTAACCGATATAAACCATTATGAATCATTATTTTTTTGTTCCGGAGCTTAACCGGAAGGGAAATTACATGTACGAAACGAAATCGAGACCGGAACGGAAAACATTTCATTAGAGAGTTTTAGCTAACCGTTTTCGACGGTCCGCTCCGGTATCGGCGGCACGCTCAGCGCAACCGGAGCCAATGCTGTTCGCGGCCGAGCGCGCCACGCATGCGCAATGGCGTTCCCGCTCGTTATCGGAGCGGAGCGGACCGCGAAAGACGGTCAGCTAAAACTCTCTATTTTCTAACACCTTGGTTGTGGGTACGCGCCCAAGGCTTCAAAAGCATCTTCAACAGCAGCAATATAACCCTTATCATCATCACTATCGCGCCATTGTGGGGTAGAGGTAACGGCTTCCCGCTAAAACTGCGAGGCACGAAGGCACAAATTTCAATAAAAGTTGAAGAGGCTGTGCTCCAAGCTAGACCGGAATGCGTCTGAGTGACTTGTGAATGGCTGCAGAGAAAAGAGTTTTGTAGCCTTGGCGGTGCTAAAACTATGCGTGAGAATTCCTGCACGAACTGGAGCTCGTATTGCGACACGTGCCATACAGATTATCCGCCATCGCGTGGCTCAGAGCCCGTGCCAACCGTACCTCTTTAGATGTACAGGTGGGATATATCTCCATTCACCGAGGAACAACAGAAACAGGCGACTTATCTCTGGAATCTTGATGATCCGCAATAGGCTGCAGATAATGGGCACTATGGTAATTTCAGTGATGTGGCTACATTCTTTGCATACAGGGAGATTAGCAATTGGTGAAAATGCTGTCATGAAAGTTGCTGTGTAGTCTGTTCACAACAAAACAATCAGTGTCATGGTCGTCTCTGTAAACGCTGGATTGGAGAAGAACAACATCTGTGCAATCGTCGCAATGGTCCTCCGTGCCCTCATCTGTATTGCGAGGATCCTGGGTAATTTCGCCCAGTCAGGAGAGGGGACCGGACGACAGCCACAATGCTCCCAGGTAGCCCTGCTTTGAAGTACTCCCCGAGGTGCTGCCTCCGCGTCGGTAACGAAACGCTCGCCTTCAAGACGGAGCTTGAGGGTATCGTGCTCCCGCAGCACGTAAGAACTGCAGGCACACAATGCCTTCCAAATGCTAGGATACGGGTGTGTGCACGGTAGGGACGAAGCGACACAGCTTCACACCGACCGCATGCACTCCGTAGCATGACTGGTTGGGCGGTGTCAACTAAAAGACAAAAATTCGCCGACGACCACCCAGTTTTTGCTACCTGCAGAGAGAGCAGTTGGCATGCAGCTATGCGCCTACAGATATTCTAAACGTCATTTTCGGGGGGATTGCACGCAGAAGCTTAACCTGGGGCGGTATTCGAGAAAGCTCGAGTTCTGACTACTCCCAAGTTTCCAGCTGATTGGGTTATTGAGGCACCGATACTGGAGCATCCGATGCACCTCGAGCGAAACCTGCGCAATCGCGCGTACCACGCCTGTCATATTCATCGCGCCGTATTGGGGCCGCTTACGTTGATAATGCACGGCCTGTCATATCAACCGCATGCAGCGCCATCTGAAATCAAGCTGTAATACTTACTTTCTAGCCTAAAATAGATAACCCCACTACTACTATGAAATCCCCAACCTCGCTACTGGCCACACCTGGCGCAGGGCGGTCGATTTTTCTCGGTGTTCTGTTCTTCCACTAAATTATGTTTGCTATGTGGCTTGAGGGTACACCCAGTGCAGCTCTGCGCAAGCACGAACCAAGTAATCAAAGGGGTCCGCTGTAGGGAACGGAACGCGCCCTGCTCCCGACCATCAAAATACGGGTTTTGTTAACCGCTTGGTTCAATGTGCATGGTGGGCGCTTATCAGAAATCGCTCAATTAAGCGGTCACGAGCGTGTTTGCGCATTTTCAAGAACGCTTTAGACTTTGAAGTTGTGTCATTTGTCATTGACTGTGTTTTCACTCTGTATAAATATTCGTTGGAAAATCGTGCCGTCTTGCCGGCTCCTATAGCCTCGGACAAGGGTGGACCCCAGTTTGGACTGAACACCCTCGAGACTGTGGCACCATTGGCTCATGGTGGCCTGGGGACTTCGTTTTTGTTTGGTGCTTAATTCTTGTCGCTGCTAGCGGGCAACAAATGACGACTTCGTGGTTACGACGCTAGGGCATCGACAAAGTCGACGTCATGGGTGGGTGTGGCTTTCGCCGCTACGCTGCGCCCACGAATGGGCTGAGTGTATTTGATTAACATTATAACTCCGAGAAAAAACGGGAATAGTTTTGCATGGCTGAGTTGAACTCGTGACGCTTGTAGCATTTGCTGCTTCGGCGTTGTTTATTGTTCATGGTCGCCGTAGCAGGCATATTCCTACCCCGACAGATCTTCCAAACGGAGGAATTTGAGCTTGTTTTTATCTTTACAAAAGGACTATGCATTGTCTGTTCAGTCGTCTGGCGACCGATACCCGTTCGCGACGACTTCGAGGCGGCTTTCGCTCGATGGCCGTCGATGAGCACATGCAGTGTCTGCTGCGGTTTTGCGCGACAGGCCGCTTCCACTGAAGCGATGGTAGCGACCGCACCATCGACCGCTACCAGTCGACAGTCAGCCGGCGTGTGCGCAATATGATCACTAAAAACGTGTTTCCCAGACTTCGCCTTTATTTTAGGTGGTTCGCCTGACATGGCTTCCCCAGGGTTTGCCGAGCGTCTATCCATCTGCAGCCGTTGTGTGCGCTTCAGTTGCCGTCTGCTCACAAAACAATTTCGAACGAGGCGTTGCATCACAGTGCGTGTCATTTATCGCCAGCGCGGCAGAGGCGTTGCCCCAGGCAGCACAGGACTGTTCGGCCTCAATCAAGCCGGTGTACTTTGGCCGGTGATTTTCTGTACGGCCTTTTTCCGGCAGCCATATTCGGCCCGTGTCTAAATGTGGGCCTTTTGGCCGTACACGGCCGTACTCCCATGGCTGTCCAGCGGCCGGTGTCCGTCGGCCAGTCGACCGGTTTACGTTCATACGACCAGATTCCAGCTGTAGGGCTCCGGTCATTCCAAAGCCACCCGTGTACGGCCGAAGTACGGCCACCGTAGGACAGCCGAGATGCGATCGTCGGACTCCAGCCGGACTAAAGCTGCCGTAAATACGGCCGTGCTACGGGCATTGAAGTTCAGCCACAGTACGTTAGCTGTACTGAGGCCGGTGGACGACCACTGCATGCAGCGCAAGCAGTCGCGCTTGGCAGCAGCACCAACCCAGCATTTTGGCTCCAATCCAGCCACATCAAAGTGAGCCCGCCCGCAACCACCAGCCGTCCAGCCTTCAGCGCAGCCTTGCTTAATTATCAGCGTCAGTTGACACCAAAATTCATTTATTAAACAGTGCTCACAAATCGTCGTTCCTTTAATTGTTGTGCCTCTTTTACTGTCGAATACAGGAAATATTCAGTTCTTTGTAGAGCTGGAATAGATGTATTGTCCATGTCCTGACATCTTCTATCTTCTGTGGGGCGGCTTACCTGCAATAAACAATAAAGGAGAGGGGGGGAGGTGACGGGAAGCTGTTGAATTTCACAAAGATGAAAGTGCCGCTTTTAGCCAATTTCATTTAGGACGACCTTCCTGAGCACTTTTATGCTCTGACTAAATCAACTATTTTTACAACAGTTGCTTGACAAGTTTTGTTGTATATAAAGCCGGCGCGAATGCCTTTACGAAGCGTTTTGGTACTCCAAAAAAACTGAGGAGCATTCAATATATTCTCCTTCACACAAAACGTATGTCCAGTATTTGCCCATTTTTCTTGCAAAGAAATTTTCTACTCGATCACCTTTTCTGATGATCTTTCACAGGGCTGATCCTAGCAGAGATCGAACAAGTGCTTTCATTTTCAATCTATTTTTTATGTTGTTTTTATGAGTTACGTGCCCACCCCTTAACAGCGCACAAGAACTTAATTTTCCTCTAATGTCGTGCTACGGCAAAAAAATTCTAGACGCGTTGCGAATGACGCCTTGCTTCAGGTGGCTGCAGTTGTATCCCTCTGTGTTCACGCAAGGAAAGGGGTAAGACTAGTTTCATAAATTGTTTAATAGAAATGTTTATTTATTTATTTATTTATTTATTTATTTGATACCTGCTTGCCTTTGCGTGCATTACAGCAGGGAGAGCATCAAATATGAGACCAAATAACAAAATATTTCCACAAAGCGCGGTAAAAATCGTCATTATAAACAGTTGGTACAATCATACGTGGAAGATAATTAGAGTCTCGTATTTATCTAAGATAAAATTAATCGCGCAAGGCGTCACCTTTAAAGGAAAGTAATAATTTGCTTTGAGCTAGCGGTCCCACTTTGGGATATGTAGAATGGCGCTTAGATATACTTCTCCCCTTGTATTCCCACTTTTTGAATGATAGATATTGCTACGCAGAGGAAGAGGACAATATTACGAAAAAATTACGCCCACCTCCCCTCGCGGGAACCCTGGTGTGATGCGACGCTGAGGGGGTTCAAGCGCAAGCGGAGTGCAACCGTCGACCGAAAGGCTGCCGGAGAGCGGCACACCGGTTATATTCTAGGCACTATATATGCGCAGCGCGCCCGAAGGAGAGGAAACCGCGGAGAGAGAGAGTACTGCACATGCGCAGTACCGCGCGCAGCGCCGCCCACCGGCGGAGTGAGAGCGCGCTGGGCCGCACACGCTCTCACCTGGGCACGCGCCGGCGCCAGTGCGTCTGCCTCGGCTATGACGCAACACAATCCAACACAATCCACTTTAATCCAATCCAATCCAAATCCAATCCAAGCCAAGCCAAGCCAAGCCAATTCAATCGAATCCAATGGAATCCAAACGAATCCAATCCAATGCCCCTCGCGAGAAAGTGTTCGGTATCGGAGAGGAGAGCGGGAGAGTGGCTGCGGACAACGGACGCACGCCGCGGACAACAACGGACGCACGCAGGAAGGACAGGACCGCCGACAAGAGATGCTCTGAGCGTCGCATCTAAAAATTTCAACCTGACGTTTCGTCTCTGGTCGTTCCCGTCTTACCATTCAAGTTTACTTTTACTTTCCCTAATGCTAAGTTGACAGTGCCAATTACCTAATACGAATCGCACTGCCCTATTCTGTACATTTTCGAGCGTATCAACCAGCTCTTTGGTGTAGGGATCCCCGAAAACACATGCGTACTCCAATATTCCGCGCACATGAGTAAAATACGGTTCGGGAAGCCAAAAACACGTGCAGCCGTAACTTTTGTGTTGTGAACGGGCCTATTTAACCTCTAACCTCCCGTTAAATAAACTCCTAGTTATTTATATTCTCCGGCCGTTCTTAAAGCAGTGTAATTTACGGTATACGTACTCAATTGGAATGAAGGTTTTCTTGTAAAGGGGACGTTAACACACTGTTTAACATTCAACTACTTTTCTGAATCAGCACACCGGGATGTTATTAAATTAGAATCATGCTGCAGGTATTCGTAATTACGTTCATTCGCTATAGTCCTGTAAACTACACAGCCATTCGCGAACATTTTAAACCAAGATTTGAGGACAATGGTAATAACATTTATATATAACAGAAACAAAAGAGGGCCCGCAACGTCGACCCCTGGGGGATTCCAGAGGTCACGGGAACATATCCGGACGAACAACCATTGAGAGCGACCGACTGCTGTCTTAGAGAGATATACTCGCCTATCCATGAAATAACCGATTCATTCAGTTTATAGCCCGCAATATATACTAACAAGAATGTGATATGGAAAACCTCCAAAGGCTTTTTTGCAGTACAAGAAAATACAGTCAACTACTTTAAGCTTATCTATTGCTAGAGCCAAATCGTGCGTGAACTCAACAAGCTGCGTTTATTTATTTGTTTTAGATGCAGAGCATCTGATTCACTCGCCTTGTCCCTCCGGCGTCGTCGTCGTTGTCGTCGTCGGCGTTGTCCACCCCTCCCCCATTCTTCTCGCCGTGCCAGCTGCGCTCTCCGCCGCTCACCCCCTCTCCTCTCCGATAGCGAACACTCTCTCGCGAGTAGACCTGTGCGCCGCCGCGCCACGCCGCCGCCGCCGCCTGTTTTGGTCGCGCCGTCTGCGCCGCCGCCGAAGTCGCGGGAATGAGCACGCCGCCGCCGCCGCCGGGCAAAATTTTCGGCGCGCCGCCGGCCCCGCGCCCCACCGCCCCACCTATTATTCTTTTCTTTGAAGGGAGCTGCTGAAGGGCGACTCTTCTGAAGAACGAAGGAGTATGAAAGGAAAATACGTCGCCTCGCTGCAAGTTGTCGTTTCTCCCTCTGCAAGAAATGCCGCTCTCAGCGGTGCTGTTCGTAAGGGAAATAATCGGGATCCACCATGCATCAACGGATGATTTGTACTTTCTGCCTGGAATCAGCTCATTCTGCTGCTCGTGTGGGGAGACTTCTAGTCCCCTTCCTTCTCCTCCTTCTCCGAATACCTTTTCTTCCAGGCCCGTCCGCCCCATACCAATCCTCTTACATTGCATGCGTACCGCGACCCTGTTAACAAAGGATAAATGCGTGACTGCCTACCGTCTCGACGCGCTTGACTCGGAATCCTATTGAAGCACCCCAGCTTCTCTCGCGGCCACACAAGCGCGACACCTTTCTTGTTTTATCCGCTTTCTCAGAAACTCTAAAATGACCAGGCACCCATGTTACTTCAGGCATCCATGGTTAAACAGGCCCACCCAACTCTCTCTGTGTCAATAGCCCTCTTTTTTTCTCCAAAGGGAAGTAGGACGGAGGACAGGAGCGAACGCAAACTTCAGCCCCCTCAAGCCATATTCATTCTGCTGTACAAACATGAGCAAAAGTGTTTGAGCACCTTCCTTCTTGATAAAGGCCGGTCTCTTGGCGTATTAATAACATCTTCATCCAACGGGGATAAAAGTATACACTGCAAGAAAAATAACGCATTAACACAAAAGTAGCGGTCGCAGAGAGACTGAAAAGAAAAAATGCGGATGAAAGAGAACGACCGGAGTACAAAAGTCTTCAAAATCAGTGCGCCAGCTCCTCCCACCACTCGTCGATTCTCTCAAGGGGACAAGCCGCTAACATCGAAGAATGAAACCCCATAATCAGCACGGGAACAGTGCACAAGAAACTGCCGCAGTAGCGCACAAGCTTGAATGGCCAGCGTCATTACGGGAAGAGTGCACGGGAAGCGGGTCAATAAATGAACTGTCCTGGTACGCAGGAAGGGTCAATGAAAGCGCAGCTAGGATCTCCGCAATAACTGGGAGCCTGGTACAAGCAATCACAACTCATTAACGTCAGCAATGCATTACTTAAACGAATGTGAAACACAAAATTGGAAGGAAATTCTAATACCCGCACATCATCAGATAACCAATGTCGTATTTGAGCAGCTGTGATAAGATAGCGTCACTGAGGGCAGAGGAGCGTACGTCATGCTGCCCTTTCTGCGCTGGAGGCCAGTTAACTAGAAGATTTGGAGAAAAAGAATTCAGAAATAATGGTGAAAGGTACCATAAGAAAATCTACAGAAATTCAGAGGGTTGTCTATCAATGCATTCTTACTCCTTGCCTTCATTGTGAGTTCTTTACAGCCGAATTAGGCTATGAGTGCCCAAACAGAGCTTCGACGAGCAATGTCCACGCTTCGCAAGATTCACAAAAGCTATGATTTTGAAACGTAAAAGTTGTATATTAATAGCGCGTGCTGCGTCACTTGCGTGACGTGAAAGTGATTGATTGTGTGGTTTAGCGCACCGAAGCTACACATGGGCTATGAGATAGAGAGCGAGACAGAGAGAGAATAAATTTCGTCAGCACAAAAATTTCGGAGTAGTGGCCTCAATTCAGGACACCATTCGTGGTGCCAGCTGCGACGACCATTTCCACCAACCGAAGCTGGTCATCCGCACTGGATCAAAATTAATCCGAAGCGCCTCATAGCCCATGTGTTTTTTGACACCTGTGAGTAAAAAAACCCCATGGGCTAGAGGCGCGCTGTAGTGGGGGGCTCCGGATTAATTTTGATGCCCTGGGGATTTTTACCGTGCGCCAAAATCTCAACACACGGGGGTTTTCTCTTTTCCACTCAATCTGAAAAGCAGCCACCGTGGCTGTGATGGGTGAACCCCGGAAACGGAAAAAATGGTCCCAGTGACCATATAGGAAAAAAATGGTCCCATACTCCAGTCGACATGTTTTCCTTGATTTACCCCGTTGCGTTTTAGCCAAAGGGTTGAGGAAGAGATGGAATGCTTTAAAATTCCTATAGGGGCAGAAATTAACGCCTCTGTAGGCTAAAACCTAACAAACCAAATTGGGTCGACAGACGGACGGTTTGATGGATGGATGGGTGAATGGGTGGATGGATGGTAGGGCTGAGCATCGATTAAAAATTTTAATGCAAGTAATTGGATTAAAACCGCACAAAAAACAACTGCGAAGCCTGGAACCGTCGGTTTAGTAGCTTCGTCGGACACAGCCCTCAGTGTCTGGAATGTCAAAGAAGCTCTACGCTGCGAGGTTTCATCAGTATCAGTGAAAATTGCACTAGAAGCCGAGGGAGCTCCACCAAAGAAGCACACAGCGTCGTCCCAGGTCTAGGAGATTTCGTTGCTGGACATTCCAGTATAGTGAACTAGAATACTTCCAGTGCAGGACGTTTCGGTACGGACATTTTGGTGTACGGACATTTCGGTGGACGCACATATCGGTGTACGGACGTTTCGGCGCACTGCATTTCCTTGCGCGAACATTTCAGCGACCGTATTATCGGGTGCTTGTTAGTTTGAAACAGCCCTTATATTTTTATTTTCGCTTAACATGGGTTTTGGACAACAACCTCGGGCAGCGATTGCATTTCAATATTGATGCCGTGTTCGCGATTTCTTGCCAGGTATTTTTAGAAACTGGACATTTGTGTATTTTTCTTTAATACGTAGTTCAGGGAGCACCTGTTTTGCAGCTTTTGCCCATGTTTTTTTTTATTTACGACAAGACATTATTATATTCGCTCTTTTTTGGGGCATGCTAATCAGCAAAGACAATTAGCCGATGTTTACGATGGCTTACGCATTCTTTATGTAATTTTTTTCTAAATAAAATGCACACTCTCACAATCCAAAACTTTACAAACATTCGGTTGCAAATAAAAATGCAGACAATCTTATAAAGAGTTTATTTAGGCTGCGCTGTCATGTTTAAATGAATTTGGAGACACTGTTCTCGCCAGATTTTTTTTTTTTTTTTACGGACAAGTCTAGGATATTGTCGCGGAGGAAGAACGGGCCTTTTGAAAACAGCTGCAGCTTCTATATCTCCTCAATGCTGATCAAGCGCGTACAGGTTGTGCGTACAAATACCACCAATTCTGTTCGGTCAAACCAACCTCCGTTTTAGCTTTACATGCTTACTTTTATTATATTTTAATTCTCCCATCCTCTCCGTGAGTAAGTTTTAACCTTCCCCCTTCCCAAATTTCTTTTTCAGTAATATGTTCAATTTCCCGTGGAAATCTTACAGGCATAGTGGCCATCACCTTCTCCAAAGAGTCACCGCATTGATGCGAGAAAAAGCGATACATTCGGCGTGAGCTCACACAACCTCTCTAGTGCACAACAAAAAGCCACTGGAAAAGCCGCTGAGGACACAATGACCAAGATCGTTGGCGCCTGTCGCCCCCATCGAGGAACAAGCTCGATGGCTGCACGCGTCGCGGCCACACGGAAGGCGCCCCTCTCCAGGAATCGCCGTCTTTCCTTTCAGTCGCCCCACCTGCAATTAACTCTCCAAGTCGCGCATATCATGGACACCGCAGACATTCCTCCTTTTCTTCCATTGTAAGAGGGGAAAATTTTGAATAGGCTGGTTTTGCGAGAGCCGCGACAGTCGTATTCACGTTTTCGATGCCCAGTTTACAATTTGAAGCACAAGTGACACCCCCCTCTCTCTACCAAGGGGGCTGGTATAAGCACTGCTGGTTATACCCGGCAGTGCTTAGCCCTCCCCACTCCCACCCCTGTAGCCACTCCACCCTAAGTGCGATCAATGGCTAGTTTTTGAGTAGAACCAACACAGACTGCAAGAATAAATCGGCAGAGAAAATTATTAATTATTAAAATGGATGCACGCGCGCTTAAGCTAGCTCGTTTTCTTTCTTTCTTTCTTTTCGCCGTCGTTTGGCGGACGGGGAAGGGGGGGGGGGGGGGGTAGAGATAGGAATGGAATAAAAGCAGCAGCGTCTTGCAGCGGTGGGTGAAGTGAAATCAAAGCCTTTCGGTAACACTTGAATTAAAATATTAGAGTTGTTCACATGAATGCTAAAATAAAAAAAAAGAGGTAGAAGGGAAATAAATTAACAACTTCAGTAATTTTTAACATTTAATTTCGAAATTGGGTTTTAGGCGCTAATGCTCCGCCTCTGTTTAGCGTTCTTTTCTTTGCAGTGCGGACCAAACACAACTCTCGAACGTAAAATTATATCATCTGACGAAACTAAAGTATTAAAGCTAAAATGTTTAAAGAAATGCCTGGGACTTTCCGTGCACCGAAATGTCCGCACTGAGACGGGCTGCACCGAAATGTCCTACACATATATGTCCGGATCCCCCACGGTTTTTGCATATTTTCTTTTCCCCAAAATCTCTCTCTCTCTCTCTCTCTCTCTCTCTCTCCTCCTTCTCCTCCTCCTCCTCCTCCTCCTCCACCACCACCACCACCCGCTATTCCGCGCCGCGCCGCCGCCGATCCGGGGACCCCCGCGCCGTTTACACGCCGCCGCCGGAGGTGGGAACACCGGCGCGCCGCCGCCGGCGATTTCTGACCGGCGCACAGGTCTACTCGCGAGGCGCATTGGATTGGATTCGATTGGATTGGATTGGATTGGCTTGGCTTGGCTTGGATTGGATTGGATTTGGATTGGATTGGATTAAAGTGGATTGTGTTGGATTGTGTTGCGTCATAGCCGCGGCACGTTGCGTCATAGCCGCGGCAGACGCGCTGGGGCCGGCGCATGTGCAGTACTCTCTCTTCCGCGGTTTCCTCTCCTTCGGGCGCGCTGCGCATATAACCGGTGTGCCGTTCTCCGGCGAAGCAACATCCACGCTGGCTCAAACACCTAGAGTCCACGCCGCTTTACAAGTACGCCAACGTCGTCATCGACTGGGACCGGCTTACGCAGTCCCCTCAACGTTATGCGCGCTATAAAACGCGGTCCCTTCGCCGCTCCGCCTATGCGTCGCATCTACACAGGGGTTCCCGCGAGGGGAGGTGGGAGTTTTTTTTATTTATTCCGTTACCCTCAAGACCCGAGGGCATTACAGAGGGGAGTGGGTACATACATACATGTACAGCATACAAATCAAAATACAACAACAGAAAAATTGCAATCACGTAACATCGCTTGCTACAGGGTTAAACTAAGGCTACGTACAAATAAAATTAGTGACCGCAACTTTAAATAAAGCAGCATCTTTGATACCAACAATATCACGAGGAAGATGATTCCAGCATACAGACGTGTTTGGCACAAATGACTCCTGAAAACACTTGGTGTGCGCTGACGGAAGTCCTACTTTATGGCGATGATCAATGCGAGTGGAAACGTAAGTTGGTTCGGCCAATAATCTATTTGTGAGTAATGGATTGGTGAAGTAAATTTTATGAAATTGACACAGACGAAACACTTTCCTGCGACGAAACAGTAGGGGTTTCGTTCCCCGATTTTTTTTTGTTTTTTTCATTATGGGGAACACGGTATTAATAAAGGAATAAAGGGGTAATGCTAGTGTGGTTTTCATTGATGTGACGCTCGAGGTGCGATGGTAATTAGAAAGGATGAAGCGCGCTGCCCGATGCTGCACTCGTTCTAATTCGTAGATAAGCGAGTCATGACCAGGGTCCCAAACAGATGCCGCATGTTCTAATTTGCTACGTACCAATACTTTGTAAAGTAAAAGTTTCAAGGAAACGGGTGCCTGATTAAAATTTCTTCGAAGGTAGCCCAACGTGCTATTAGCTTTAGCTGCAATATATTCAATGTGCGTCTTCCCTGATAATGTAGAAGTTATGTGTATACCCAGATACTTATACGAATTTACTGCTTCGAGAAGAACATTATTAAGTAGGAGCATTATCAAGTAAAGCCCGACGAAATCCGTGTTTGCTAGGATGCTGGCGATTATGTTTAAACAAATGAGTCATTTCCGAAGTGTAGCTCACCTTCCAACACCGCAACTAAATTAACATCCCGGCTTCGTCATTCACAAGGTTCTGTTGTTATGGCACATTTAAAATAACACGTGTTTTTAAATAAACAGTCATAAAATCCCATGAAGCAGGGCACGAAGTTCAGCCTACCAATGCGCGAGCTTAGCCTCTTCTACGTTTATCACCAACAAAATAGTGCAACATTGCTTTTCGCAGTATTATAGTATGAAGAATAGCCGCAAACTTGCGTTTTTGCGCGCCCTTGCCTTTCTTTGGTGGGGAGTCCTTGATATGGCGCCGGTTGAGCTCCTGCGTGGCGGCCGCTTGCTCGACGCCCTTTAAGGCCCCTTATTTTGGTAAACCACCGCCACCACGGGGCGAACATCTCAGCCGGGTCGATGTCTCCAATGCTATCCATTTCTTGAGGGGGCGAATAGCCTCGAGCTGATGCGTCAACTAAGCCGGCGGGCGAGGCGTGGTAGCGGCTATGCCTGGCGAGGCTTAGCTCACCCGTCGGTGTGGCACAGTCTTCTTGTTGCAATAAATGGCATTCCGATGGCCTAAAAGGTTCCCTGGTAATGTCCAGTGAGTCCTTGCACCTTGCCCGTTCACCTAAGACACTCATTACTGTTTGACAAATGAAGTTCGTTCATTTAAAACGTAGAAACACCCAGCGGAAAAAAACGCGTCTGCGTCATTCGGCTCCCTAACGGCTCTTTCTTCACCCAGGGAAAAACTGGTCCTACACCGGCGGGTCTCCTTCCAAACACGTCTGTGCATGAATTCTCGGCACCCAGCCCCGCGCCGTTGTTCGGCTGTACGCCACTTACTGAAAGAATGACGTATAACCTGAGACCTTACGTAGGCTGGTCTCCTTTTGGACACCGGTTGCCAAACATTCTGCAGCCGTTCGCTTGCCGTAATTCGGCCGGGGACCGCTAACCGAATGAAAAATGTACATTCTGGGTCCGTGCGTCGGCCGGTCTCCTGTATAACACCGGTTGCCCGAAGAAAACGAATATTCTGCCGCCGGACGCGCGGTTCACTGTTGAAAGAGCGAATGCGAGGCAGCCGCGCTCCGCCTGGCCTCCTTTCGAACACCAACTGCCACAAGAACACGGATATTCAGTGGCCGGTCGCTTGCCGTGCTTCGGCTGAACACCGCTTCCCGAAGGAAAAACGGATGCCCTAAAGCCGTACTTCGGCCGTTCTCTTTCTCAACATCGGCAGCCGAAAGTGAACTGAATATCTGGCAGCCGGGTAGCTGCCGTTGTGCGTCTGAAAACGGGCGGCTGGAAAAATACCGAAGCGCTGGTTTCCGAATGTTGGCCGCTCATCGTATGATCAGTGGCTGCCAGACCCTGGATGCTGGCCGGACATGCCAGAAAGCGGCCATTGACGGGCCGGTCTTGCGACACACTTTCTGGGCCGCCTGGGGCGTGTCGCACATTTTTTTGTGAAAATGTCACTGGCAGGATAACATACGCAAATACATATACAATCAATGGTACCTATGTATTATCAGAAGCGATCTCATCACATTTCAAGTGGTTTCATTCAGCGTCAAATATCCACACAGTAATGCTGATACACCAGATACACTAATATTACGCTTTTTGGTCAATCCCCAGTATGAATATGTGCCGTGTGAAATATGTGCATGATCATGGGTCTGCAGCAGCAACGGTATGAATTTCATGGTGCGTACGAAATGTCCCCTGAAATGGGCGAGCCATAATGAATGTTAATTTTGCCCCGTAGGCCTCAAAACAAGCGAAAAAAAGACGCATATAAAACCTGCGACTTTAACTTGGTATCGTTGCGCGTTCGTGGCAACGCTGAAAAGGCAGTTGTACACTCGTGGGACAACGGTTTTTTGCTGCGGGATGACTTTATCCACCTTGTGTAGGTGTTATAAAGTGAGGTTTCACTACTGCTAGGGGAACTTTTCAGACCGCTCACCGCAGGGATTGTCGGCTAAACATGAGTCAGGAGCTTTGGGTGAAATCCTGCTTCGGTTCGCAAGGAGAAAGAGAGAAAACTTTTATTGAAGACCAGCGAGGTTAGCCGAGCCGTCGCGCTGGCTTGCTACGCTAAATGATAGAAGAAAAAGAGAAAGAAAACAAAACAAAAAAAAACTATAAAAATGAAACGAAAGGGTGGCTTGGTAGCCAAGTTGGTAATTAATGCTCATTAAAAGTGGGGATTACAGCGCACAGAAACACAGCTAAATGGAGAAAGACAGGTCGCAACAAAACAAAATCAGGGGCACGTCATAGAGAATTCCAGCTGCTCATCATTCATGATTTTCTTCCGCGTCGCAACCATCATTATCATTGCGGTCGTCGTCTTTGTCGCGTAGCAGTGACACGCGCCACGTGAGCACCTGCCTGCGTCGGCATTCCATCAGCGGCGTTCACTTGTTTGTTTTCGCAGCCAGCTCACTCGTCGAGGATGGCCTCAAACGACGAAGGCACGCCGTTTGGGGCATACCTGGATTCCCAGCTGCAGTTGCAGCGTACACCGTCGGGGCAGCCGCCCCCGCCGCCGCTGCCGTTGCGGCCGCAGCAGCAGGCGGTAGCCCTTTCTGATGACCTGTTCGGCACGGCCGGCGCCATGGGCGGCGCTGCCAAGGGCCCGCGCGAAGAAGAGCGCCACTTGGCTGATTTCCTGGCTTCGGCTAACCAGTTTCCTGGCAGTCAGTCCAGCCTCTCACGCAGTGACGACATCAGTTCTGGAGCGCGTCCGAAGATTCCCGGAACCCAGAAGGAGGAGTCCACCAAGATAAAAAAGTAAGTACTTAGACTGTCCCTTAGCGGAATGGGGGAGGGAGACGAGGGGATAAGGAGGAGAATTGGAAGGGAAGGGCCCGGCTGGGGTTTTTCGCGGAAGGCACCCCTGAGTAGGTGTCCTCCAATTTGGATAAAAATAGGTAGTGTCTATTATCCCGGCAACCGTGATAAGTAGCGTCAGAAATTTCTCACCGCAGTCGCCTCATTGGCTAAACACGCTACGCGGAGATTCTATGGGATAAATATTCCCTACACAGCCGTGTTTGCGGCTGCCCCCGTAACACTGTGGTGTAGTACTTGGTTTTAAACGAGAAGGCTCAGGTTCGAGTCCGACAACAGATGCACGTATTTTATTTTTTTTTCTTTCTGAGAATCTTTTGGTCATCGTGATTTTGTTAATACTTTTTTTACTCTGGTTTTTACATTATCAAAAGATCGACGCATAAGACTTCTAGAATGGGTTAAATTACGTTTAATATAGGTTTTGTTCTGTGTCGTTCGGCTAAGTTAGATTAGGTTTGTTGCAGTTGGGCTGGATTTGGGCAGGTGATGACGCGTTCGGTTAGGTTACGTTATGTTCGATGAGGTTATGTTAGGTTACGTTTGGACGTAATTTTATTCAGCAAATTTTAGGCCAGCCAGCTTATATGGAAGCTGTCGTGAGTATTTCCCGGAGATAATTCTCACGGTTGCCGCGAGATTAGACGCAGCCGGTAATAATACATTCGGGAGCATGCACAGTCGCGCCATCGTTTTCATTGTTCACGGTACTGCGAATAGTCATCGATATATACATTTAACCAAATCGGTTTTGATACTATACCACATTATTTTAATGAGGGAAGTTTCGGTTGAAATTAGTTATTGTAAATGATTTAAAACTGCGGAGCCCCATAGATAAGATGTCGATGAGCTTGGGAATATAAATCCATACTATACGTGCGCAGCCAGGTATGGATTGGAACTTGGAACTTGGGGTTGGAATAATTGGCAAGGTCCTCGGAGGCGTAGCCGAATCACCCTCCTAACCTGCGTCCCATGTTGCTAGACTAGGTTTCCGTGGCTCCGCCAACCACAGCGGAACTTTATTTTGCTTCTTTTTACTTTTTTATCTTTCTCCTTGCCGGGGGAAAGAGGGGTGCGTCTGACTTAGTTCCGCGCAGTGCGCGGCATCGGTATAATTAGTGTTGCATCACGGCCGCGATGGGAGCAGTCATAGTTGCTTTCACCCAACCGGACCAATCGCTTCCGCTCACGTAGTAACCAGTCACTGTTAATTATTGATAGTGACGCTGGCTAGTCAGTCAGCGGAAGCGGTTTGGCCGGTTGGGTAAAAGTCAAGACAGTGCTCATCCAGTACAGCAATCCTCGCTGGTGTCGTTTCGCAACTGCAAGTGATCAGCCTGTCTTGATTTTAGCCAACCGGCCAAACCGCTTCTGCTCACTGTCTAGCCAGCCTCACTATCAATAATTAACAGCGACTCTCAGTCAAAGTCCAGGGTTCTGACGTGTGGCCGGCGAAGATCACAAATCCGAGGCCACTGTGAAGGAGCGAACGCGAAACGGTGACGACCAAACTCGCAGTGCCGGAGTGCCAGCGCGCACTGCACGGAATTTAGTCAGACGCACCCCTTTTTCCGCCGGCAAAGAGAAATAGGAAAAAAAGTGAAAAACAAGCAAAAAAAAGTAACAACAAGCAAAACAACTTTCCACTGCAGTTGGCGGAGCCACGGAAATCTACACTGGCAACGTGGGTCGCCGGGTAGGGGTGCGATTCGGCAACTCCTCCGAAGACCTTGCCGAAAAATTTATTACAGGCAATAATATCAAGAGTATACACTGTAAGACATTACTGCGGTCCAGCTTCTTCGAGACTCGAATGGCCAATCCATTGAGCCTACTAAGAAATATCGGCGAACAACGATGTCGAGAATACGATTGGGCTCAAAACTTAAGTTCGGCCTGCGCTTAGCAGCATCACGCAATGCGAGCGTGGCGTTCTGCATTGCCCCGTGCTACAACGCCGATCACATTTTCTAGTCAAATGAAGTGCACCATGCTGTCATTCACCGAATTTCCTTGGTTGGAAGCATGGTCCCTCCAGTGCACTGTGGTAAATCTGGGCCACGGGATTACCTTTTAGTGCAGGAAATTTTACGACCGGGTATTAGAACACCGAGTGACGGGCGTGCCTCTCTCAGGAACCATTTGCTCTTCAGTTCATCGTGGCCACCGCAAATGCTTGCCAATTACAACTGTCTCAAGGTAATCAGCCTGATGGGCCACTCTCGCTTCAAGAATGGTCAATCGAGCTAAGACATTCACCTGCTGATGTATGACCACTATTGAAGACGAGATTGAGCTATACAGGCCGCCACATACGCACTATGAACGGGAGACCAAGATGTGCAAATGAGTGTTGATTTTAAATTGCATTGATTGGTTTGCGGAGCTGGTATACTAGCCCTTATTCCTACCGTTTGCCCGCTTCATTTTCGAATACTTAGTTTTATACTCCGTAAGTAAACACTGATGCATAATTTAGGCAGACAACAGGGAAGGTCAGTGGCCAGTAAACGGTCCAGATTTCAATGGAGGCTCGTTCATGCGCGAACGTTTACACAGAATACAATTTTGTGCCACGAGCATCGTCTTCTGGGCGTAACGACAAAGCGAAAGACAGGTATCGACGATCACGTCATCAGCTGAAAGCAATTTGAACTCTGCAACCACGCATTCGAATTGTTTTAGTTGTTTTTCCACGCAAACCTCAAAACAGCCCGCTGACTAAGTCTACCCCTACCTGTGTACTTTACATTAAATGCGGTCATCAAATTCAATATAGTGCACATCCTGACATACCCGCGCTACTTATTTCCTGGCTGTCAATCAGCAGCTGGCGATATCACCGGGAGACACAGAAGTGCCAATGGGAGCCTAAGCTAATATCAGCCCTGAATTTCCGTTCAATCCGCCGCGGTGGCTCAGTTTCTAAGACAGCGTGCTGCTGAGCTCAAGTGCGCTATTTTGATTCCCGACCGGGGCGGCCGCTTTTCTGATGGAGGCGAAAACCGAAAGTGCCCGTGTGTTCGGCTCACGTTAAATATCCCCAGGTGGTCAAAATTACTCCGGACCCCCCTCAAATGCCGCGCGCCTCCTAGCCCACATGTAGTTTCGGCGCATTAAACCCCATAATTAGAATTTTCTTCTCTAAATTTTCATTCACAAGCTCGCCACTTGGGGCCTAGCACGTGGAGCTGAACTTTCAGGTCTCGAGAGTGCAGGGAGCTGCCTCCGAAACTCTGGCGACGTTGCCAAGGAGACAATTCGAAGTGCGGCTCGCAACTGCGGTCGCTCGAAGTGCGGTCGCTCGCCGTCATGGCGGGTACCGTGACTGCCCACACCGCACGCACACGTTGTAGAGTCGAGTCTGCGGCCAGTACGGGCGGGAAAAGTGGACGGAATGGTAATGGCGGCGAAGGAATGCCGATACTGGCGGACAACAAAAGGCACGACAGGCAGCCAGTGCCACTGCCAAGCGAACAAACGCAACCACTGAGATGGTTAGAGCCGTAAGAACGGTTGACACGGTGTCCAGGGTCATGCGAGAAACGTCGTCTTTCGGGCTTCTAAAACCGCAACAAAGCTTTCGCATCAGGCTGAGCCTGACGTCCGCGAGGGAGACTGAAAAAATGCCCAGGCATTCTTCAAGATCCACAAATAGATCGTCGATTAATTTTGATCATGATCAGCGCGCCTCTTGCCCCATGAATAACGGGAATGAGGAGCCGACGTCCAAGTGACATCAATACTTCCAATAGTTGGTCATTTTGAAGTGTATTCGCCCGTGGCGAATACAAAAATGGCGTAATGCAGCGCCAAGCAGATGCGTCGGCAAGCGTATGCCGCGACGGCCATGGTATAAGCAAAAATAAGGGAGCGACTGCGTTTGAAAGGGCACATTCGTATTTTAATTCTAACGTTTCGAAACGTTCGGTCCGAGTATATTGAAACCAAACATACGAAAAAAATTACCGAGGAAATTTAATTGTTCGGCGCCGCTTTGGAAGGTCCCATCCGACAATATTTAGCCTAACCACGCACATATATTATGCCGGTGTTTTTTTTCCCAGCCAAATAGACACCTAAGGCAAAAAAAAAAAAAAAACTGAAGAGTCATGGGTGGGCCGTTAAGAGTAAGAAAGCGTGAGCATCTGCGCCTCTACCTCGCGAACTTCATTTTGGCCGAATGGCTCGCTGAGGATTTACAAGCCTGCAACGCGACGTTTCTCGCCCGTGCCTCGTACACCATGTCAACATCGCTCGCTTGAGCAGCGGCCCTGACTGCCTGTCGCTTTCTTTAGTGTCCACCAGTGTCGCCGTTTTGTCGACTTTATTTCTATTCTATCTTGTTTTGCCGTTCTTCCACTGGCTGCACACTCCATTTTCGTGCCACCCGCCACGGTGGCTCAGCGGCTAAGGCGTTGTGCTGCTGAGCACAAGAACGCGGGTTCGATTCCCGGCCGCGGCGGCCGCTGTTGTGATGGAGGCAAAAAGCAAAAACGCCCGTGTGTGCGAGATTTCGGTGCACTTTAAAGATCCCCAGGTGGTCAAAATTAATCGGGAGCCCGGAGGCCTCCACTGTGGCGCGCCTCAACGCCTGCGTTGCGTCGGCGTGTGAAACCCGACAATCAATCAAACCATTTTCGTGCCATCAGAGAAGCCAGAACGCTACCAGAGAAGAGAAACAGGTGCGCCAAACGGGAGATTTCTCAGTTATTTGCTTTACCAAATGGGTGCACACGAACAGGTCTTGAGCGTGCTGGGGAATAGTCATCAATGCTTCAAATACTGGGATTAGTGCCATAGGCAACGCATTGTTCAATGCTATTACTCCTGTTCAAATTGATGTTTGGCGCGCGGACGCTACACTAGCCCACAAGGCGTGCCGTGGCAGAGTTCTACAACTGTATTTCGATTATACTGCGCAGGAATCTGGGCACACAGCCATTTGTGTTTTGAGTCTCCTTCAGAAAAAGTGGCGCTGCGGTCTGAGGGACCTTGCGCGGAATTCCTTAGCGACACCACGCATTTAAGTAATTACTTTACCGGGTGGATTTTCATACAAGAGCCGTACGTCAACTTTACACCGTGAAAACTACCGAAACAAGACACGTGATTCGCGTCTTTAATTTGGAGGTGCAAGTTAGTGGGGCATTGTAAAGGACACTTGCGCGCAAAAATTTTATTTTTGGGAATTCTGTAAGACACTGCGCAAAATAGTTAAGCGATAATCTAGCAGCATATTGAGGGCTGTACCACTTACAAATATCAATTTCCAGCCATTTCATCGCCTTTTTTTTTCATGGGCATTAAAGGTAGGAGGTCCCGCTACTCTGACCTTTGGACCTCCTTCTGTATATAATCCTCATGAATAATTTTCATTAACTAATGAACTGATTGATTGATAAGACTATTGACGTTCATTGCACGAATGTTCTGACTTGTTAAAATTATGCCCTAAAATCCAGCCTGAAGCCATGAATGCATTCAATGAAATGAATCTTACAGTGGTGCCATCTTTCATTTCAATCCGCTCCTTCTGGGTCAAAAACTAAGCCTTGGCAATGCAAAGTCTTCAGCAAATTCAGACCTTGTGTGCATATGCTATCATTGCCCCAATTATGAGAAACTTTGATCAGTTTTGCTGCAGTAGAATTGCTTTAGTGGTGGCAATGCGCATATTTACTAATATAAAGGATTAAAATCCCTACGTTTGGCTTGGACATAGTTCGGCGAGTAAAGGAGTTGGTTAATAATTTAAAAGGTAGGGTAAAAGAAGTGGCGGAGGCCGGCAGTTTTCAGGGATCTGTGTAGAGGGAAAAGCCGGTGCAGGCACCAGCTTAGATTCAAAAAGTGAAAGTGGGCTGAAGGAATTCCTTAAGCTTGCTTGGCCAACGATCCGCGCATTCTTGATGGCCGCTTGTGGGCATTCGTGAGCGCATTCCCAAATTTCGCATTCATTGCTGACATTGCACGCGCATCTCGTCACCCGTTTACTACAGATGGCGCGAGGACATGAAAAGGCAGCTTGAGGAAAAAGACCGCCAGGAGGAGCTGCGCATCCAAGAGCTCCGCCAGAACGCCCAGCGTGAGCTTGCGGAATGGTACGAGCGGTACCATGACTCCCTGGCGAAGCGCCGGACGGCCAATCGCTCGTCGGCCGACTGGCTGCCCGAGGGCGGACGGGCTCATCCGGACGGTTCCCCTGACTGGGACAAGGTCGCCCGGCTGTGCGGCTTCAACGCCAAACCTTCTGGCAGCGGAAAAGACGTCTCGCGCATGCGGGGCATCATTCAGCAGCTGCAGCAGCAGAAATCGACTCCTGGTTCTCGTGCCCCTCCGTCACCGTCCATCTCCAACTAACCACTTGCCCCTAGAGTTTTATTTTTTTTGTCTCCTCTCTGCACCCCCCTCAGGATATCTCAAGCCACCGAGAAGTAGGCTAGCTAATCTCACCGGATGTTTGGGGGGGGGGGGGGGGGGACGTGTGCTTTTTGTTTTGTGTGTGCAACAAAGGAAAAGGAAATAAAAACATGGACAACCTGACACAGATTCTTCGCACCTCATTTGGTCATTTGAGTAACTAAGTGGGCCGAAATGGGAGCAACAGTGGATGTAACGCCACGTGGCACTCTTGAAGTTTAGTGTTAAAAATAAAACTAGTGGGAAATATACCCGGGACACGTGACAGGCAAGGGGTTGCGTTAAATGCTGCTCGCGGTTGCCCAACTGCGCTGCGTACCACGCTGCGTGAATGCGTGTCTAGCGCCTAGCGCCGTGGGTTATTCCCGATGCGCTTCCGCGCGCCGATCAGGAGGACAAAGTAGCTGGACGAACAGGTGGGGAACTACTTCTAACACCCTGTGCAATGAAGGGTTGTGTGTTTAAGAACAAGAGTTGAGATGGCCAAGGGCAACGTCCGGGCCTTTCGTTTCATTTCACGAAAGAACACCACAATCGCCTCGATTGCTCATTATTTACTGGACGCAGTGGCATCTCTCTTACTTTGCTGCTTAGCCCGCTTTTTCCGTCGTGAGCCATTGATTGTCAAGACTGCAGTTAATCTAAAACTCCGGTCTCCCAAAGGAGCGTTTCAGTATTTTTTTCGCATATATTACTACCACGCGTGCGTTATTGAGTTCCGAGATATAGGTGCAAGCCAGGCAATTCCAGTATAGGGCAGAAAGTTAATCAAACGTGTTAATATAGCGCGCTCCGCTTCTAAACCAACCTAAATAATACCAGACAACCTTTTTTTTTATTTTTTAAAAGAATGCGTAAAATGGACAAAAAAAAAAACATTGTATAGCTAAAAAAAATCAGGTCTTGCGAAAATTTTCGCACCACTGGGGCAGTTAATCAAGAGGATGGAGTGACACACCACGCCACCTTTTACAACCACCTGGAAACTAAAACCTTCTATAATCACGACATCGTACACCATATCTCACTGTCTCTTTTCCCCTACAACTTCCCGCACTGTCACCCACCTCTCACCACTTACCACCTTGTTTTCTCATATGCTCACCGCCTTAACCCCATCCCATCCTCCAACCCTGAGCAGTGGGAGGCCGAGCTGACCAGCTCAGCACCAGAGCGACAGCAAGCCCTGGTGCAACGAGCTCTGGACGCAGCTCGGACTCGCGGCCTCCTGGAAATAGGAGGCTGAACACATGCTGTTGGACCCCATAAAAGTTTATTCCTCCTCCATTGGCCAGGAACCCGGGTCGTTCGCGTCGAAACACGCGCTTCTAGTCAAAAACAGCGGGATTCTATTAGCAGTCTCAAAACAATAAGGGTCTTCGAAGTGAACCAGTGCATGGCACTGGGTGCATACAGGAAGTGGCGGGCTTGTACACACAGGGGACCCGGAATCTTGAGTCCTTGGTCAAGCCGCCCAGGGAATAACCGCGGTGAATGCTGGAATGGTAATGGAAGGGCCCCACTGTTTATACTATTTCAAAGTGAAAACCTTGAGTGTCCCATTCTGCGAAAAAAAAGACGTCTTTGTACAGGGAAGGCTCGTTAATTCGGATAAAATATACGAATTATGCGAATGTCGAATTAACGACAAGAACAGCTACTTTTCAATTCTTTTATTCGTACCGTTCCTTTGCAAAGACTCCCGTGATGCTGGTTTATCTTGTGGCGGGTAGCTTGACGGAAAGAACGAGTTTTCGAATGTGCGACCATCTGTCGAGAGCAAGAGTACTGCATGGAGCATCATAGTACAATTCTTGCAGAACAGCGAGAGCATCCACAGCTTCTTTTGCACTACTAGCTGCTGCGACTGTTTACGTTATGGCTGCTTACTTGCCGCGATTTGCGCTCGCACTCTCCCCACTCCAAAGGAGAGAGAGCGGGAGACGAAGGACATCGCGTTGCGGCTCACGTTTCGTGAAGGCGTTTGTCCGAATTTAGCGGGCGGGCGTGAATTTGCGCTGAAATAACGAAGGTCAGCGGCCATAGGGCAATGAACATTTTTGAAGAAAAGGAGCGGGAAAGGCGGTTTATTTGAATTTCCCAATTAACGGGCGCGCCATTAACAAGGTTCTACTATAGTTGTAGTAGTAATAATTGTCCGGTTAAGAAGATGGCCGCCGCTGTTAAGTAAAATAATCGCGTGATCCAATGGAGTCATACGCACTTCTCCACGATTGTTGTTGTAAACTTTATTAGCAAGGAAGGCCAAAGGCCGGGGGGGTGGGAGGGAATGGGGAGGGCGGAGCACAGTCCTTATGACGCCGTCTTCAAGGGATCTCTTCAGAGGTCGTGGAGACCACTGCTAAATTTCCCGTACTAGGCCACTTTATGTGGAATCAATGATGATTTAGAAGAGTGTGTCGCGTGAGAGGGATGTTGGGTCGATGTAAGTTGAGGTGTCGTGGTGAGCGGGAGTGAATGTACGAAAGCGAGAAAACTTGGGGCAGTGCCAGATGAGGTGGTAGAGATCGGCTGCGATAAATTGGTGGCAGTAGGAATATCGGGGGGCGTGTTGGGGATAATATCGTTGTCGAATAGTCTCTGCAGCCGTACAAGTGTTGGTCAGGAACTTGCTCAAGATTTCTTGTGCTCGGGTCACGGTGGTGAAGGAGGTGAGGGGGCCTGAAGCGGTGAGTGCCCTGAGGCGTTGTTGTTTCAGTTGCCTGAATCTACGGAGCCTGATTGCGGGAGCGAGAGTGGGGTCATCGTCAGGGCAGTTGGGCCAGGGGTGGTCCGAGAAGGGCGGCGCCGGGTGTCCATCGGGGGCTATTGTGAGAAGGACCTCCTGTGCAGCCACGTGAGCTGCTTGGTTCCCAGGAGCGGCTGGTTCATGACCGGAGGTCGAGTCGATTCGGACTTCGACTCGACCTCCGGTCATGAACCAGCCGCTCCTGGGAACAAAGCAGCTGATGTTTGGAGCGCAGTGATTTGATGAATAATGTGGTGGACAGAAAGGTGGGTGGACCTGGAATGACAAAGTTCTTGGAGAGCTTCATATGAGTCTGTTAGGTTGCGAAGGTTGGGGGGAATGGGGAAATGGTAATCTTACATGAAGTAGTCGAGAGAATCGTGGATAGCGATCAGCTCCGCGTTCATTGAAGTAATATTGGGAATACTGTGATATTGGGCTCCCATGATGGATAAATTGTCCGGGCTGATCCATGCTGTGCAGACGTGTGGGTTTATGTGGCTAGCGTCTGTGTAGACGTCAATGTCACCCGGTCGTTAGTTGAGGCAAGGCGTCGGCAGCGTTGCTGTCGAAGCTGGGCTTCCTGCGTGCGACGGGTTGCGAGGTGACGGATTCAGTGAAGTGGGGCCGCTGCCAGAGGGGTGTTGTGGCTGGAAAATTACGTAGGAGAATATTACTTCGTTGATCCCACGTGGTGAGGAGCACGCATTGTGGGTGAGTTGTCGTTTAAAATTGTATTTATCCGTTTGCTCCTGAATGACGCGGTAGATTGGTGGGAGGGTCGCTGCTTGTTGGAGGTTTGCAATTTTTGTATGACGTGGGAGGCGAGTGATGGTTCGTAGGGTGGAATTGTGAAGAACTTGTAGCGTGCGTGGTTGGGTGCAGTTGAGGCCATAATGTGTGCCTCCGTACGAAAGAATGCCCACCGCTACTGCTCTGCCGAGGGTGGTGAAGGCCTTTTGTTTAGCTCCCCCATGTTTGTTTGAGAGCCGTCGAAGGGTGTGCTGTACGAAGTTCCATTTCTGCTTAAGGTGATTAAGCCATATTGTGGGGTGGTTCCTGGTCCCAATGTAGACTCCAAGGAGTTTAATTGGTTCCAGTATGGCTAACACACAAATGGAGGCAACACTGACTTGAGGTGGCACGTAATCGGTGGGGGGTTGACGGCCGAAGATGGCGATGAAATCTGTTTTGTGAGGTGCGAGGGACAGGCCAAGTTCGGGGAGGACCTTTTCGAGTCCCGTCACTGCGCACTGGAGGTCGGTAATCATGGCGTCTTTATTTTGGTATTGGGCTGATTCGGTCCATATAGTAATATCGTTGGCGTAGATGGTAAAGTGGGCTGTGGACTCAGTGGTGATCCGTCTTGCTATTCTGGTCATGGCTAAGTTAAAAAGAGTTGGGCCAAGTATGGAGCCTTGTGGTACACCCCTGTCAAGGTAAAAGACTCGGCGAGTCCAGCCGGGGTAGATTCCGTGCAATTGAATGGGGTGAGCTTCAAGGAAGTTTCGGGTCCAGGTTTGAGCTTTCTGGCTGGGCAATGCCTCAGCAAGTTCTTCAAGGATTGCTTGTTGGCTAACGCAGTCGAAGGCTTTCTGTAAATCTAGTGCGAGGAGGTAGTCGGGGGGTTGTCGAGAGTATTTCCGGTTAATGACTTGTCTGAAGAGAAAGAGGAGGTCAGCGGGACTGAGGTTAGGGCGAAAACCGGTTTGTGAGGGGTGAAAATAGGGCCTTACGAATTTAAGATAGCGCGCGATTTGGTTATGAATGAGCCGTTCTACTAGTTTGCAGATAACGGGAGTAAGATATATCGGATGGAGATGCGAGAAGTCGTCGGGCGTTTGTTGCTTCTTGTTTGGTTTAGGTTGTGGCAATACGAGGAAATAAAAACGTCGGGCCACAGAACAACACATATATTAAGAACACGTCAGCAGCTGACGGGCCAGCGGCAGGTATGCCTGGCCGAACGCTCAGAGTTCCCGGGAGCACTGACTGCTCGCGCCACGAGGCTCGCGCAGTGAGCCGCAGAGTGGTGCTTCGTCGTATTCGCTGCGTTGATGCTGCTACAAGGTATTGGAAATACAATCGACAGTTTCAGGTGGTTGGGAACGATTCCAGTTTCCCAAGAGTGATTGAGCTGTTCGAGGAGCTGTAGCCAGGGGTTTCCCCAGGCATCGAATCAAGGGGGGGTGTCGCAATGGCTCTGGGGGGGGGGGGGGGGGGGGTTCCTAAACTAGAAAAGCTGTTTTTTTATCCCACTAGTTAAATAATAGACGTCTGTTAACCAAACGCTCAACCCCGTGACGTGCGTTTTTCATTTTATATATATATATATATATATATATATATATATATATATATATATATATATATATATATATATATATATATATATATATATATATATATATATATATATATATATATATATATATATATATATATATATATATATATACCTGAGAGGCGGTGCTTTCTATTCAATCTAAGAAAAAAACAAATTTAGAGAAAGTAAACTTCCCTCGACCGTGGGACTGTCCTGCATACTCGCGTTTCCGCTGCCTCCATTGGACCATTTTTCCCTGGGCACCCGACGTCACTCCCAAAATCACTTCAAGCGAGTCCTCCGCGTGGTATTCCACTTCGGCGTACTAAAAATGGTAGTAAGGCACACACCCGAAAATATCTGGGTTTCGGAGAACTCATGCACAAAATGTTCTCGTCCTGCAGTTGCTCCGGCACCCATTCGTCACCCGTACCATTCATATGAATGTCACGGTAGCAGGTGAAAGTTTCCGTGACTAATCTGCGGCCGTTGAAGCTCCCCTTTTCCTTTACTTTTTTTTTTCATTTTCGCTACTCCCTGGCTGGTAGCAATGTGCTCGCAGCGTGGTCACAGCCTCAAACGTGCACTTTGCCCCTTTCCTTTGAAAGCCTTTTTTGTGTGCACATACGAACTTGCCACGAGCTGTCGAAAAAAAGGAAATAAATACGTGCAACGCTAACAGCAAGCTCGGGGGGCGCACTTTTGTTTATTTTGCCCGAGGTTACTGCCAAGAATAGCAGACGGGCAACCCGCGCATGCGCAGATCGATACTGAAAAAGGTCCTTGCAAGGACTGACAAGAGTGAAATTTGGGGATTCAAGGGGGGGTGTCCAGAAAAACTAGGGGGGGTCTACACACCCCCTAGGGGGGGTGTAGGGAAATCACTGGGTGTAGCTGGGCTGGTTCAGGTAGATTGCGTACGTGAATCCATTGAATTCCATCGTGGCTAGGGGCGGATTTGGGCCTTCCTTGACGGAGTGCTGTTGTGAGTTCAGGAAACGAGAATGGGCTGTCAAGTTCGGGTAGTGGGTCGTGTATAATAATATTTGGTAGTGGTTGAGGAGGAGTAAGTGAAGCGTGAAGCAAGAAGCTTCGAAGGAGAGTTTCTTCAGTTTGGGAGTAGTTCTTGCTGGCGAGCATTAGAGTTGCCACTATTGGTGTGCGGCTGCGTTTTTTGCCACCAAGGCTCAGATGAAGTTTCCACAAAGAACTGAGACCAGGGAGTCCGCCGAGGTCGGCGGCCAGGTGTTTTTGGTAAGCCGTGATCGTTCTGTACTGGTCACGTATGCGACATATAAGGGAATGTCTTCTGCCGGAAGTACGATAGAGTTGCGTGATGTACTTCATGTGCTTCCATAAGTTGACCAAGTGGTTGCCAAAAGGAGGGAAAATTTCGTCGCAAGTTATGGTATGTGCTGAGGGAAAGTACGAGTTCCGAATGATGCCAGTTGGTTTCCCCGCTTCAAAGGGGAAACCAATAGGAATCATCATCATCATCATCATCACCAGTCATTCATTTCCTCCAGTGAGGACGGGGATCGTATTGTAGAAGTTTCTCTCGGAAAGTGGCCCAGTTCAAATGAAAGCGAGTAGTCTGACGGTCTCGTATGCGTTTTACTCGAAGAGTTATGAGTGTAGGTAGATGATCACTACCCCAAGTAGTGGAGTAGGGGGCCCAGGTCTTCACAAGGCCTGGGGAAGCCCATGTTAAGTCAGGGGTGGTGTCGGTATGATTGGGATAGAGGGCAATCCGAGTGAAATAGGTGATATCATTGATAAGATGAACGTTGGCCACTTCGGTAGAGTCGATGAGGTATTTTTCCCTACCGGAGTTGGTGGGATAGCCCCAGGTAGTGTGGGGGGCGTTACAATCACCTCCGATGAGAATGGGGGTGGAAGGGTATTCATTTCTGATATGTTGGAGCCATGAGAAAGCATCTGAGCATGTTTGATATCTGGGTCGGTAGTAGGCGGAGACGCGGATGAGCTTCTTGGCTCTGGGAGGATGGGCGATGATTGCGACAAATTCGTAGAGGGAAGAGGTAGAAAGCGGCAAAGGCAACTGAGTAGCTGGGATGGAGGAGTCAAGCAGGATAGCTGCATGGGCAGGAACTTGGGGGTTGCGTGGAATAGAAGGATTAACGAAGATGTATCATGGCAGCTGAGCGGTGGTGAGGGTTTCTGTAAGTAGGCGGGCGATTGGTTTGATATACTTTACTTTGGCAGCGATTATTGTTTGGACGGTCGAAAAGCTTCTGCAGTTCCACTGAAGAATGGTGGGAGGTTTAGAGATCATGGTGTGGGTCGTGATGGGACTTTGCGAGGGGACTGAGGTATAAGTTCCGAAGGTCGGACGTTGGTGATGACTTGATGGAGGAGGTCTCGGATTTGCTGGAGCTGTCCATCGAAATACTCATGCATATGACGACCATCCTCCAAGCGGGCGAAGCGTTCCTGTTGTATTTCGGTTCGAATAGTTTGAAGCGCTTGAGTTTGTTGGGGATCGCTTTTTGGTTGAGAATTAGTGGTTTTCTTGTAACTGGGGCTGAGGTTGCGGCGGGGGGCTGGGGTGCCAGATCGGTTTTCTTGAGACGTAAACGATGTGTTCGTTTTAGTTGACTGGGCTCGCTTGAGGTCTGCAATTTCTGCTTTGAGTTTCAGATTTTCAGCGCGGAGAACATTTAACTGGTTTAGGATTTCGGTGAATTGGGAACTTTCGTCCATTGTTTTGGAAGAAGGTTTGGGATCGTTTTCAGGAATATTTTGTTGGAAACGGTCAGCCCATGAGATGCCTTGAGCTTTGTCCTTGTTGGGAGAGTTTGAGCTTGTTGTGGGGACGCGGCCAGGACATGTGGGATTCAGCGAGATGTGGCCAAATTCATCACAAACGACGCAGTATATCGATGGTCCGCAGTTCCGATGGTCTTCATCGGGAGTTTTGCCGAAGGAGCGACAGACGGTTTGGGAAGGGCAATATTTGGACAGGTGGCCTATATTGTGGCAGTTGTAACATACCATACTGCGGGGTTGGTAGGGGTACACTTTTACTATGGTCATGCAGTATTTTATCACTTTGGAGGAGTAGGTGATTCGAAAGTAATAACGACCTTATTAGTGCGGCCTATACGGTGGCAGTTGAGGACCTGTGCTTGTTCAGAACGAAGACACTTTTTGATTTCATCGTTGGAATCGCCAGGTTCTACATCGAAGACTCCACGTGAAGAGTTGAGGCGGTAGAGAGAAGGTTTGATCTCGACGGGCAGCGTGAAGGTTGCTCCGACATGGGGAAATTGTATTTGTGTGACCGTGAGCAGTCTCTGCATGTGTGTTTCATCGTACGTGGTGATGTGGAGGCACTTTCCGAGGGTATCATTTCTGTGAGAGGCGAGCTC
Source organism: Haemaphysalis longicornis (assembly GCF_048455015.1). Taxonomy (NCBI): domain Eukaryota; kingdom Metazoa; phylum Arthropoda; class Arachnida; order Ixodida; family Ixodidae; genus Haemaphysalis; species Haemaphysalis longicornis. The sequence continues at coordinate 227,792,024 of NW_027526203.1, read as the reverse complement.
AGCTAGATATGACTGCGGGGCAGTGTTGCCGAGTAGCTGAGCGAGGGCGTGTTTAGGGATGTTGTTGATACTAAATTTGGAGAGCGGCCTTAGTACGAGCAAGAAGCGTGTTCTACTCACTCGGTCTGTTAGGTTGATCGGGCGTTGTGCGGCAGAGCTGCGCTGCCACGTTATGGACGTGTACCGGGCATCTTGGTCTTGAGGTTCCCTAATGGCTGGGGTTCCATGGTTGACTTCAGCGGTATCTGGTGCGGCGTCTTGCATATTTATGTCCCGGGGGCTTGAGGGTCGGCTCCGGATGCTCACGGTGACTGACGTGGAGGGGTGGCTAGGTGGTGCAGGAGGTATGGGTTCGCACACTGGAGGAGTGGTCGGCGCTGCTTGAGGTGCTGGCAGCACCCGTTGATTCGAGTAAGGCAGCAGCGGCGGGCGAAGCAACGGCGGCGGTGCCGACGACGACGTGCCGCCCGAAGGGAGGCGTTACGCCTAACGGCCAAAGCCTCGGATAGTAGGGCTTGCCGGGCGTTGAACAGGGCGCTATTATAATCCAGGTGAGTACTTAGATGGTTACAAACTCACAAAGATCGGTAAGGATGGCGAGGAGTCAGTATTGTAGAAAAAAGAGACATTTGCACAGACAGTGGACGAGCACTGTTTTCATTGTCTTCGTCTTCTTCTTTTTCCGTATCCACGATAGCAGCGGAATCCATGGCCTACAAACTACGGCGATGGAACAAAGGTTGTGGTTGTTGTTGTTCCTTCCTCCGTGGCACATACCCACTTGGGTGTTTGGCCAGGAATCTGGAGTGTTCAGGGGCTAATCTGTCAGCTTCACAAAAGTCACAAAACTAAATTGCAGAGGCAAATTTTTTTTAGAATAGTGCGGGCCACGTGACACCAGAATATAATGGCACGTGAGTAAAGCAGGTGCCCACCAGCCGTGCAGAACCCTGATTCTTGGGAAGCTGTGCTGACCGCCAGTCTGCTTGCTGAGGTGATTCCCGCAGTAATGCGAGGAAAAGAAAGCGAAGCGACAGGTGCAAACACGGTACAGGTGAGCCCGCTTATAACGAACACAACGGGAAACCGAAATCACATCGTTATATCCGCTTTTCGCTATATCTGGACAGAAAATCTATGTATACCAATGGTAACGGGAAACGAAGATTTGTTCGTTATAGCCGCTATATCGTTAAAACCGGGTTCGCTACAAGTGGGCTATACTGTATAGCAGAAAAGAAGCCGGACTGAGCAATCCACTCCAAAAGACTGAAACAAAAGCGAAAAAAGAGACGCAAGTGCGATGTAGCAGTAAAGAAGTTGTTGAATATCTCCAGGATGTCGCTTTCAAAGAACGTAAGAAGACTTCAGTGACGTGGGGAGTTTTTGGGGCAAATAATAAATTCACTTGCCCTAATGTCAATGCGCAGTAGTGGGACGCGGCGACGCGGGCATGCGGGAGCCGGCGTTGGGACTGACGTCACGCTTTCAGGTCGCTAGTTTAGTCAGCCGGTAAGCGCACTTTGGCGTACAATGAGGACGACGTTAATCGGCAGGTCGTAAGGCTTAGATTAAAGGGTACCTTGCGTTAGGCTTAAACACAGGACATTAGGCCTAATGTCACGCTTCAAAATCTAGCGTCGTGAAAATATAGAAAAAAATTCATCTTCGCAGCGCAAAACAGACAGGAAAAAGTGCTCGCCCTGTGTTCCTTCTCCATTTGGCCTGCCTGTGTCGCTCGGCGAAGGTGAACATTTGTCACCTGGCCCGTTTTTCAACGTTAATTGAGTATAGCAAAAAGTAGTCATTGCACTTACTGTATGTCAAGCTGCGCGGACCGGTTGATGCCGTAAGACCTCGAAAAAAAACGTCAGGCCTAAGCTGGCGCTTAAGCGACAGTTGCGGCTGTCATTTTGGCAAAGCGATTCTTACCTACGGGAGATGTTTCGTTCCAAGATGGGCGCAAGCTCGGCACTTCCAATGCGGTGCAGAACGTCATATAAATGTGTTGATAAGCCCACCCCCTCCTAAACTGATCTAGAAGATAACAAACCTCCCTCATATACACAAATAATGCGCAAAATTTTTACGAAACATTTTTACAAAAAAATAAACCGCGTGTCTTAAGAAAAAATTTGCCATTGCTGGGGTTCGAAGCCAGGGCATTCGTTTCAAAAACCTATAGTTCGACCGTGGAGCTACTGATGCCGAAGAGCGGGGTGTTCTAAGCGAACCCTCTTTTCTTTTTATTGCATTCAGGAAGGCCCCAAACATGACAATACGAGGACACTACATAGTCAAGCAAACAACAGGATACACTAAAGTTATGAAAAGAACAAATACATCAAAATTCAGGCTAACACACACAAGCGTTCAAAAGAGGGAACCAGTCAGGTGGTTATCTAGAGAATTATACAGACTATGTGCAAACGCCTCAGTTTCTCGGAAATACGACTTTGTTGGTCTAGGCGGATCGGCATGCCTATCACATAAGTGACAACGCCACAGGCTGTACAAATCAATCAAAACAAACATGTCATAGGGTAGCTTACCAGTACAGCCGAATGGCAAAGATCGGATTGAGAAAGGCGTGATATCCACAGCATTTCTGAGTGTTCGCTGAAAAATGTCCCAGAAAAAGACAGCACCTCTGCATCAATTCTCCCTGATCGAGAACAGCTAGAGGCGGCAATTTGTAGACCAAGCTATAAACAGACCCCGGTCTTTCAGCGTACCAGAGTGTAATTTTAAAAAAATCTTTTAACACATGGCGGAACACACATTTTACGCACTATATTGAGGACGTTCTGGTATAAACACTGGGGGCATGGAACACGATATAAAGGTATGGAACGAAAACTGGAAACCAGGGCGCCGGAAATAAATTCGCACGAAGCATTAAATATTCACTCAATGCTAAAGCGAGCCTGTAGGAAGCGAAACGTATGAACCACTACTTTGAGAAACCCCCCGCGCAATTCTACTACTTTCACAGGCACCGAAGACACAACAATATCAGAAAGAAATGTGCAAGACGCGTTTGCAGTAGACCTTTCAAAAACGGATGTTGAACATCTCGAAAGTAGGATAAGCTAAAAACAAGCCGCCGAGCAAAAAGGTGAAGAAGCCAAAGTCCTCGTCGCACAACCGCAAGAAAAACGTTATCGCGACGAAAAGGCTCCCTTCGCAAACAGCAAATGAAGGTTGCGGAAATCCGGGGAAAAGCCTGTATCCTGAGGCGAGAGCAATAGAACACCTGTAGGACATAACGAAGACGGGTCAGAAGAAACGTGTTACACGCCCGAGCACGAGGAAAGACAAACAACTGCCGTGCACGCCAATAATTCACTTGGCGCTGTACCTTCACAGACTGCGCCGACCACTGCTATTCAGTATTGCTAAACTGCGACGGGGGAGCTCGTAAATACCTCAGGTCACTATTCCAATTGATTACCGCGAAGCGATCGGGTGTTGTTCTCCATTCTTCCCACCAAAAGCCACAGCTTTTCAGGAAGTTCGGGGCAGCACCTGAAACATGGCGAAATTGTTGTGTCATGACAAGAGCATTCTCTACGCATGCCTTGCCCGAGAACCTTGGCATATCGGCATATGCTAAGATTCTCACGTGGAAGTACAATAACGTGTGCCCTCGAACCAGATGGCGCAGTGTGCGCACAGGAAGTACCGGGCTTGTACCCGCAGGGGAGCGAAATTCTGTCAATGCTGCGTTTAATTTAACATTGTCCGAAATATCGTATAAGCAGCTTCTCGCTCAATCCATGTCGTCAGATTAGTGTCTACGCCGAACGCGGTCTCCGCAGCTTCTCGGTGTCGGAGGTTGGTGTGTCTGGTGCACTCCTTATTGCTGGGGCGGACGCGAGCAAGCTGGGAGGCCTCTTCGGAAAGTTGTAGGTACCTTTGGATGTCGCCGTTGGGGTTGCCATATTCCACGTGCTGAAGCATGGCCTCGAGCATAGTAGCCGGCCGTGTCACGTTGACAAGCTCGTATTAAGTCATCTCGGTCGTTTCCTAGATAGCTGTATTGTGCGAGAACGCGAAATAAATTACGAGAATCCTGTCCCGCGTCTGCAAAATCGCACATTGCTACAGCTGCGACATGAAAGCCATTCCACAGTCAGCTTTGACGACTGGAAGCCTCCATGCCATTGCACAACATGGGGGGTAATTTTTCAGCTTCGCTATCAGTGCCCTTGGGAAGAGCAGCTTTTTCTGCGTGGCGTGTCAGGTAGCCCGTCGCTGCAATGATATGCTTGTTCTCGCCTCGTCATGCAGGGAACAACACCAGGGAATTAATTCTCTCTGTTCTCTACTCTGGATTCTGTGGGGAGGCGTTTATAATGACTGTAGTGGAATTTCTCACCGTTGAAATTGTAGCTGCATTAATGACGTGGCTTGAAGGCGGGGACGGAATTCTCAGCGAACCTTCGCGAAAGTCAGCGGAGCCAATGAAAAGATACCTTGTCCTCCTTTCAGGGTCGAAGTTATTGAAGAGTACAGAATTTTTGAGGCGCAAATTAGTTAATTTGCCTTTGAAAGCCCTTGAAACCGCGTGGTGTCAAACGAAGTTGTCGATACTGTCAAGATTCCCAACATGAGAACGCTGGTTATGGGTTGGTCTTCGTCGTGACGGGAAAAAGCCCGTCGTCTTCGTCACGGACCGATCGATCGCGGCAGGTTCATCGCTGCGGGCGAGGGACAGCGAGCCTCTTTTAGACGACGGGAACGTGTAATACCTGCAGGTGGAAGCTCCGTATCCTCCACAGACGGGTTAAAGCAGCCCTCAATAGGCTTGCGAAGGTAGCCATTTCAATCGCCGAATCGCTAGAGTGCCCCTTCGCGACAACGTACACCAAATATTACGCCTCTGCGCAAAGGAAGGGCCGCACAAACACGCAAAAAAGATCCTTTCTTTCCTTGCTTCCCTACCGCATCGTCGCCGCCATACTGCCGCGCTCTCACGTGCGGCAGTATGCTCTGACGCAACTTCTACGACGCACGAAGCACTGAACAGTACGTCGCCGCTATTGGTGGGCCCCTGTAAATGCTGTAGCCAATCAGCGTTCTCGCCTCTACTTGGAGGCTACAGGACTTGCTCAGCGCCTATAGACAGTAGTCTGCTGGACGCGCCATTGCTGCTGCTTCACGGATGTTCACGTCGAGGCTCCTCGCTCTTGTTGCTCGCCTACCTATCCTTTTATCTCTCCCTTTCTCCTACCTATCCTTCTATCACTCCCTTTCTCCTCTAATCTTTACATACCCCTCCTCCCCCTCCCCCCCGCACTGGGTTGTATGCAGGTGAGCCCCCAGCTGGGCTCAATAATATCCCCAGTGCATCTCCTTTTCCTTTTCACTCGAACCACTTAGTTAGTTAGTTAGGGAGAAACGCGGGTGCGGTTCTGGCGAGCGGCGCTGCGGCAGAAGCGGGACCAGCCACACGGCGTATCTCAGTAGTGACGAATGTAGATCGTCGCTATCCGTCACATGAGCATAGCTGGGCTTGTAGATATAGCGCGTCGTTTACAAGTTATGAATAACGCTGAAAAACATGGAGAGTCTCCGCAGGCGAAAACTCCGCTACACGTGCGACCACGGCAAGCACCTGCCTGCACGGTCGACAAGGAGCCCACTGCGCGGTGTATGCACGATACGGCGTACACCGCAGCATCTAAAACTTTTCACCGCCCGTGATAGCGGGACCATTTCTGAAAATCACTTTATAAATGGGTGAGAGGGGGTAATAGTGCAGCGAGAGATTGTGCTGGGGACCGTCGTCGCCCCGGCTGCGGCGATGCGCTAAGCCTTTTGTGAGCGTCTGAGCCTCGGAGGGGCCTCTTCGCCGAGACAGCGCCGCATGCGTAAACGCTAGCGTGTCGCTAGTCGACGGTGTAAATCTTCAATTACTGTCGTGAGCGAGCGTGCTGTGTTTGGGGGCCCACTATCTGGTCTTCATTTCCCCTCTTCTAAAACTGTCGTATCGACGCGACCACGGATGATGCAAGGAGCACGGCCGCCGGGCAGTTCCAGCGGGCCAACCGGCCCCGCTCGGCAGTTGTAGGAGGAGCGTGCGCGTCGGCTGCTAAGAAATAAAAGACTGACGTACCGCCGAGCGGAGCCAATGGCTGCACTCTTAGGCAAAAAGGACTAAAATAGGGACTAAAATACAGCCGTTAGTCTTCCCGGGCGACCGTTCATCTTCAAGGGGAGTATCTGCGGCAGAGTACGTGCCGTGTGCAGAAGTGCGGACTAACTGTTCGTCCCCGCCGATCTATAAGGAGTAACGGGAAGACGAAACGCATGCAGTTAGTCTCTTTGCTGCGTCGTTAATCCCCTAATGGCGTCGTCGTTGCCCTTTCGCGCATATGTCTGCGAACAGTTTTATATTTCCAAAACACAAGGCATTGCAGTCACTGGGTGCTTTAGATGGTGCCACGGTAGAAAATATTGATGTTAGTTATAAGAAAATCGCCTAGGGTTTGTAGAGCGGCGGGTAATGGCAAGGAGCGGCGAAGCGCGATTGCCATACGCTTCTCGGCGAGGTTATGTTGATACGCTGTGTTGCATACGATTCGTGCGAGATACTAACGGCCAATGAAAGCTTTCAAGCGCTTTAACAGTAACTCAAAAATTAGTAACAAGAGCAAAGGTGGATTCCTGAGCGTAATGAATATGTATATGTTTAACAGACTAGAAAAAAAAACGCATGTTGCTGATGACAACTGCAAAACAAAAATGCTCGCTACAGGTAAGTGTCTCGAAGTTATCTTTTACACTCGGTACATAATTTCCTTGGGCACCAAAGCTATGACAATGCTGCAACTGCTGTAAAACCCGCTTGCATTTCACAGTCGCAATCGTCCAGCGACGCCAATTTGAAGAATTCGGGCTAAGCCACCGAATTCGCTTTCGCCGATGCAGGAAAATATGGCATGTTTCCTTATTCTGGCACTCACACAGACGACACATTTCACATACGTTACATAGAGCACTTAACATATGTATCGAACACTAAGAAAGCACAAGTTGTGCGGAAACAAATGAGTCGTCCGATCGCCCAGCTACCTATCTCAACTAGGCGACGACGAGTTGATTGTTATTCACGAAAAAACTATGGTTGTGAGGCTCTACTTCGAATCGAACTGAGCAATAGTCCCTAAACCTAGCAAAGCGCTAAGCGCAAGGCGCAAAACGCGGTCACCTTCGCTTGCACAGATAGAAATTCGGCACCAGTTGCAATGGATCTGTTGCGTTATGCACAGGACTACACGCTGTACACTAGAATATTATCTGTCGCAGGAACCGTCCGGCAGCGTGGTCCAGCGGGTAGCGCGACGGGTTCCTTGTGTGTAATTCCGGGCGTCAGAGGTTCGATCCCTGCCGGTGCTGGAGTTTTTTTCTTTTTTCTGCACTCTACGCAGTTCGTCCTTGGGGAGTATCGGAACGGACCATCCGGGTGGGGGACTAACCGTTCGTCCCCTCGCAGTTAGTCCCCAAAGGGACTAATGATTGTGGCAGAGGCCGTTAGTCCCCGAAAGGACGAACTTTTAGTCCTTTTTGCCTAAGAGTGTGCGTGAATCTCAAACCTTGCCTTGTTTCTCTAGGTGGCCTCGCGCCTGGTCGGTGACGACACAGCTTCCACAGTGCGAAGACAGAACTACGTAGCGGATGCCACGTCCGGCACACTTCCCCTCGCCAGGAGCACTCGGAGACAACCCTCACCATGACTGCGCCTAGCCAGGCCGCGACAGGCCAGACCATCATCCTTACCCACCCGCGCGACCCCGGTAAATTCAGCGGCACAGATGACGCCGACGTGGAAGACTGGATCCTTATGTACGAGCGCGTCAGTAGCCACAACCGCTGGGACCCCACACTCATGCTCGGCAACCTAGACCTCCACCATAAAGGTACGGCCAAGGATTGGTTCGACACAAATGAGGCCCGCCTCACCAGTTGGGACCTTTGTAAAGAAGAGCTTAAAGCTTTGTTCTGACGGCCCGAGTGTCGGCAGCTGGCAGCCAGAAATGTCCTGGTCTCCCGCGTGCAAACCCCACTTAGTCGTACGTTACTTACATTCAGAACGGGCTGTCCCTTTGCTACAAAGTCCACCGTCTGATGCCGCAGGACGAAAAAGTGGGCCACGTGTTAAAAGGCATAGCCGACGATGCCTTTAACCTCATGGTATTCAGGAACTGCAATAAAGTTGACACCCTTATCTCCAAATGTCGTCGCTTTGAGCAGGCGAAAAGCCGCCGAATCGCTCAAAAATTCACCTGGCTCCCTAACACGGCTGCGACCTTTTCCTGCGAAGATAATCTCCAGCCCCCAGCAGGACAGCGCCCTTCCACCGGGACGGCCCCAACTCCGGAAAATATCACGAGGATCGTACGTCGCGAGATTGAGGTCATGGCCCCAACTTGCTTCCCGCACGAAGCACAGAACTCCTCCGCAGTCCCTGTACCTCTCATACAGCCAGTTGCGCGCGAAGAGCTGCTGAACCTAGGGGTGCAGTCAATTTGCTCCGTGAGTTACCCATGTGTTCGTTATATTCCTCCCGTCAGCACTTCTCGACGCGACAGTATGCCGCCACGTTTCCAGAGCCGTCTCGCTGATGAATGGCGGACTCCTGACGACCGGTCGATCTGTTTCAACTGCAGACGTGTAGGCCACGTCGCTCGGTACTGCCACAGCCATTAATTTCCGCCCCGCCAGAACAACTTTTACCGGTACCCTGACAACCCTCCTCGACGCTACTACTCCCGCCGAACACCGCCGATTCCGCCGACAATCGCTGGTCTGGTCGTTCCCCATCGCCGCAGCATCGCCAGTCCCGTTCTCCTGGCCGCTTTTCCTCGCTGACCCCGCCGACCAGTTACTCGAGACCCTCCCAGGAAAACTAGAGAATGCAACTCCCGGAAGTGACGCTGCATTTTCCGACCTACCTGAAAATCCTGTGATAGCACTGCGAGCCGAAAAAAACCTGTTGGACGTTAAAGTTGATGATGTCGATGTGAGTGCACTTATTGACACAGGGGCGCAAGTATCGGTCATGAGTGCTATGCTTCGGTGTCGTCTGCGAAAAGTTTTGACGCCAGCCACTTCGTGTCTCCGGATCGCTGACGGGGGAACCCCGGCGGTCGCTGGTATGTCCACCGCGCGCGTCACCATCGCTGACCACAACAGTCCTGTTCGCCGTTTTAGACCACTGCACCCATGACCTTATTCTAGGCCAAGATTTTTTGTCGGATCATTTAGGGCGCATCGATTGTTCTCTCGGCCTCGTCCACCTCAACCTTCCAATGTCACCAATCACTATAAAAGAACCCTTGCCGCATCTGTGCTATTTCTAAGAGGTTCTTTTACCGCCTCAAGCATTCACTTACGTCCTGCTGTTTATCTCTTCCCCTTTACCGGACGGAGATACGTCGTTTTGCCAACCACAGCCGCTGCACTGGAGCGCAGTGTCAAACTGCCACGCACAGTTGTTAGAATCAAGCAAAGCAGAGCATCTCTTCCGTTTCTAAATTCCAGCTTTTCTGTGCAATCGCTGCCCAAGGGCATCAATCTTGGTATTCTATCCCCTTTAGGAGAGTACAACCTTTCTATTTTAACTGCCGATCCCCCAAAACACCCCGCCAAAGACTTCCCTTACGCGCCTACCCCGATTGAACCATACTCAACGATGTTGGCTCCCGATCTTCTCCCTGCCCAGTCCGATGAGCTCCGCCGCCTGCTGGCTCCCTATTAGGACATTTTCGATCTCAAAGATCACCCTTTAGGTAAAGTTTCGTCGGTAACGCATCGAATTAATACAGGGAGCTAACGCCCTATTCACAAACGCCCATACAGAGTTTCCCGCGCTGAGGGGCGAATAAACCGACAAATGGATAAGATCCTCGCGAAGGATATCATTGAGCCTTCCTGCAGCCCATGGGCTTCACCAGTGGTGCTAGTCAAGAAAAAAGATGACACATGGCGGTTTGGTGTGGACTATCGACACCTTAAGGCCGTTACGAAGAAGGACGTTTATCCACTTCCGCGGATAGACGACGTCCTTGACTGCCTCCATGGAGCGAAGTATTTTTCATCCATCGACCTTCGGTCGGAATATTGGCAAATTGCCGTGGATGAACTGGACCACGAGAAGACCGCCTTCATAGCACCTGGCGGTCTTTATCAGTTCAAGGTGACGCCCTTTGGCCTTTGCAACAGTCCAGCAACATTTGCACGCATGATGGACTTACTGCTCTGAGGCTTTAAGTGGTCCACATTCCTCTGTTACTTGGATGATGTTATCGTTTTCTCGCCTTCGTTCACCACCAATCTTGAGCACCTTTCCGAGAGTCTGGCACTTTTCCGACGGGTGGGTCTCCAGCTAAATATCTCAAAATGTCATTGCAGCTGTAAACAAATCGCCATCCTGGGGCACCTCGTCGACGCCAGGGGAGTTCAACCCGACCCGGATAAAGTTCGCGCAGTCCAGAACTTTCTTGCACCCCGCTCAACAAAAGACGTTAGAAGCTTTCTAGGTCTCTATTCATACTTCCGCCGCTTTTTCAAGGACTTTGAGCACATTGCTCGACACCTAACCGGCCTGCTAAAGAAAAACGTCCCGTTTTCCTGGGGCTCCGTTCAAGTGGCCGCTTTTACCACTCTAATTTCCATGATCACCAATGCACCCCTTCTGGCTCATTTTGATCCTCATGCTCCCACAGAAGTCCGCACGGATGCCAGTGGTTACGGTATCGGGGCGGTCTTGGCGCAACGACAATGTGTACTGCAGCGTGTTATCGCGTACGCCAGCCGCCTTCTTTCCACCCCAGAGCGCAACTACTCAATCAAAGAGAATGTCTCGCTCTTGTGTGGTCAGTGACCAAGTTCCGTTCTTACCAGCACGCCCCACTCGTTTTGCGGCCGTGACAGACCATCACGCGCTGTGCTGGCTCTCTTCGCCAAAGGACCACGTAGGGCGGCTAGGTCGGTGAGCATTGCGGATCCAGGAGTATACGTTTGATGTAAAATACAAATGTAGACGTTTGAATCAAGACGCTGATTGCCTATCCCGCCACCCTGTCGACCCACCCGACGACAATGAAGATGACGGTGCAGCTTTTCTATGCGCTATATGTGGCCTTCAGTTAGAACTATACACTATACTAGAACCATAACTACAACTATACTCTATATGTAGCATTAAGGAAGAGCAGCGTCATGACCCGGCACTACGATCTGTCATAGAGAAAATTAACTCGGCCTCACCGGACACTTCAACGGCAATGCTTCTGCTCCGTAACAACATCCTATACCGTTGCAATGTCCGTCCCGACTGTCCTGAGCTGTTGCTCGTTGTTCCCCAGAACCTGCGATGCACTGTGCTCCAGCAGCTCCACGACATGCCGAATGCTGGGCATCTCGGCATCTCTCGCACTTGTGATCGAGACCGCCGTCGTTTCTTCTGGCCTGGTCTATACCGTTCCGTACTCCTCAGCGTCAGGAGTTGAGATCAGTGCCAGCGCAGAAAAGCATCAATGTCTCTCCCAGCGGGCCAGCTCCAGCCTCTTGACATCCCGGCAGAACCATTGTTCCGTGTAGGTCCTGACCTCATTGGCCCTTTCCCTTTGTCCTTATCAGGAAACAAATGGATTGCTGTCGCGACCGATTACGCCACGCACTACGCAATCACGCGGGCTTTGTCGACCAGCTGTGCTACGGATGTAGCCGATTTTCTGCTTCGAGGTATAATTATCCAGCATGAGGCGCCTCGGCAGTTGCTCACTGACAGCGGACGTTACTTCCTCTCCCAAGTAATTGACGATATCCTTCGCTCATGCTCTGCTAAACACAAGCGATCTACAGCATATCACCCCCAAACTAACGGCCTTACGGAACGCCTCAATCGCATCCTGACAGATATGCTCTGTTGTTACATTTATGCAGATCATCGCGACTGGGACGTCATGCTGCCTTATGTGACTTTCGCTTATAATTCATCCCGCCATGATACCGCCGGATATTCACCATTCTACCTTCTATATCGCCGTGATCCTACTCACACTCCTCCCCACGTCGGGCGACCTACCGCTACAGCGGTCGGAGTACGCCCGCGAAGCCATTGCTCGCGCTGATCATGCGTGGCAGATAGCCCGCCACCGACTTTCTTCCTCGCAAGCTGTTCAGATGATGATTTACGACCGCAAACACCGCGTGGCCCACTTCACACCAGGATCCCTTGCTCTTCTCTGGACACCTACTCGCAAAGTCTGGCTTTCTGAAAAACTGCTGCCCCGATACTGTGGCCCGTATCGCGTACTGCGTCAAGTGACCGATGTCACGTATGAGATCTCCCCCGTTTCTCCACCCTCGTCGAGTCGTGTACCTCCTACGGACATTGTCCACGTTGTACGGCTTAAGCCGTGCCAACCGTCTCTCATGGATTCGCCGTAGCGCCACGGCGGCGCTTGTTCCGCCGGGGGGCAATGCCACGGGGCAAACTAGTAGACGACGAACGATGTGGTTATGAGGGATTGCTGCACAATCATAGCAGGACGTTCAGCGACAGGTGTTGGTAGAGGAAGAGACGATGAGGTCTTTTTGTGGGGCATTCTGAATGCTAGCGGCAGCCGAGCCTTTCCTCTGTAAATAGTGTGAATTCCTGAAATACATTTAAATTTATATATATGTGTATATATATATATATATATATATATATATATATATATATATATATATATATATATATATATATATATATATAGACAGAATAAGGGTTGGCAGTCAAGGAAACCTCGGACAGCAAAGGGGGGAATGCGTTCGGTCATAGACAGATATGAAGAATTTTTTGAGTCAGAAAGAAAGTGGTGAAAAAATGCCCGCCAGGTGGGATCCAAACCCACGACCTCCAGAATACCGGTCTGGTGCGAATACCGGTCTGGTGCGGCGGGGCTGTTTCCCCACCACCTTCTCGGGTATTTATTTTAAGGTATTTTTTGTTTCCTGCACTTGGGGGTGGTAGCCAGCGCCACTCGGACTACTCGGGGTGAAGGTGACCTTCTTTTTAACCCCCGGGCCGTGACTCGAGTGTCTACGACATGTCGAGAGTGGTCGACCAGCGTTGAACCCTCTTAAGCTACCTTTGGCACCAATATTGCCAGAACAGAGGCCCTCGCTATGCATGTAGCGAATCAGAAATGGGAAATGGGGGGCTCCGTGAATTAAGACAGAATAAGGGTTGGCAGTCAAGAAAACCTCGGAAAGCAAAGGGGGGAATGCGTTAGGTCATTAAAATATGAAAAGAATTTTTTGAGTCAGAAAGAAAGTGGTCGTGGGTTCGGATCCCACCCGGCGGGCATTTTGTCACCACTTTCTTTATATATATATATATATATATATATATATATATATATATATATATATATATATATATATATATATATATATATATATATATATATATATATACAAAGTAAAAGTACGCTCGTCGGAGACTATTTCCAACGTTCCGACCTGAGACGGGTCTTCCTCAGGATTCCTGAGGAAGACCTGTCTCAGGTCGGAACGTTGGAAATAAACTCTCCGAAGAGCGTATTTTTACTTCGTGCGTAGTCCTGCAGCAACTAAGGACTCTACTTCACGAATATATATATATATATATATATATATATATATATATATATATATATATATATATATATATATATATATATATATATATATATATATATATATATATATATACGCTCTATAGCATTAGTGAAGACTTTGGCAGTGCTACATGTTGCATACGTAAACAGTTGCTCCGATTCGTGCACCAGAACAACGCCCCTTTCAAACTGCGTCACAAGAAACTACTGATCGGGAAAACAACATTCTACTACTATTTGACTACTAGCCAAGTAAAGGATTGATTGATTGTGGTGCTTAACGCGCCGACGCAACGCAGGTGATGAGGCGCGCCGTAGTGGAGGGCTCCGGATTAATTTTGACCACCTGCGGATCTTTAACGTGCGCCGAAATATCGTACACACGGGTGTTTTTGCTTTTCGCCTCCATCAGAAAAGCGGCCGCCGCTGGCGGGAATCGAACCCGTGACCTCGTGCTCAGCCAGGTAAAGGAGACCGTATCGTCTACATAATAGCTACCACCGAATCATTCAAAAAGGAAAAGGTCATTTCAAACGCAACCAAATACCATGCTACACGTGCCAGCCCGTTGAAATTCTTGTTCATCCTTTTGTATTCTCTACACTAACATTCGAAGCATAATGCCCAAAAGCGATTAAATAATTGACCTAATACAGACATCGGAATGCGACATCGTCATGCTGACCCAGACTTGGTTACCCCCCCTCCCCCCCCCTCCCCGCTATTATCGACTCTGAAATCTTTCCAACGCTCCCGAAGTCTCTGGTCTATCGAAATGACCGATTACTGCAACGTGGGGGTGTGTGTTAATAGAAGTAAATAGTTCTGCCCGTCACACTAGAATTGAAATAAACTGCCCCTTTGGGGCACTCTGGATAGCGTGCGAAAGCCCTCGAAGAACTACGATATTTGGCGTGTGTTATCGCCCCCTTAAGCGGGACTACGATTTACCCACCCATTTCACGGATGCCCTTGAACACCTGCGGAAAACTAATCCCAAAAGGTAGCTTTATCCTCGTCGGTGATTTAAACTATCCAAATATTAATTGGCGTGATAACTGCACCATCTACCCACAATCAGAATGTAATGAATTTTTAAGCTGCTTAGAAAACTATCAGCTAACTCAAGTAATCACAGAGGCTACCAGAGAAACAGCAACCACATCCAACATTCTGGACGTAAAACTTCTGTCTGACCCAAGCAGCCTGCTGTTTTATACCTACAACAGTTAAGCGACCACAGTCATTCTAGCGACATTTACAAAGCACCGTATAGTTGAGAAGTCCAGAAACAAACAAATCAAACTCTATGACCGGGGAAATTATGAAACCATTAATACGGAACAGGATGGGTTCTATTACTCTTTCAAAGAAGCATTCGATAACCGACCAGGGGTGCTATTCCAGAAGGCCCGAGTTTGAGCGAAACTCGGGAAAGGCGGAGCTGTGGTGATAATAATACGCTCATGATAATATTTTGGGGCAGGGTTAAAACGGTTTAAAAATGCGATTCATGCTATTTGTTTACTATTGAGGTGACGTAATCGGTCCAGGGCAGCGCGCCCCACGGATGCGCGACTAAGGCGTGGCGCATCTTTCAGTGCGTTCTATCGTTCCACTCATGCACTGGTGGCTACTGGGGGTAAGCAAATACTACTTTATTTTATTGCACTTTCACTTTATTAATCTGTTTTTCACTACAAAGTTCATTTCATTTTTTATTCCTGGCGTTCATATGAGCTTTTTGTTTGAAATTTTTCGTCCTAAGTAGTAGTTTGTGCCGTTAGTGGCAGGCAGTGCAATCACGTGACTATGGCCGACTGGCAAAAAAAGAAAGCAGGTGATAGAAGCACGCCACATTCAAAACAGTTGCTGCTCGTATAACCTTATCGAATACTACCGCTTTTCGACACAAAATTTCCTCGGCGCGGTCCAGTCTGCCGACGTGCTTTTAAAAAAAAGGCGAGAGCCTGGAGATACGTATTAGCAACTTCTTTTTTATAAATTGTACTTGCGCCTTTCTTTCGCTTTTGTTTCTTTGTATTTTGGTTCGGATTAATTATCACGGCTTCTTTCCTGCTATTACGTGTTTGCGTACGTTTCTTCTATTTCATTTGTTCGTCTTCATGTGCAAGCAGACTCGAACACGCCACAGCCTCCCTAGAATCGGGGTTCTGCGAGGACGGTGTGCACGTGTCCTACTCCCGTGACATCCCGTTCAGGCTTCACTCTGCGCGAACTATTCTACAACTGTTACTTCTCATATTCAGTGTTATGAATTTTGCGAATCGGGCAGATTAGTTCCTCAAAACTCCCAATTGCAGGTCAATCCCCCCAGTTTCCATGTGTTACGAAGGAAGAAATAGCAACAAAAAGGTGATACGAATGGGAGCAACCGAAATAGCGCTTTTTTGATGGAGGCGAAAAGCAAAAACGCCCGTGTGTACGAGATTTCGGCGCACGTTAAAGATGCCCAGGTGGTCAAAATTAATCCGCAGCCCTCCACTACGGCGCGCCTCATCACCTGCGTTGCGTCGGCGCGTTAAAACCTACAATCAATCCATCAACAAGGACAACAACTTTTCAGATTTGTTTGCTGTATTTTATTTTGCTCTTCACCGCTTTTGTTCGAAGAAGCTCTCCACGGTGTTTTTTTTTTTTTTTTTCATAGAGTTCTATCCCCTCATAGATCTCTCTTCTTTCGCGCACTTCCCACTTCGCTCACCCTTCCGGTTACTTTAATTCTTAGCTTCTCCCCTTTAGTCACTTTCCATGCTCTGCTTCCTGCCATATGACGGTGACGCTGAACAAATCCGTTGAAATGTGTAAAGATTTCCTCTGACAATAGGCACGCGCCGTTGATTGTATTGTACCAAGGATAATAAACAGATGCAACAGGCCATCAAGCTATCGGGGTATGTGTCGTACCAGCAACTACCCCGTTGAAGAGGAAGGTAAGCTTATGTCCGATCCAGACGCGAGCATATGCATCAAAGACGTGTCAGGGGAAGAGGATGAACCCCATAAGGAGCGTGCGCGAGAAGCGAGCTGGGTTATCTCAACGCTCCGACCTGCGTTCCCATCGGCTTCATCCCTGCGAATAAACCACCTCAACCGGTGCGTCGACTCAATCGGTGCGTCGACTGTCTTCTTGATGGTATATGCAATACGTATAAGCTGTCCTGCTAGTAACCTTTTCACAAGAATTGCGCGTCACGCAACCCCTCCAGGGAGTCTGTCTGCCGCGCTGACGATATAACACACAGTCATCCTACGCTTCGCTCAAAACTGTTTTGCGAGCAGACGATAACTGAAGCGCACGCTGTGGCTGCAGACGGATAGACGCGCGGTAGGAACCTGCGGAAGCCATGTCTGCCAAATCAACTAAAAGAAAGGCGAGGTCTTGAAAACATGTCTCCACTGACCGTATTGCGCACACACCGGTTGAAGGTCGACTGGTGGCGGTGTCTCCACTGACCGTATTGCGCACACACCGGTTGATGGTCGACTGCTGGACGTCGATGGTGCGGTCACCACCAAGGCTTCTGTAGAAGCGGCCCGTCGCGTAAAACCGCAGCGCACACTACACTTGGTCTTCAACGGTCATGCAGCGAAAGCCGCCTTAAAATAGTCGCAAACGGGGATCTGTCGCCAGATGACTGCACAACCAATGCAAAGCACTTTTTCACAGCTCTGTTCTCGTTCGCACAGCCAAAGATTGGAAGGAACTTCCGCCAGAACTGCCGCAGATTAGAGATACCCTCCACTCCACTTTTTCAAATCAATTGCTTGTCAAGCTCTTTCATATCTCGCGTATATTTTTTTACCTGTGAATATTTTCATTCTGTGTGTGTGTCTTAAACTTTTTGACATTCCTTCGGCTTTTTATTTTTTAAACCATGTGATCCGCCCTTTCCAGCAGGTTTTCAAATCAATTGTTTGTCAAGTTCTTGTTAATATCTCGCGTGGTTTTTACCAGTGATTTTGCTTTTGAGCTCACCCCTCCTGAAATGACCCTTGTCCAGGCCTTTGAGGTATATATATATATATATATATATATATATATATATATATATATATATATATATATATATATATATATATATATATATATATATATATATATATATATATATATATATATATATATATATATATATATATACAAAGTAAAAGTACGCTCTCCGAAGACTTTATTTCAACGTTTGGATCTAGGTCAGGCCTTCAGAAATGAAAGCTTTGCGAAAAAAATTAGTGCCAATCCACACTGTGAATGTGGTTGGAAAGCAACGCTCTAAACGACACGCACAATGATTGCCCACTGCGACGTCACTTAAATTCACTCACGTCGCTCTACAAATAGTGAAGCCAGAAAGAAGTGGAAGGCACTTAACCACACCCTCTATTACTTCAAAGAGATATTCTTGGTAAGGTTAAATAAATGCGCGATGCATGAACGGTGGTAGATTGAGTTGTATTGGTGTAGCACATGAGTGGAAACTCTTTTTTTTATAAAACTGAAGCTCAAACCCGGTTAGATGACCTGACTTCTCCGTCTCTGCCGTCGCGGACGGAGGCGATAAGATCGGCTGCAGAGATGGAGGAGGGGAAGAAGAGTAAACACTTCTATTCAGATTTCTCAACGGCACAGAGTGCCGCCCAGGGGAGTGGTTCCGTCTTCACTGTAGCGCATATTCAGTCCTCGCCGCCTGTGCTCTGCCCACCAGCTGAAACTGGGTAGGCAGAGAGGGGCTGGACAGCAGCATCTCACATTGCTCTTTTTCGGAAGTTGACGGAAAGAGAGGAGGGTTATCAGGGCTAACGTCGCACACCCCGATTATGTGGCAGAGTGTTCCTACTTCTGGGCAAAATTTACATTCAGCGTCGTAGCGATTCGGGTTCATGAAGTGAAGGTGCGTCGGGTGTGTGAAGGATTGTATGAGCCGTAGGGTAGTTTGTTTTTCTTGGAGAGGTCAGGCTAAGGCGAAGGTAGGGTATGTCTCAGAAGGCGATAATGCTGGGTTATGTCCCTGAATGAGAGAAGCGGGTGACTGTCCTCGTGCAGCTCCATAGCACGAGGAGGGGGGCGTAAAAGTTCAGCTTGGTGGGCGTATTCGTTGCCCTCCATGGAAGCGTGAGCTGGTGTTCAGATGAGCTGAATGGAACCATTTCATGAGTGTTTTTTAGCACGCGCAGTTCAGGTCGGGACACCAAACCCGACTGGTTATCCTGGTATTCTCGTTGGGACTCGGTGACTACATTACGAACCCCTGTCAGTGAGAGCCAAGGCGATGGCTGCATTTTCTTCTGCCGTCATTTCTTCGGTCTCTAGTGCGGCACACGCAAGAAGGTTGGTTCCAGAGGTAGCCACAATGATGGCGTACTGCTGCCCTCGATGTTGGGAGGCGCCTGTGTAGATAACTGCATGATGCCCACCGAGGCTGGTGTTGAGCGCTTGAGCCCGCGCTTGTCGGCGACCCTCGTCGTGTGAGGGGTTTATATTTCAAAGCAAAGGGAACATCTTTAGTTCTCGTCGGCAAAAGTCCAAGAGTATATCGAGTGGATTGGCATTCTGTGCTGTCCAGCTAATCTGGAGGAGGACGCTGCGACCCGCCGCAGTGGTGGTCATTCGGTGCTTCTGGATAGAAAGATGGACCTCTAACCGCTCTTCCATCGTGTTGTAGAGCCTTTCGGTGGACGCATTCATGGGAAGACCAATGGCTTGCTCAACCGCCTTTCTAATCATTATATAAAGCATCATAAGTCCTCCTTGCCGAGAAGAAGGAAGGGGGTTGACGTAAGTGATTCTCAAGAGGACAAACTCTTGAAAGGTATCGAATTCCTTGAGGCCTCGCTTCTTGGTGCCTACTCGCCTGATCAAGTGTATAATTTTATTGATAGTGTTTTTGAAGCGCTGCAAGGATCCGTCACTCTTGGTATTGGTCTGTAGATGTAGGCCTAGTATCTTGATGCTGGGGCTTGGAGTGAAGGCCTGGCCATCAAGGAACATTTGAATGTGTTATTTGGTGTGTCGTTTGTCGTGAGTGCGGACGACAAGGAGCTGAGAATTTTAACGTGTGTACTGGAAGCCACAGGCTTTAGCACATTGGTGTAGTAGAAGTGAGATGCCATGGGTTGGTGTGAGCTTCCTGTAATCGCTATCGCGGGGCATTCAGCGAGAATGCTGGGGTTAAATCCGCAGATGTGCTCGGTGAGTGCCCCACTTTTCTTCCCCGTCTCGACGTGTGCTCGTAGCTAAATCGGTAAGATAGCGGGCTGTTGGTTTGTTACTCTGTTAGTTCCAGGTTCGATTCCTGGCAGTGCAGTAAATCTTTTATTTGTTTGCGGGAGTTTTCTGGTGACACCAACGGTCGCGAAAGAACCCTTGGAGGGTAGAGGTAAAAAGCTTTGCTTTAAAATCATACGGACTCAGGGTGGGGGCGGCGTATCGAAATACAATCCACATGGAAAACAAACACACACACCATACAGAGCTTATCCTGCTAAAGGCTAGCGAAAATAGGGGGGAAATAGTTGTGAAAGACATGTCAGCGGTGGTGAGGAGGAGCCCCGGAGCGGCGCCGAGTTATTCGTTGACACCGGAATGAAAACTGGGAGGGGGGGGGGGGGGGGGGGGTATTCATATACTGCTTTGCAGTAAAAAAGCGACCCGCCGCGGTGGTTCAGTGACTAAGGCGTTGGGCTGCTGAGCACGAGGTCACGTCTTCGATTCCCGGCTGCGGCGGCCGCTTTTCTGATGCAGGCGAACAGCAAAAACGACCGTGTGTACGATATTTCGGCGCACGTTAAAGAACCCCAGCTTTTCAAAATTAATCCGGAGCCCTCACTACGGCGGGCCTCATCGCCTGCGTCCCGTCGGCGCGCCAAACCCTAGAATCAATCAAGTTCGGTCTTTTTTTATTATTATGATTATTGAAGTGAAGTATTTATTCTGTGTAGAAAAGAAAGTACAGCAAAACATGCGTTCAGAGTGGGGACAGAACCCGACTCCTGATTACATACTAATGCCTTTACCCGCCGCGGTGACTCGGTGGCTAAGGCGTTGCGCTGCTGAGCATGAGGTCGTGGGTTCGATTCCCGGCGGCGGCGGCCGCTTTCCTGATGGAGGCGAAAAGCAAAAACGCCCCTGTGTGCGATATCTCGGCGCACGTTAAAGATCCCCAGGTGGTCAAAATTAATCCGGAGCCTTCACTTCGGCGCGCCTCATCGCATGCGTTGCGTCGGCGCGTTAAACCCTATAGAATAAATCAATCAATGGTAGGTGCCTTACCATTTAGCCTTACTTTCTGGGGTATTTATATTTACAACTGTCTGCTATGCTTGTGGATGGTAGCAATCGATACTCTGGCAACACGGGGTGAAAGGGACCTTTTTTATAACCGCCGAGCCATGGCCCGAGCATCCACAGTCCGTCTGCTGAAGTAATTGGCTCCAAAAAGAGAAATAAACGAATGCGTAGAACGCCACGCGAAGACGATGTAGCCGTAAAGTAGCCTCTGGAAGGAGTTCGCGCCTGAACGCCAGAAAACAAAGGCGGGGGGAACAAATTAGTGCCAATCCACACTGTGAATGTGGTTGGAAAGCAAAGCTCTAAACGACACGCACAATGATTGCCCACTGCGACGTCACTTAAATTCACTCACGTCGCTCTACAAATAGTGAAGCCAGAAAGAAGTGGAAGGCACTTAACCACACCCTCTATTACTTCAAAGAGATATTCTTGGTAAGGTTAAATAAATGCGCGATGCATGAACGGTGGTAGATTGAGTTGTATTGGTGTAGCACATGAGTGGAAACTCTTTTTTTTTATAAAATTGAAGCTCAAACCCGGTTAGATGACCTGACTTCTCCGTCTCTGCCGTCGCGGACGGAGGCGATAAGATCGGCTGCAGAGATGGAGGAGGGGAAGAAGAGTAAACACTTCTATTCAGATTTCTCAACGGCACAGAGTGCCGCCCAGGGGAGTGGTTCCGTCTTCACTGTAGCGCACATTCAGTCCTCGCCGCCTGTGCTCTGCCCACCAGCTGAAACTGGGTAGGCAGAGAGGGGCTGGACAGCAGCATCTCACATTGCTCTTGTTCGGAAGTTGACGGAAAGAGAGGAGGGTTATCAGGGCTAACGTCGCACACCCCGATTATGTGGCAGAGTGTTCCTACTTCTGGGCAAAATTTACATTCAGCGTCGTAGCGATTCGGGTTCATGAAGTGAAGGTGCGTCGGGTGTATGAAGGAGCCGGATTGTATGAGCCGTAGGGTAGTTTGTTTTTCTTGGAGAGGTCAGGCTAAGGCGAAGGTAGGGTATGTCTCAGAAGGCGATAATGCTGGGTTATGGCCCTGAACGAGAGAAGCGGGTGACTGTCCTCGTGCAGCTCCATAGCACGAGGAGGGGGGCGTAAAAGTTCAGCTTGGTGGGCGTATTCGTTGCCCTCCATGGAAGCGTGAGCTGGTGTCCAGATGAGCTGAATGGAACCATTTCATGAGTGTTTTTTAGCACGCGCAGTTCAGGTCGGGACACCAAACCCGACTGGTTATCCTGGTATTCTCGTTGGGACTCGGTGACTACATTACGAACCCCTGTCAGTGAGAGCCAAGGCGATGGCTGCATTTTCTTCTGCCGTCATTTCTTCGGTCTCTAGTGCGGCACACGCAAGAAGGTTGGTTCCAGAGGTAGCCACAATGATGGCGTACTGCTGCCCTCGATGTTGGGAGGCGCCTGTGTAGATAACTGCATGATGCCCACCGAGGCTGGTGTTGAGCGCTTGAGCCCGCGCTTGTCGGCGACCCTCGTCGTGTGAGGGGTTTATATTTCAAAGCAAAGGGAACATCTTTAGTTCTCGTCGGCAAAAGTCCAAGAGTATATCGAGCGGATTGGCATTCTGTGCTGTCCAGCTAATCGGAGGAGGACGCTGCGACCCGCCGCAGTTGTGGTCATTCGGTGCTTCTGGATAGAAAGATGGACCTCTAACCACTCTTCCATCGTGTTGTAGAGCCTTTCGGTGGACGCATTCATGGGAAGACCAATGGCTTGCTCAACCGCCTTTCTAATCATTATATAAAGCATCATAAGTCCTCCTTGCCGAGAAGAAGGAAGGGGGTTGACGTAAGTGATTCTCAGGAGGACAAACTCTTGAAAGGTATCGAATTCCTTGAGGCCTCGCTTCTTGGTGCCTACTCGCCTGATCAAGTGTATAATTCTGTTGATAGTGTTTTTGAAGCGCTGCAAGGATCCGTCACTCTTGGTATTGGTCTGTAGATGTAGGCCCATTATCTTGATGCTGGGGCTTGGAGTGAAGGCCTGGCCATCAAGGAACATTTGAATGAGTTATTTGCTGTGTCGTTTGTCGTGAGTGCGGACGACAAGGAGCTGAGAACTTTAACGTGTGTACTGGAAGCCACAGGCTTTAGCACAATGGTGTAGTAGAAGTGAGATGCCATGGGTTGGTGTGAGCTTCCTGTAATCGCTATCGCGGGGCATTCAGCGAGAATGCTGGGGTTAAATCCGCAGATGTGCTCGGTGAGTGCCCCACTTTTCTTCCCCGTCTCGACGTGTGCTCGTAGCTAAATCGGTAAGATAGCGGGCTGTTGGTTTGTTACTCTGTTAGTTCCAGGTTCGATTACTGGCAGTGCAGTAAATCTTTTATTTGTTTGCGGGAGTTTTCTGGTGACACCAACGGTCGCGAAAGAACCCTTGGGGGGTAGAGGTAAAAAGCTTTGCTTTAAAATTTACACTCAGCGTCGTAGCGATTCGGATGCATTACGTGAAGACGCGTAGGCTGTGGGAAGGAGCCCGGATTGTATGCGCCGTAGGGTAGTTTGTTGTTCTCTGGAAAGCTCAGGGTAAGGCGAAGGTAAGGTCTGTCTCAGAAGGCGATAATGCTGGATTATCTCCCTGGACGTGACAAGCGGGTGACTGTCCTCGTGCAGCTCCATAGCACGGGAGGTAAAAGCGCAGGCTTGTTGGGTGGGCGTATTTGTTGCCCTCCATTGAAGCGTGAGGCGGTGTCCAGATGAGCTGAATGGAACCGTTTGGGGAGTGGTTTTTTAGCATGCACAGTGCAGGTCAGGACACCCAACCCGACTGGTAATTCCAGTAGGCTTGCTGGGAATCGGTGACTACCCTCCAAACCCCTGGTTGAGTGAGAGCCAAGGTGATGGCTGCCTCTTCTGCTGCCGTCATATGTTGGGTCCTAAGCGAGGTACACGCAAAGAGGTTGGTTCTGGAGGTAGCCACGATGATGGCGTGTTGCTGCCCTCGATGTTAGAAGACGTCTGTGTAGATAACTGCATGAGCCCCACCGAGGGTGGTGTTTAGCGCTTGAGCCCGTGCTTTTCGTTGACCCTCGTCATGTGAGGGGTTCATATTTCTAAGCAAAGGGAGCATCTTTAGTTTTTGTCGCCAAGAGTCTGGGAGTACGTCAAGCGGAGTGACATTCTTGGCTGCCAAGCCAATCTGGTGAAGCATGCGGTTACCCACCGCAGTTCTGAGTCGGACCTTCTGGTTAGAAAGATGGCCTTCTGTCAGCTCTTCAACCGTGTTGTGGAGCCCGTGCTAAGCAGCCTCAGTGTGGATGCACTCATGAGAAGACCAATGGCCTGCTCAACCGCCTTTCTAATCATTATATAAAGCATCTCTATGTCTTCCTCGTCTAGAAGATAGGGGTTTGTCGTAAGTAACTCTCGAGAGGACAAAAGCTTCAATTCATCGAAAGGTACCGGATTCTTTTAGGCCTCGCTTCTTGGTGGCAACTCGCCTGATGATGTGTATAATTAGATTAATGCTGTTTTTTGAGGCGCTGCAAGGAGACGTCACTCTTGGTGTTGGCCTGGAAATGTAGGCCCAGGATCTTGATGCTGGGGTTAGAGTGATGGCCTGGTCATCAAGGAGTATTTGAATGTATTCCTTGATTTGGCGTGAGAGCGGACGACAAGGAGCTGTGATTTTTTACGTGAACACTGGAGGCCACAGGCTTTAGCACGTTGGCGTACTAAAATTGTGATTCCATGGATTGGTGTGAGCTTCCTTTAATTTTTGTAACTCTTAGCACATGAGCAGGGCCGCTGGACGGGCGTGAGTGGTCGTGTGACGCTTTCACATGGCATTCAGCGAGAAGGCAGGGGGTAAACCCGTAGATGTGCTTGGTGAGTACACCATTTGTCTTTCCGTGTTCGCGTGGGCTCGTAGCTGAATCGGTGGGACACCGGGCTCTCGCTTTGTTAGTCTATTAGTTCCTGGTTCGATTCCCGGTGGTGCCAGTAAATTTTTTTATTTGCTCGCTGGAGTTTTCTGGGGACACCAACGGTCGCGAAAGAACCCTTGGGGGGTAGAGGTAGAAAGCTTTGCTTTAAAAACGCTGATACAATGTAGCAGCGAAGAAGTGTCCGATAAGTATCGCCACGCTTGTGGCGCACAGGAACATAAGAAAAGTTAGGCGCCCCGAGGAGTTTTTTGGTGCACAGTTAGCTTGTTCTTTACTTATGTAATCCGAATCACATAATAATATCCACCTTATGACCACAATTGCAATGATTTGTTTATGTACTGTGTTCTAGGTTTACCCGCTTTTCAGGAGCGAAGTAAAATAGTTCGGAGAGCGTAAAATTCAGGGTGAAACACACCCGAGCGCTTCTGTTTGCTCCGTGCCGTGGCATCTAGGGCAATGTCTACGGGTCCTCATGCGCGCCCGTCTCCGCGGCGATGGTAACGAAGCACCCTAATTGGCGCCAGCGCTCTAATGCTGCAGCGCCCTCCTGTGAGCGATGTAGAAGTGAAACTAGTGGCCAATTCATCCAGCATAACCAGGGGGCGCAACGGTGTCGTGACTGCTAGAGTTCCTGTAAATGGTCCCCCATAGGGGAGCTATAAAAGGAAATATAATGACTGCTAGAGTTGCGCTATATGCTTCGCCTAGGTGAGCTATAATCAGCAACTCAAATGAGCATTAGAACAATCAGGCTGGTGAAAAGGAAAGTGAGATAAGCAAAGATGAATATCTGGGCGGAAGGGATGGAAACGATAATTTTCTTAGGAGGCCATAAAGCAGGCGAACAAAGGAACAGAAAATAAACTTTTTGGGGTTATACCAAAGGAAGTGCGTTGTTTTCGGAGGCTCGAGATGAATGTTTAGGGACAAGTACTTATATGTAGAAATAGCACGCCACAGGATGAGGTTTGTGCATGCTGTATCGAGGATACAAAAACAATCGAACGCAAAATGATGGGATAGACACGTACCCATCCAGCCGAAGTGGGACGAAGGTTTACTTTCTTATGACACTGTGTTTTACCGTTGAGGAAAGCTGTAACTGGTCTGCAGTAGTGGAGTGTGTGACGGGGTTACGCTGGGCCAGCCGCCCCCCTTATATGACCTAAATAGCCCTCGACTAATGCCCGTGTTTGTATCCTTCGTTCACTGAAGTGAGGAAATGCATGGTGTAAAGACGCCAGAAAACACAGAAAACAACAAGACACCGGCGATACCAACAACATCATTAGCTAAAAATGTTATAGTGTATACCCTCTTCCTCACAGGGAGTGGACATGCCTGCGTAATTTGGGATTGCGCTGCAGGCTGGAAATCACAGTGTTGCGTAGTTACACAGCCGACGCCACTACAAGTGCACGCTATGCGCTAGTGCGCTGCATTCGTTCTGCGTAATCCCATTACCGCCCCCCTCATCATGTCGAGAGATGTTGGCAAAACTTCTGAGAATAAAATGTGGCTCAAATTTAAGCAAGTACCCATGTGAAACCTCTCAAAAGCTTGCGAGGTCTTGTTTTGTGGCATGGTTGTGGCATGGTTGTACGAACAGTGGCACTGAAATGATCACGCGACTACAACTATGGTTACAATTTCCAAGAGAAAGCTGACGTCTTGGACTACGTAGTGACACAGCCGGGATTACATTTTTCGGAGGAAATGCAAGCGGCCCCTTCCCATTGGCGGGCTTTGGCTAAAGTATATCTCAATCATCAGTTACAGACGTACAGGGGGATTAAAAGAAATGCGAACCACGGAGCACAGAGCCTCCGCCGCATGCCGCACCGTCTGGCTTTATTGTCAGTAAACTGCGCGCATGCGTCGTTCTTTCAGAGCCTTTGAGAGTGTGGCCTACTGTTAGGGGAAGTGCTTTACAAAGAAGCGACGCTAGTCATTTATTTTAAGGCGTCTTTCAGATGCGGAGCATCTCGTGCTCGGGGCTGTGTCCCTCCCTCCCTTGTCGTCCGCCGTCCGCACTCTACTGCGTATGCGCGTGTCTTCAGCCCCGTCATCGTTTGGGCTGACGTCAGCGCAGTCCACTATAGAAAGATATAGTTAAGCGGCGCCAGGTTTCAATCCCACGACTCTCTGGCCGCAACGGGGGGTACGTGGCGCTCTTCCAACTGAGCTACAAAGCGAGACGGGAGCATGTGCTACCAATGCGCCTTATGTCCTTCACTCATTCAAAGTACGTCAAGAGGCTACTGATACAACGAATGCACGCGAATCTGAACGTCAACGGAAACGACCAACTGAAAACTACTGGGAACTTCATTCGACCCCATGGCTGCTTTTCATACTACTCAGGGTTCCCCTACGGGAAGATGGTGTAATTTTTTAATGCTCTGTCGCCACTGAGCATCCTGTTATCTACTACATTCGGAAGCCAAGCCCGCCGCAGGCTGATTGCAGCTAGCATGATGGCCTTCAACATAGAGTTTCTTAGTAAGTATACTAGAGAGGAAACTGCGCCTTATAAGCCATGTCGTCCTGGGGGTGTATGGGAAGATCCCTGCTTTTGGCTTGAGCTTGGAATGACAATTTTATTCTTAAGCGGTTTTGGGGATTTGCTTTTTTCACTATGCATTATCAGGTCTAGGAGCTACTAGGAAGCCGAAATCCTCCCTGTCCTGTGGTAGCCGTCTTCGGTTAAACAGCCGGCTGTGCGTGATCGTACCTGACGTTGGTCATGCCGCAGTCGAAGTACGTATGACTGAGCGGGTAAGATGCCGCCGCGAAATTTGTAGCTGACGAAAAAAAGAAACAAAACATACTTCGACGAAGACAAGATACGGCAGATACGGGCGCCTGATCCATCCTATCTTGTCATCGTCCAGGACCGTTTAACCCCACGTTTCCATTTTTCTTCAAGTATAAACCAACTCGCTCAGCGGCAAGTTTTGTTAAACTGTAGCTGACGGTCGGTGCACCGGTTCACCACGAAGGCGACGTTTTCATAGGCACCCTCAAAAAACTTCACAAACTCTTCCAACAACTTATTACCTGAAATAATGATAAAATAATAAAAAACGAGACTCAAATGAGTTCCCCCCAAATGTTAACATTGTTCATAACTACCACGTTGGCCTCAGAATAGCAGGCAAAATCGTTCCGGCAAAAATACGCTTTGCTTCCTTTTTCCCTGGATTTAAAACAACCTGCTTTATTTTACACTCGCATAGTTACACACTGTTCTTCGCTTTTTTGTGGCACTTTGTTTAAATTTGCGTTCGATTGATTGTAGGGTTTAACGCGCCGACGCAACGCAGGCGATGAGGCGCGCCGTAGTGAAGGGCTCCGGATTAATTTCGACCACCTCGGATCTTTAACGTGCGCCTAAATTTCGTACCCACGGGCGTTTTTGCTTTTCGCCTCCATCAGAAAAGCGGCCGCCGCGGCCGGGAATCGAACCCGCGACCTCGTGCTCAGCAGCGCAACGCCTTATCCACTGAGCCACCGCGGCGGGTCACTAAATTTGCGTTCACTAAAACGTTTCAATCCAAGCCAACGATGAAACTAAAGCTAGCGCATGTTGTAATCGCGGCCCATGACGACGCAGACGGCTGTCATGTGAGCCGCGTAGACGCTAGCGCCATATTCCTCTCTAGTGTATATTGTAAGAAACTCTACGCCTTTCAAGGATCATCCTGCTCAGTGACGACATAGCGTGGAGAGGCGCCTTAAAATAAACTACAGACGTCGCTTCTTGATCGAGTATTTCCCATAAATGGAGGCCACACTCTCAAACGCCCAGGAAGAAGTGCGCAGGCGGGCAATTTACTGACTTTGCCGCGAGATGGTGCAGCATGCGTCGGAGGCTGTGCGCTCCGTTGTTCGCATTGCCTTTAATCCCCCCTGTATACGCTGTGGGCACACAGGGCCTTTTGTTTTTAGTGAGTGAAGAAATTGTCGGGAACGAAAAAGAAAGAGTTGAAAAAATCCCAGGATGCCAAAGTTCTCCTTGAAGTCGGACGAATACGTCAGTATAGTGGTTGGCGCAAGTACTGCGGCGGTGGGTCGCTCGGCGAGCCGGGGCTAGGTGCTGACTGCTGGACCCGGTGATTCCAGGGTATACCCGCTTCACCTTCCCAGTGCACCCCTGGTAGTTCAGTTGCGGCCGTAGCAAGGGAACGCCCTTGCGGATCACGTTAGGTCTACCGCCAGGCCGCCACACACCTGCGCCCCCAGCGAAGGCTACGCTGCCAGTAGTTCGGCGACATGACTCGTCGGAGCAAATCAGGAGCTCAGGCGGGCACATAATACGTCCGAAACAAATTGGGATGAAGGGGCTATTTCGCTGCTACAGACAACGTCGATGCCGACGCCACTATTTCCCGTCAATAGCCAATTTATTGCTTTTGCAGAGGCATAGGCAGGCCACGCAATGCGCTGCCTCAGTCTTATGCCTACAATGCCACCGAGAATATGGGAAGAGTAGTTTTGGCTTGAGTAGAAAAGCGTCTTCATTTTAGAACAGCCCATTGACGACGCCGGACATAAAATACGAACCCAGAAATTTGGTCGGCGCTGCTGAATTTCGCAATAAAAGAATTTTGTTTTCATAATACGGTGCAAGGCGGCGGCCACAATTTTAAAGCAAAGCTCTACTAACCTAGTCGAGCCGAGTTTCGCTGTCGCCAGCAATTTGACCTTCATTTGACCACAGCCGCACTGTAGCGTTAACAATATATGCGAGAGGGGACACTGGCGCTAGTGTTTATGCAAGCTGCCGAAGGATGGCTTAAATCCCCCAGGAGGCGGCCATGCCTGAAGGATGCGTGATTTTCGAACTTGGCTTGTCCCAGCCGTTATCTTGACTTCACTCAAAGTACTTTTTTGAAATACAAAAGACATAACATAGCTGATTTTTGTATAAACTAATAATCGTTAAAACAAATTGTTCGTTATGGTATTTTATATTGAGGTGTAGAAGAATTTTTTTATGAGACCGGAAGATATTTGTAAAGTATATACACGGCTGAGCTTAGCGCAGCCGACGATTAGACCGATTACGCGCTGAAGCGTTTTTTGTTTTTTTTTCGTGCGAGTCGGTGATGGCGTGCGGCTGAAGCAGGGCGACTGTACTGTATTCCACAAGTTTACATGGTCACGGGCTGTGACAGGGATTGTGCGTGCGCCTTGTTCACGCCAATAATTACGGGCAGATCATTACCGGCGAGAAAGGGCAGCCTAGCAGATGATGGTTGCATTGGCGGAAACGTTCTGTGCATGCGACCGATACAGTTTCTTAGTAAGTATACTAGAGAGGAAACTGCGCCTTGTAAGCCATGTCGTCGTGGGGGTTCATGGGAAGACCCCCCTTTTTGGCTTGGGCTTTGCATGACAATTGGATTCTTAAGCGGTTTTGGGGATTTCCTTCCTTCACTATGCATTAACACGTTTACGAGCTACAAGGAAGCCGAAATCCTCCCTGTTCTGTGGTAGCCGTGTTCGGTGAAACAACAGGCAATGCGTGATCGCACCTGACGTTGCTCATGCCGCAGTCGAAGGACCCATGACTGAGCGGGTAACATGTCGCTGCGAAATTTGTAGCCGATGAAAAGAAGAAACAAAACGTACTTCGGCGAAGACAAGATACGACCACGGGGATACGACAGATATGGGCGCTTGTATGCGTCCTATCTTGTCATCGTGCACGACTGTTTAACGCCACGTTTTCTTTTTTATTGTTAAACGAGTTGGCGTTCGGTGCACTGGTTCACCACGAAGGCACCGTTTTAATAGGCAGGCTCAAAAAACTTTCCAAACTCTTCAAGCAACTCATTATTTGCAATAATGGTAAAATTAATAAAATCCCAGTCTCTAATAAGTTTCCCCCGCCAAATATTCACCTTGTTCGTAAGTAAAACGTTGGCCTGCGGATTAGCAGGCACAACCGTTCCGGCAAAAATACGCTTTACTTCCTTTTTCCTCAGTTTTAAAACAGCATGTTGTATTTTCCACTTACCTAACTGCACACTATTCTTCGCGTTTGTCTGGCACTTTGTTTAAATTTGTGGTCACTAAAACGTACCAATCCAAGCCAATGATGAAACTAAGGCGAGCGCGATGTATAATGGCGGCCCATGACGACACAGACAGCCTTGATGTGAGCCGCACAGACGCTAGCGCCAGATTGCTCTCTAGTGTATATTGTAAGAAACTCTATGATGCGACCTATACCCTTGCTTGTTTCGCCGCTTTCTACCCTGATAAGGTGCTGGTCACGAGCAACTTGTTGGTGACCCACCTGCCGGACGCAGCTACCGGATATTGTTTTGTGAAGAAAAATTAGACTGCTGTACACATATACTTGCTCCTGGTAAAGGTTTTTTATTTGGCTACAGAATAAAAACAAGTTGGCTTGTACCGATAGGCACCGGGAATCCAAATTCACTATTCTTACAACTTGCAGTTTTGTAATAAGGCAGAAAATGCAAGAAACGTGAAAATGTGTGCCGACACCCCGCACGCTTTTGGGTACTACGGTTTGTGACGTCGCAATATTTGAGCACGGCGAGAGCTCTTTAGAGAGGCATCTATAAATGTTTTCGTAAATTAAACAGTCCCGAACAGATTGAAAACGTGAAATAAATGTATATCAAAGCTTTCGGGGAGCTGACGTAATTTAAAAAACGCAGACAACAGATTTTATACAATGAGAGACAGGCTGCTTCTTTCGCGCTTGTCAGCCATCACGAATTCAGTTTCGTCTTGGAAAAGCCTTGGTACGCAATTAGCGAAGTCAATAACCTCCCGCGGTGAACTCCCACTGCACGTGTTTATGCGACCCACTTGAGCTTCTAATCCATTCTCCGCGCGCGGATGTTGCTATCGGTAAGGCGTGCCCGGGCCTGGTTCGAACCTTATCGCCCGTGAAAGGTTAGGGCACTTACTGCAAGGGGTAATCTTACTGACCCGAACTTGTGCTCTTCCGCTCACGGCGAGCCGCTGTTGATACATAATCCGTAAATCGTGCGCGAATAGCTCTATCCTTGTTACAATTAACTAGAATAGTTTACTGTACCCTTGTTATGTTTGGGCCGGGCGAAGCTTCGGCCACGAAGACAACTCGAGACGGCTGCAGGAAGCGAGTGTGTTTTTCACGCCAGGTTGGCGTGTCGCGTGAGAGCAGACAATATGAGGTGGACGCGATCACCAGACCAGATGAGCCGAAGGCTCCTACTTGAGCTACGCCTACCCGGGCAGCCGCTCTTGCGCGATATTTGAAACGGAGCTTGTAGCTGCTTCATTCGCGGCCGGCGTGAAGTCTGGGTGCTCGGTGTAGGCGGGCACAACGGTCGCTGGAGCGGTGAAAAGCATTTCTCGTTTGGTCGGTGACAAATAATAAAAGGGAAAGCTAGCCTCCTGGGTCAAAGAAAAGTTGTCGGCGTCGGCCATGGCTTGCAGACGTAAAAGCTACCGCGGCCAGCGTGAGAGCGCCTAAACCGCACCGGTGCCTCGCTCCTAGTTTGTGACGCGATGGCTACGTCACAAAAAAAAAAAAAAAAAAATGAAACAGAAGCGGGTGAGAGAAATGCCAGCTGTTTGCTTATTTCTCAGCCAATAACGCATCGTTGCGCGTCGAATAAAAGCTCAGGGAACTTCGTAACGTATCATCTTTCATTTAAAACAAAATTTCATTCAGCCTTTAGCGTCACTTTAAATTGACGGATTTCGTGAAGCTAACTAAATAAAGCGTCGTTACTTTTCCTGGAATTCATTCACCACAGGTAGGCTGGTGTGCAAGAGCGCCAAGAAATTACACCAGGTTGCTGGACAAGCCAGTAAGGAAAAAAAGTAAAGGAAAAAATGGCAACATCTTCACTCCGTGGATGATGGCGAGGGTGCGGAGTACGGGGACTCGAAGTGACATTCAAGTTACGCACCGAGTGACATCCGATTTGCGCCCCGACCGTCATATTTGAGCCGTGAGCTGCCCCCTGATTATTCCCTAAAAATGAAACTGAAACTCACGGCTCAAATCGAATTTCGCTTGATTTTCGCTTGATGGTGGTGTGCGCACGTATGGAGGCGGATGGACATTGTGAGGTCCTAAGGTACTCCGCACCGTTACAGGCGAGGGATTAAGCCGTTTGACTCTCGGGTGCTAACTGACGGTCGTAGCCCAATGGGTAAGACGACTGACAGTAACTCTATCTGGTCTACCAGATACAGGCTAGTATCCTGCCAGTGCCTGTGTGATGTTTTGCGATTGTAAATGCTATGCGCACTAAGGCGGACAGACATTGTGTGGCCCTAAGGTACTCCGCATCTAAAACACGTTTAAAGAGACACTGAAGTGATTTGTAAACATTGCGGGATTACTAGCGCAAATTGTAGTCCGGAGTCCATAGGCCATGTGTCCACACCTGTGAGTGCGTTTACGCGAATATATTTAGTAGAAAAATCAATTCGAAAATGCTGTCCTCCTCTTTGCAACCACGCCCGTTTTCTTTGGCGTTTGCGTGTGAGGTCAGGAGGAAATGACTTGGCTTGACTGCGCTACTGCACCGCTCGCCGAACTTCCGACACTGTCAGTCGGCCCAGCGTTTAGACCGCCGGCCGCCGAAGGGTCGTCGCAATTCGTTCGCTCAGTTGAAACTAAGCCACGACACGTTTGTGAATGGGAGAATGTGCCTTCCTTTACTTTGTTAGTTTGTACACTGTATCCAGCTCTAAGTCCAGGTCGCTCCACAGAAGCGCTCCAGAAACGCACATGCGATGCTTCGCTGAATGGTACGCTAGTAGAAAAATCTAAAGCAACTTGAAGGCGGAAGAAGAGTCAGCGAAGTCAATATAGGCACTAAGGAAATAAAATCCACTGAAGCTTTTACCGTACAGCGTAAAACTAGGGAGCAGGAAGCACTTTTTTTGGCGCTAGGTGAACAAGCACAGCGGTCAACAGCATGACCAAACACCTGCGAACGCTTTTCCGTCATAGAAATGCCATTGCTAGACGTGAGATATTGTAGAAATTTGGGGGACGCTTACTGTATGAGCGCTGTACAACAAATAGTCACCTGAGCGGCATGAAATGCTAAAACTAAATAAAAGTGTAAACTGGTTACGTTATATACCTTATATTTCCAGCTCTGGCCGCGCTGGCTCGTGGCCGATGGGTTTAGAGCGCCAGGTATGTTATTTTGCAAGTCGCAAGTTTGAATCCACGAGGGTACATTCCTCCTTGTTTGTAAGTTGATTTTTTTCGCTTTCGACCGACGTTTTCTATACTGCGTTTACCATTTTTGAGCCGTAACGTTCACTGCTCCACGAGCGAGTTCGGAGAACACGCGCAGACTGACCTGACGCGCTAGCGAGTTCTCGGTTAGCGTGCTGTTGCCATAAGCCCCGACGGCTTGCAGGCAGTGGGCACAGACCATAATCAGCAGAACCTTGGCCTGGTGCGAACACGCTTTTTACGATACAGGCATGAGTGAGGGAAGCTCCAAATATTGGGAAAAGCGCATGGCATTTGAGCGTCGGCGGTGACGCGGACGGTGTTCACCCACTGCGTAGGCATAGGCTAGTGATTGCTACCACTCCAAGTAGTCCTGTGAAGGTTATCTTAGGAATATTACTGCCGACAACATGACAGAAGCGCGGTATGGTGATTACTGAGATATCGAGAATGCCAATCCAATGATAACGTCGCATGTCAAGCATGTTGTTTTACAGAACCGAAACCGAAACTTGTTTGAATGCTAATCTTCGACGCCGTCCAATCACGGTGCACCTCCTCCCGACGTCAGAGCCTTTAGTTGGTGCGACCGCCGCCGACCGCGCATAGTAGTTTTTCTTCTTTCGGGCTCTATAAAATAATTACCGACTTATCAACCGGATAAACAATGAAAAGTGTATTAATTTGAGCCAGTCTACGCAGTGCAAGAAGCAAAAACGGGAGCTTAACAAATTCACTTCAGTGTCCCTTTAATACCGGTGTTGATGCACTGATCACGTCTAGTAATCACGTGATGAATAACAAACCATGGGTAACATCACCCCGTCAGCAAAGGGTCAAAAGCTCTCCACAGCACGCAGCTTGCTTGTTTTTTAGCGCAGCTCTCATGCGGTCTCTCCTGTGGTTTTCCGGCGTGCCTCGCCGTCTTCACTCAATTTACCGGGGAGAATGAGGACACTTAGAAGAGAGCGAAGAGGAAAGCGTGGTGCCGCGCGAGACGTGCTCCGTGGCGGCGACTCACTACGAGGCGACCCCAGAGTACCGCGTGCCGTCGTTTGTTCGCCGATGACGCATTCAGTACGGCATGGGGCGAGCGCGTCCACCGATGCCATATATGAAAACAAAACGTTGCATGAGAGGAGCAATATGTGAAAAATAAAAGTGACTCACAAAGATGCATATATGTCTGTCTGAAATTCATTGCTTCAAAATATTTTGCAAAGTCAAAACAGCTAGACAGCTGCGCTCAAATTTCGCATTTGGGAGTATCTTAATGGCAAGCGAATTTTCCTGATTTGTTTTGTTTCCAACTTAAATTTTGCTTCTTTTCTTTCTTTTTTTGTTCTAGTCGTGAACACACTGTCTTGGGCGATCGGACAGGAAACTTGCTCTTTGGGTCTAAGGAAATCCGAAACAGAAATGTGACAGGAGAGAAACAACCACTCAGACGAAAAGGTAAAGGATACGACAAAAATGTGCTTGGAAACGGGATAAAAGAAGCCTGATATTTTTATGGGGTGAAAAAAAAGAAAGGCAGTAACAAGATGCCCGTCAGGGATATACGAATGAACCAGCGCAAGCTCCAGTGCCAGAAACCCGAGATTGAAGCCCTGAAAGACACACTGCAAGTATTACCCGCTTCAGTGCAAGTAAAATGATAGAGAGTTTTAGCATATCGTTACTGTATTTGCGTTGCCGTTAACAGTGTTACCAGTCGCCGCAGTTCCTGTTCACCGCTGAAAATGGTAGGACACGTTTTAGCACACGATTTGCGGTTTGCGTATTCCAGCCGCGGTGGTGCTTAATCTCAAAGCAAGGCATGAATAATTTTGTTGTTCTGGTGGGGATGATGCTTATTAACGGATGGACATAGCCTGAATTATTTTGTTCCTCATATCTATATGCTTTCGCGCAAAGTGCCTTGAATGTTTCACTTTTCGGATAAAGCGTTCACAGTATTGTAGCCATTGTAGCCGTTCACAGTACTGTAGCCATTACCTGTGGAACTTGCAAAAGAAAAAAAAAACATGTTGGTAGCGCCATCTACTGAGTAGACTTAGAATCAAGGTAAACTAGAGCTTGCGCCTGCGCTAAATATTTCTGCAAGAAATGATTAAAATATGTTGTACCAATTACTCAATACCCCCCACTACCTTGTCCATCCAATTTTAAAGCACTTTGAAAGGTCAGAAACCTATCCGAACTATTTGAGGCGGACGAAGCTTAGCACGAGTTCTGCTGGGCCATTCTGTCGCCCCATTGAGAAAAAAAGTCGTTTACCGTGCTCCTGTGCTTCACTAAACAAAAAATCCTAATAAATAACATCAACTAGTGTTGCTTTCCTCGGCTGTTCCAAGCATCAAGTGCCGAGCGGACTGCATTTGCTGTAATCAAGACCCGAGGGTACACTTCGTCGACTCAGGGAAGCACTCCCTCGCGGGTTCTCTCGACGGCAGCTATGAAGAGCCTCTGCGGCGGCGTTCCGAAGTGCGTCTCAGGAAGGGACCGTGAACTGCGTCTTAAGCGAATGCACATCATAGTCACGCGCACGCCCCCTCACGTTTTCGCCCCAACGTCGCGCTGTCGAGCGCCTTGTGCGGGCACAGCATACTGCCCCCTCTCCTACCCCCCCCCCACTTCCGCAGCGCATACTTTCCGAGAGTGGTGGCTCGTGCCGCCATGGCGAACCGCCCTCCCGCCCCAATTTCTCGACCCTCTCCTCCTTTGATTTCTTTCATCTTTCGCTTTTTCTTTCCCTCGTCGGCGCAGGTTATCGTTCCCTAGGTTACGCCGACAACCAGCTCAGCCCAGAGACGGCCGCCAAAGGGCTGCGCCCTAAAATTTCTGTTGTTTCCTGTTCGTAGTAGGGCGCACGATGAGTAGATAAGGTTATTTTGGAACTTCGCCTCCAACAATAAGCCTTTGTACTCAGAATGGGATACCGATGAGGAATAAGTCACAGTGAATTCAGGTTCACTAAATATTATTTCCCAGAATACCTGATGAGAGTATGGATTTTAACTGACCTGATGGCGTGCACCCGCGTTATAAAGAGCGAAGCTATCGGCCACTGTTAGCCAAGAAAGAAAAATAGATCACGTGACAACCGGAGTGTCAGTGAATCCGCTGCTACATTAGAAATCAACTGTCTCACGACATAAAACCCGAATAAGGCGGATTAAATATTAGTGGAGTGGCAAAAGGAAGCCCAAGAGTTCAAAGAGTCACCGAACTTCTCTCGCGTCTCCTTTCTTATTGCCAAACTGCCAAGAACAATCCTCCGCTCGAGCGTGCGAGCGTAACGCATTATCATTATCATGTTGCTCTTTTTTGCTGACGTCGGTCTCGCGTCCGAGATGTTCCATCTCGCGACGTTGCAGTCGCCTCCAGAAACATTGGCTTTGTTCAGCTGGTCGCGGGACGGCGTCATTCGATTCCAATCGGAGGGGGACGTCGAGGAGCCTGACTATTGGCAGGGATCGAGTGAAGGCGCGTGGTCGACGGCCGCTGTTCTAGGCAGCAGTACAACCCGGGGCACAAGCAACACAGAACGCAGCGGAAGCCGCAGTGGCCCTTGGTACCGTTCTTCTTCGCCCACTTCGAACAAGATGAAACAACTGAAGCCGTGTTGCGAGATCTGCACCTGTGAAGAAGTTGAAATGCCTGTTTGCCTTTGCTCTGGCGCCCTCCCTCACAAGCAGGTCCAGCGCTATTGCATGGAGGAGCAATTGAACCAAGACCCTGGCACTACATCCCGCCTTCCTGGACGTGTGGCGTATCGGGTGCGGCGACAGATCAAGCCGTTCAAGTACTGCTTCTTGGAGAAACCCTCTCAAGTGGCGGTCGTGATTTTCGCGGCAATCCTGGGATTTGCCGCCGGAAACCTTTTACTGGCCTTGTCATGTTTTCACGTGTCGTCCGAGTGCCGCTCCCCTGCATGGTTGCCTTTCTTCTTTGGAGGGCTGTTTGTGTTCAGCCTATTTTGGGTCGCCTTTGGCTGGCGTTGCCTTCGCCGTCGCTTGAAGCCATTGGGAAGCGGGAAGGACACCGATTCCCGACTTGTGGCACTCTTGGACCAAGGCAAACTTGATTCTTTCGCTTGATATGACAGAAAACTGCTCCCGTTCGCAAGTGGTGGTGGTCTAAATTGGAATGGATACGTCTGCCCGTCCCTCGCCTCTCTGGTGCGGCAGCGCACATTCCCTTCTTTTCTTCAAGAGTGTCTACTGTATTCGGATTTGGCTCTTCGTCAACCACTGGCTCCAGAATAAAAGGTGGAACACTTCATTTGTGTGAACCTTTTTTTCACTTGTATAGAATTATTAATGTAGGCAGGCTGAGTGGTAAATGTAAAGTCTGAGTAACGTGTATGGAAAAGCTTTCAGTGCGCTTCATACATATTGTAACGGCGTATTTTGGTTACATACTGCCGCTACGGTAGCCTGCCGATCAGAAGGAAAAAGTCGAGACGTCGAAGAAGTTTTAAAGTTAACTTGTTTACTTTACGGATGACATTGGTGACATTTAGCACATACAAACTTGAAACAATTACACTTGTTACATAAATTAGAAAGACAGTCAATAATCAAGAGTACTTAGCGGGACATGGCTGACGGGATCTCGGTCTCCCGGCGGGAGGGCACGACGACGGGCGGCAGAGTTTCTGAAGTGAGCTGGTGCAGGCCGCCCTCTCGCTCTCAATAGCCGGAGACGCCGCGTTATATTCGCTTCGCGCGGTCTGGTGGGGGACGTATTGGGGGAAAAAGCGCATCCTAGCGTGTGCGGACGCCCGGGAGCAAGTCTAAGACACCCGCAGCCAATCAGGAAGACGCTTCTTAGCTCCAATCAGACATGTCCCCGCCAAAGTGAAAAGGAAAAAATCACACACAGAAGACACAAAGTTCAAACTCGAAGGCGCCCGTTTCTGGCAAAAGAATTACTGGTGAGAATAAAGTAAAGCTATACAAACTCGAAAAGGAGAAAAGACAGGCGGCCGTTTGAACGAGACCGGGGGTCGGAGAACATAGCGGCCCGCGTAGGCGCGCAACGGGGGTCGGAGACGCCAGTGCGCGCGGTAACAGAAGCCGAGGCGATGGTTCGCTTTCCCCAACAGCCGCGACTCTCGGTTTCTCTCTCTCTCTCGGTCGGTCAGCGCGCAGAGACAAACATCGCATGCGCTTCTTAGAAAAAAAAGGGGGCCAAGGCATCGCCGCGTCCGAACCACTTCCGCACAAAACACTTGGGAGGAAGAGCCCCGGCGGCGGGAACAGAACTCTAAACAAACAGACAACATCAAGATACCTCGGCTTCGCGACAATATAGTTGCTCTCTTAGCTTCCTTCAGAAGTAAGCTGGCGCCAGTTACAACAACAATCTTTTCGGAGCTCTTAAGTAGTAGTGGGAAGAGTTGAATAATGAGCCAGTTCGCTTTTTTCTCAGTGCGATCGGCAGCATGAAATAGGAAAATACCACGCACCGAAAAATCTAGGCAGAAAGAAACAATCGAGCGAGAAAGCCTCCCGCTCTTTCTTGTGGAAACGCTCGCAGCAATAAAATACAACGGGCACAGCTCATTGGATAGTTTTTTAGTGTGTAAGGGAATATGGGATCGGAAAAGGTGCAGTGGTTTGTCCCTGCCTTTGATTGTTTTCTACCAGGGATAGCCAAAAGTTTCATTCATACGATAATTTTATTTTTACATGTGTACACGTTTGGCTGCAGCAGCGTGCATGTTTGCGCCTGCCTATAATATCAGCACCAACTTTGCTTCCCAGTGTACGCTTGTCGGAGTGGCGTAGTGGCTAGAGCGAAAAGCGAATTGAATTTTTCTCTAGTTTGGGTGCTCCAAAAACTTTCGATCAATCATGCCGATGCCGTAGTATACAGTTGAAGTTTGATGTAGCGGATCACAGATACCCGCGAAATATATCGCTTAATTGTAAATTTTGTAAAGAGAACCATTCGCCTATGCGTAATTGCGAAAAAGGCCGTTGCACCGTCACAAAACCGTGTTCGATAAAATCGAGGGGCGAGTTTTGGATGAGACCTGCTTGATTATCCTTGTGCCTCATTTTCTTCGGCTACATGCGGGCGGGAATTGATGCAAACGGGATATGGTTCTTGCCCTGCACCTCCCAGTTCAATTAAGAGAAGCAGTGGCGAGACGGATTCTTACTTAGTTCTCGTGGGCACATCCACAAATATTTGATTCGTCCTACGGAAGAGAAAATTACATGATTTTTATCATTTTTGTGGCGTGCATAAAGGCCTACTGGTGTGTTGTGTTTGTCACGCGTATATAAACGAGCCTGATGTTTATTATAAATAACACTACGGAAAGTTATAGTAGCAGCAATGACAATATTATTATTATTATATTATTTTTACTAGTAGAAGTAATAGTTGTATAATTATTATTATTATCGTTTACTGCAACTTCCTCATCACCACCTAAAAACTTCACTACCCCCCCAGACCCCGGCGAGCCCACCCCGTCAATCCGGCCCTCCTCTTCGGTAGATATGTATACCAAAACGCAGCTTGGGTATAGGTAAAGAAAAGAAGGGACGGGTGTCGATCAAGAGCCATGAAAACCATAACTAGCGTCGGGAAATATGTAAAAGAAATATATGAGGCGTTTTTTTCCAAATGAGCCACACCCACAAACCGAAACTAAGTCGGATAAAACTGCAGTGAAAGAAAAGCTCGGCAACTTTGCCCTAAAAAGGGGTAGCAAGAAAACAGTTGAGATAATGCCCTGAAAACGTGTACGCAAATCGTAGTTTGCATCGAAAATGAGCCAAATCCATTTACCCAATGGGAGTTTGTTTTTTGGCTTGAGTGTTCAGGCTGTTTCCGGGGTATTTCTGGAAGTTCTTTTTCTTTTCGAAGCTGGCTTATTATTAATTCACGCGGTAATTAGAATATCAGCGAAGGATCTGTCCGAAGATGTCAACGGCGAAGTCAATGGTAGAAGAAGTGAACGAAATATAAATGACAGATGTGAAACAATGATTTCATTCCGTCTTTCCCAACCTACAAGATAACTCTGGCTATGTTTATTTTTTATCCCATATTTATTTTTTTTATTTAGTTACAGATACTGCAGGTCAAGAATTTGACCCAAGCAGGAGGGGCTTATACAAAACATAGGTACGAATCAAGTACGAAAGGGAACACAGGCAAAAAATATATCAGAAAAAATTCATGGTACCCTGCATCTTATACACATGAACAACAAAAGCAACCGATAGAACACTTAATTTGAAAAAAGATGACGCTCTAACGCTTCTGCAAAATCTTTTGCTTTTAAAACATCAAGAGGTAAAGAATTCTACTCTTCAACGGTCCTGGGGAAAAAACTGTTTTTGAACGCAACCGTTCGAGCGAAAATAGGTGTTAATACGAATTCATGAGTGCGTCTCGTGGCCCTAGTTACACGTGGTTTAACGCTGCCAGGAAGAGGTATTTTTATTTTGCCTGACAAGCAATCATGGAGAAATATCAGCCGATTTACCCGTCTGCGATCATCTAACGTTCGAATAATATTTTCTTTCATCAGAAGAGATGGTGAGTCAAGCCTGCGGTATTTCCCGTAAATAAATCGGACGGCTTTTCTCTGCACCTTCTAAATGTCCTTTATAGTAGAGGGACCCCAAACCACTGAAGCATATTAGAATTTCGCTCGAACACATGCATTGTACGCCATAAGCTTAGTGTTTGCAGGAGCATCTTTTAGCTTCCGCCTCAGATACCAGAGCTTACGAAGAGACGATATACAGACATCGGATACATGATCGGACCAATTGAGTTTAGAAGATAGGGTAACACCAAGGTACTTATATTTTCGAACTTCTGCGATTACATTGTTTTGAAGAGTATAAGAAAAGTTACTTGGATGCATCTTTCGTGTTACACGCAGCAATACTGTTTTTTCATTGTTGAGCAACATACTCCATCGATCACACCAATCATTAATTGCCAAAAGATTATTTTGTAGTACGTCGTGATCTTCCTTGGACGATATTTCCTTAAAGACTACAC
This sequence comes from Haemaphysalis longicornis, assembly GCF_048455015.1. Taxonomy (NCBI): domain Eukaryota; kingdom Metazoa; phylum Arthropoda; class Arachnida; order Ixodida; family Ixodidae; genus Haemaphysalis; species Haemaphysalis longicornis. The sequence goes on along the minus strand of NW_027526203.1, from coordinate 227,749,864 downwards.
AATCGTCAGCAAATAATTTGATTGAAACATCACTCACAACTTCTGTTAAATCATTGACATAAATCAAAAACAGGAGGGGACTTAACACACTACCTTGGGGCACCCCCGAGGATACAGGAAGCATATCAGAGGCACAATTGTTAATTTCGACGAACTGTTCCCTGTTTTTTAGATATGAATTCACCCAACGAACAACACTGAGAGGTAACCCTAGTTGCTTTAACTTATACAACAATTTCCCATGAGGTACTTTATCAAAGGCCTTGCATAGGTCCAGAGAGAGCATATCCACCTGCCCTGACCGATCCAGAATTTCGGAAACCTCATGCACTGTTAAAACCAACTGGGTGGTGGTGGACATGCCCCTCCGGAACCCATGCTGGCAATGTGACAACAAATTTCTTTCCAATAAAAACGTTTCTATATAATTCGCGACGACATGCTCTAACATTTTACAACATGTGCTTGTAATGGAAACTGGTCGGTAGTTGCTATAATCTAATCTGTCTCCTTTTTTGAATACCGGGACTACCCGTGCCATACGCCAGTCATCAGGTATATCACCTGTCCGTATTGATAAATTAAACAAATGTATCAGAAACGCTGCAATTTGTTCCGCATATCGTCGCAAAAAGGCACTTGGAATGGCATCCGGTCCTGTAGACTTTTTTACATCCAGTTTGAGCAACATTTCAACAACTCCCTCATAAGTTACCACTGGACCCTCAAATGAGCCAGAGCAGCACTCCGAAAAGTCGCACAGATCCCTATTAGAGAAGACCGTATAAAAATACGCATTGAATTGTGTAGCCATTTGTTTGGGGTCAGTGATAATTCTTTCGTCTACCTTTATCTTTCTAATTTCATGTTTAGCCGGACTCAGATACCTCCAAAACTTTTGGGGGTTGGTTTTAATAAAGTCTGCTAGTGTGGTATTAAAATACTGGTTTCTTGAGTGCTTGACTTTACTCAGTAAACTATTTTTTAATTCGCCATACTGTGGAGATCCTGTTTTCCTTTTCTTTTGGAGGCGCTTGATTTTACGCCTTAAGTGGATTATTTTTCTGCTAATCCAGGGATTCTGACGATGCTTTTGTCATGTTTTAGAAGGCACAAAATTTTCAATACCGAATTCTGCAGCAGCACGAAATTGTCGCCAGAATAGTTAAGGATCATTTTCCGTTTGTTCTAGATGCATGTCTAAATAGTCTATTACAGCAATGTCGTTTGCCCTGGAAAAATCTTTAATTAGGTCCTGTGTCACAACTTTCGGTTTAAGATTGCTCTTTCTCCAAGAAAACGAAATTAATTTATGGTCAGATATACCTGAATATACCTGAACAACTCCACCACTAAACATTTCGGAAACTAGCAACAGGTCTAGGATTGAATTTCCCCGAGTGTTGTCTTTTACAATTTGTTCAAGGTTAAGAGTAAACATTATATCCAGTAATGAATCACAAGAAATAAACCGTATTGCTTACGCTCCCAGTCAATACCAGGTAGGTTAAAATCACCAGTAACTATGCAATTCTTACCCTTTAATTTCATCATTCGGTCATGGAATTTAAGCAAAAAAGAATCGTCAGCGTCCGGTGGGCGATAGACTGCGCAGAGAAAAAACGTGTGCCCATGAAATGAAACCTTTCAAATTAAACTTTCGTGGCTATCTATTTGATCTCCTGCTGTTACATCAATTCCATTCTTTACAACAATCGCTACTCCGCCCCCTCGAGATCCCCTATCTCGTCGGAATAATTGGTACCCAGGCGGCACGATTTCGTCGTTGTTAATTAAACTATGTAGCCACGTTTCTGTAATGATGGCAAAGTGGGGGTCATATATCAACCAGGTGTTTTCTAACTGTTCTATTTTATTAACAATGATTCTGGCATTGAAGCTAAGCAGCCGAAGTTCACGGTTCTTTAATCGCTAGCTGTGGAGCGGGGCGCTGGTAGGCTTCGCGAGAAGATCATTTTCTTGCGCCGAGGACGAATTTGTTTCAGGAGTCGACAGCGCTACTTTTTCGCTCATAGAAGTTGCCTTGCGGCTGTTGGTAGCATCATCCCAAACGAAAAGGTCGCCGTCAATACTGATCTTATCATGGACGAGCATCACCTTACTTCCTGCATCTTTATCACTCTCTGCGCTTGCCATAAGTAGCTTTCTTTTCCGTAGTGTGTCTTTGCAGTAGTCATTCTGCAAGAAGATTTTCAACCCCTTTAACTTATTAACGTTTTTGAAGAGCTCCTGCTTTTCATTGTAATCTTGAAGGTACAAAATTACTGGGCGTTTGGGGGCTTTTCCGATTCTGTGAATCCTAGCGACAGAAGAACACTTGACACCCATTTTTTTCTCGAATAGCTCTTTGATAACCTTTTCCCGCAATACCTCATCCGATTCATTGGGCTCTTCAGAAATGCCAAATACTACAAGGTTAGACCGCCTGCTACGATCTTCTAAATCATTAAGTTTCCTTTGATGAGAGGTCAGTGCCTTGTGCACGTTATTAATGGCTAGATTCAAACCACCTGTGTCTACATCTCGGTTTTGCAGTTCTTCCAATTTATCTTCTAACTGCCCGAGTCGCGAGCCAAAACTGGCCATAGTTTTTTCGGTGGCCTCGAGGCGATTTTTGATGTCAGTGATATCGGTCTGTATCACTTTTTGGCCTTTCAAGATTTCTTGAAACATTTCCTCTACTGTGGGTCCGGGATTCGTTTCTATGTCCCCACATACAAGAAGCTGGCATGCACGGAAACAGTCATAAGCAATGCAAAAACATGTCCGTGGGCACGGCAAAACCACAAGAAATCGATTGTCGCTTCTAATTGAATAGGTTTGACCAACCTGCACAAAAAGCAACAGGCGCATGGTGATGAGACCGTGCCCGGCGCTTGCGCCGTGCCCACTGAAGAGGTCCCTCGCCGGTCGCTCCTAGGTGCCGTTGATGACGTCATGCAGCCATGGATCAGGAGTGGTGTGGTCTCCAGGGTATAGGTCGAGTTGCGTGCTTGCCTTTCGTCTGATGCTGATAATCCGTAGATCGGCGCAAATGTGCTGGGCGAGCTTGAATCGTTGGCTGTCAGGAGCAAAGCCTGCACAAAAAGCAACAGGCACATGGTGATGAGACCGTGCCCGGCGCTTGCGCCGTGTCCACTGAAGAGGTCCCTCGCCGGTCGCTCCTTTATAGGTGCCGTTGATGACGTCATGCAGCCATGGATCAGGAGTGGTGTGGTCTCCAGGGTATAGGTCGAGGCTAATTACCAATTCAGTACGTAACTAAACAGCCTCTGCTTACAAGCCGCCCCTCCTGAGAGTACGAACCACTTCATTAAGATGAAGAACTAAGGCGTTGCGCTGCTGAGCACGAGGTCGCGGGTTCGATTCCCGGCCGCGGCGGCCGCTTTTCTGATGGAGGCGAAAAGCAAAAACGCCCGTGTGTACGAGATTTCGGCGCACGTTAAAGATTCCCAGGTGGTCAAAATTAAACCGGAGTCCTCCACTACGGCGCGCCTCATCGCCTGCGTTGCGTCGGCGCGTTAAACACTACAATCAATCAAATCATTAAGATGAAGAAGGTACGAGCAGCTTTCTTGTGACGCGTTTTGTAAGTTCGTAGCAATGCATTGGAAGCTTACTTCGTGAGTGCCTTCAGCCGTGACCAAGAAAATTAGCGTAGGGAAGAATTCGAAGAGCTGCTAATGGTGCCAAGACGACTCACCTGCTCCCCATGTGTAGGTCTACTGTTCTTGAAGCCCTGTTGCATATTTTAATGCCTTTTCCACCAAAACTGAATCACACCATGTTTTAAAGTCAATTTCACTACAGTTTTCATAAGAATGCCGCAACAACTTGAGTGTTTAAATTCAATATGAGCCAAATCCAAACTTACCTCCCCAATATAGCTCAAATTCACGGCATAATTTTTAATTACTTGTAGCAATGAACTTCCCATAGCTGACATGTTAAATATATAATATCTTGAACAGCGTTGCATTTAGTTCCGGTAACAAACTTCCCCTTAATTCTCAAATTCGTGTTAGGTGGATCTGGCTTATTTAGAAAAAAAAAACGCCTCATATATCGGAGGGCAAGAGAGAACAAGACTGTAGTTGCCAACTGGAGTACCCAGGCGTCGGCCAGGAGCCCCTGGTCTCTGACAGCGCCTTCGGCCAGTTGGACAGGCCATAGATGATCATTTGGGGGGCAGCTGCGCAGTACGGTCTCCCATTTTTGATTGAGATTTTTAGCGCCGATGCGTCAGGCGATGAGGCACGCCGTAGTGGAGGGCTCCATATTAATTTTGAGCACCTGCAGATCTTTAACATGCGCCGAAATCTAGAACACACGGGTGTTTTGGCTTTTTGCCTCCACCAGAAAAGCAGCCACCACGGCCGGGAATGCAGTCCGCTTCCTTGGGCTCAGCAGCACAACGCTTTCCACTGAGCTACCGCGGCGGGTAGTCGGGTCTCCCACTGCTCACTGTTATTAATATTGCTACCTAGTGTGGCCTCCTGAGGATATTGCAGTAGCATGTGTGCTAAGTCCGCTCGTTCCTGATAGCTGTGGCACTCTGGGGGCTAAGGCCTTGACTAACAGTAGCTGTAGTCTATCGGGCTCGGGTACGAATTTGGAGGAGTCGCCGCCAGACCACGGGTTGTCGTTTAGTTCGGTAGTGATGCGGGGGTGGGAGGTGAGGCCGGGCTAGCCAGCAGTAGTTCGCCATATCCCTGTAGGAATTGAGTCTGTCCTTACCCGACAGCGAGAAGAAACCGTCTAAACTGATGTCTGCTCGGCCAATAAAGCCTCAAGCAGCGTCGTGTGCGGATTCGTTCACGGCCAGGCCAAAGTGGGCAGGGGTCCAGATCAAGTGTACCTTACTGGTTCGTTTTTCGAGGTCGAAGCCGGAAGTTAACACTGTGGACTCCTCTTACGAGATCGGCCGGTTCAGTTCCGGTTCGACTAAATCACAACCCGATCCGGTTCGTGAACCAGTTTGCAAGCTTGAAGAGGTTCGCGAACCAGTTCGGTGAGTTAAATTACTAGCGAAACCCGAAAAATTGTTTGCACTTTAAAGCTACCATAAAAACTGAAGACAATCGTGGTGTATTCAGAATACTCCCTTTTGCCAATGAAAGTTGCGGAATTTTAAGAACACCAGTCAGCAATTGGCCGGCTATTTAAAAAAATGCATTCAGTAGTGACGATTTAGCAGCTAATTTCGTTCGCACCCAACCCTTATGTTGTCCTCCGTTCTACTTAGAACCAACAAGGGTCCTAACTGTGTATGGGATAAATATTCTCTCCCTTTTCCTTTTTTTTTTGTTGAAATTACAATCTCCTCTCTGGAGTCATCCATCACCCTCAACGTTAAACCCCTACAGTTAGGTGTCGGTACCGTCGAGTACTCTCTGTACATTAGCAGGGAACGTGTTTAAATTCCAGCGGTGTGCTTTTTGATAAGTTGTAGAGTAAGAAAAATTATCCTACAGCAGCCAGGTAAATGGTCCCTATGAATCCAATTGTTTGGCCACCTGTTAATTTGTTAGCAGCCACCTACTCGAGGGTGTGAGCCAAATTTTTTTCATAGTGAGCTTTAGTTAACTCTCAGTCATTGCTTATTACTCTACTCTGATCGCTGGGATGCGTTTGAAAAATAGATAGATATTATGGATGTGAGCGTCACTATGATCACGTCTCCGTTACACCTGATCACCACCCCCATTCCATCCGCTGAGCTGCAGAATCTTACAACTGGTAATGCGATTACAATGTGAAGGGTGATTAGACTGTTGTTGTTGTGGTTTGAAGAAAAGGAAAAGGAAAGAAAATGCACTGGGGGTATTATAGAGCTCAGCAGGGAGCTCACCAGCATACAACCAAGGGCGAGGGAGGGGGAGTAGAGGCTATTGGCAGAAGGGGAGTAGGGGAAGGTACTCGCAAAGCACGAGGTGGAACTGTTTTGAGGAGGTGCTCTTTAAGTGGTCGACAGCAGTATCGCCCCGCCTCTCCCTCCGGAAGCAGTAGTAGCAGCAGAGCTGTGCGTTAGAGTAGGCTAGTGTCACTAAATAAGGTTTTTCATTGACACTAGACTAGGCAGTGAAGCGCACACTTAAATTTTTTTCCGTAAAATTACGGTAACGAAGACCACTAGCTCTTCATGCCAGTAAAGATTCATCAAACAAAAAAACACTAATAAAGCTGTAGTTGCAAGAGACTGCAGACTTACCGTAACAAGTGCTACGGTGAGAAGCCGTACCATGCGAGTGCAGCACGAAGCCCTACTTGAACCTCACTGCAAAAGTTCCGTGCTAGCTTTTACAGGTGCAGTGCCGTAGCACTATAGCCTAGAGAAACACTAACGTGGACAGACATGCACGGTTTCAGAGGCATTACTCTTAGTTACATTTATGTTAGCCGTAACGAAGGTTTGGTCCGTCACGTTCGTACGTGTCGTAACCCCATCGCTCATCAATTAAACGCCTCCTACAGAACAGAGAAATGTGCGAGCGAATTCCGCAGTAGAAACACATCGGCGGGGGTAAAGAGTGCTAAGGGTGCTGCGGTCGCATGCTGGATAGTAAGGCTGCGGTGCAGAGACCGGGTTGACCACTGCCACATAGCCAGGAACTGGTTGGGCGGGAACCGGTGCCACGGACATAGGCGGCCTCCCAGCCACTTCGGAATACGATGGCGGGACTGGAGGAACGGTAAGATCAGGCGGGAATCTTCCGTGAGTAGGCGCGGCGAGCTCCTCTCTAATGATCTCTCGCAGATTAGGTGCAGCTGTGTAGTGACTGGTAGCAGAAACATGCACAGAGGTGCGGCCGTCAAGTTCTTCCCGAATCAGTTCGCGTATTAGAGCTCGGAGGTCTTCATCGCCCACATTCCGGGTTAAGGTATCCTGCTTGAGACGGATCGACTGAAGGTCGTCTAGGCGACGGCACGTTGTCCTCACATCTGAAACAGTAGTTGGATTTTGAAGGGCCAGGGCAGTAAAGGTGAACTGGCCGATCCCTTTCAAGAGGTGGCGCACGCGATCAGCCTCCGTCACGTCTTTGTTGACCTTTCGGCACAAGGCCACAACATCTTCAATGTAAGACGTGTACGTCTCACAAGAATGTTGGACTCGCCCCTCTAGCTTCTTTTTCGCGTTGTCTGAGCGAGCCAAAAATCTGGCCCAGCTGTGTGGTGAAGTCGAACCAGCCAGTAACGGTGCCTATTGTTCAGGAAACACGTCTTGGCTACTTCGTTCAGTGGCCACAAGACGTTTTGAATCCTCGCGTGATCGTCCAGCCTGTTAAACGCGCTCACGCGTGCGTAGGTGTCAAGCCACTCCTCAACGTCCTCGCTGCGAAGGCCACCGAACTTCGGTGGATCCCGCTGGCGGCTGGCGACGAAGTACGGTGGGACCGCGGCTGAGCCCGCATCGTCGGTTCCACTGCCGGTTCCGCTGGAAGGTTCCGCTGTCATAGACATGGCGTCTCGCGGTAAGTGACGACCCGAACAACAGAGCTCCAGGGGTGCACTCAGAGATGGTGGAGAAGGGATCAAGACGCACGCTCCACCACTTGATAGATGACTGTTGGCGTGGCCGTTTATTCCAACACTCGGGCCAAGGAAAGCACCAAGCGGTGATGATGATTATTTACAGGTGATGATGATGCCGAGCCCATCGGGGCTAGATATGGTAATAGTGGGTGACTATGGAGAGGCGCCGGTAAGATAACCCAAAGTACTGTGAGCGTAGTCACAGAATCTTACAATATTGTTAAGTTTGGCCCCATGCTCCACGGGAGTTGTCTACCAGTTTCCAACTCTTTATGGCTATATTTCAGGGCTCTAAAGAAAGTGAACAAAACAAGCATTGACTCATGAGTTGTGTGAAAGCAGTACACGAGTTGAGTAGATGCTTGTTTGGTTCACCTCTTTTCACCATGTTTTTTGTGTCGTTGCCAGAACGACTGCTCCTGCACTGTTACAGAGAACGTTCTGTATCACATTTGCCACAAACAAAAGCTGGCCGAAACTCCTCATTGGGAAACTGACAAATAGTTTATAGCATTGACAGAGAATCAGCTTTGTCAAATTTTTTCCTATGCGACCCAATAGAGTTGATCGTAACTTTGTGGTTTAAAGGGATACTGAAGCACTTTTTACAAAAAAAGAGCTTTTGCTCCCATTTTATCATTTTTCATACGGCGAACTCGAAAATCAAGTCAAAACTTGGCATAAACTATTAAAAAGCACTTAATTTTGGCAAAAATGAACAACGGGCGCCTAGGGGCATGTGGCGAACCTCACCGCCGTTCGTGATTGGTCAAGTCTTCGTGACGTCGTCGTGAGGACCCTCGGAGGAGGCGGAGCATGAAACGCGTTCCCAGCGGGTCGTCGCGGTAGAAAACGCCGTATTTGCATTTGTTTAATTGATCCCACGATGGCCAGTCCGAGTAGTGAGTTTATCGTACACCCGTACTGTTCGAGCCTCTCGCCCGTGCACGAGCGGCGACGGCGACAAGTGCCGGCGACGAACAACACTTCCGAGGAATACGTGTCCCAACCGGCAACGTTCACCCGCCTGGGAAACAGCTGAGTCGCCAAGCCATCGGCCAACTGCCGAGTTGCCCGACCGCGCTGTCATACTACGCCGACGGCGAAACAAACACGTCGGCCGATGGAAAGTCGCCGTAGTGTGACTGGTTCGCCGACCGAAGAAGCCAACAAAATCGGTCACCCGACCGGTCGCCCGACGCGTCGTCGGGAATCGACCGAGAAGCGAAAACTGCTCCCCGACAACATCCGTGCCGCAATGAATGCGGCTCTATTTTGATTTTGATAGTTTCTGGAGTGTAATAAACTCAGTAAGGTCCACGAAGCCCATGCAACTCAACACTAGCGCTAATGCAATCCGTATTTTGGCTTTCGACGCTTCGGCTGTGCTCTTCGGCGCCGCCGCTACCCCGGAGCTGCAAGCTGTAAATGGTGTGCGATCGGCTCGCCTGTAGAAAATGTAAGGTCAGTTTCGTGCAGAAGAAGAGTTACGTAGGGTAATTTGGGTAATAAGGCATCAATATCGGTCAAGGTTTTTCATGTGAAACGTAAAACCAAAGTACGACAAGCTCTATCCCCGCAGTGGGAAATCGCAGTCGCAGCCGCGCACACATTTTTGCGAGCGTTTTCGCGAAGCAGCGGAGTTGATGGTGATAAGCTATTGTGGGGGCTTCGGGGAACCTTGCTGTGCAAGCGCTATTTAAGAAATTTCAGTTTACCAGCCAGGAATTCTGTAAACCAGCTAGTAAACACCGACGTATGACACGGAAGAATGGGCCTCCATCTATTACCTAGGCTATTTTGCAACGTGTCGCCGTTTGTGCGGTGGCGCAGTGCTCTCGCGCGTCGCGCCCGTGCGTTCAACTTCGCGGGTTCAATTCCCGCCGAAGTCTTTTTTTTTTTTTAGGGGGTATGGTTTGTGTATGCAATTTGTGAATCATTTTCTGCGCTGATTTTGAGAAGCAACCACCTTTTCAATGGAAAATTTCCTTCGAAACATGCAAGTGGCGTCTTGAGCCACAACAATTAATTTCCCTTTTCTCGCACCGTGTTTCTCGAAAATGCGGTACCATGGTGCAAAGTAAGGCCTTCTTTATTAGAGGAGGTTAAATTTCTGCTGACGTACGCACTAATTTCTATGCAAATTTTAAGTGCTACAGAGGTCTTTTCACCGGGGCTTCATCCATAACATCCATATTATTACTGCGGCGGCACCAGCGCACAGCTCTTTTTTCTTTGTCCGTGATCCAACAAGAAGTTCAGGAGTACATACAGTACAAGCAGCGCACACGCCAGTACGCACCAACGGCTTCAGTCGTGCAGCGGCGACACGATACTCCAATTTTGATTACAGAGAGCCGCTCCTCACATGTTTTTTGCGACGTCACCACTGCTGTTCCACATTTTAGAGCCGATATCCCGCCGCTGGGGCTTTTATAACTGCAGTGGCGTCGTCACTTCGTTCAGCATGAGCTATATTGAAACGCTTTGGTCAGTAGTGGTCCCTTCTGAGGCACTCATATCACGATAAGCATGTTTTCATAACAGGTGTTCATGCGCGCACTGCGTTACAATGACCGACGAAGAAGATTGCTGTTGTTGCCAGGAGATACGGGAGGTTCGAGAGAAGCAAAGGCACCCCAGGTGCGCCACAACCACCAGAAAACTAAAAAAATGTGTGCCTCAACAGGGCTGTGCTGGAGGTTGCACTTCGACAGAATGGCATCCCGATACTGCCTAGAAGCAGCCTGTCTGGGAATGTCTGGAACACAACACACTCGCCTTTGTTGGCTTGAAGTGTTCCCTCTTTACAGTAGCAACCCACTGAGCAGCGAGTTTCGGCTACCGCGGGAAGCTGTGAAAGACCACTTTATCGCGGCCATAGGTGCTGTTGCAACCGAATGCCGAGCAGAACCTCGGCATGGTTACTCCGCTTCCTCGGCACGATTGTGAAGCAGTACAGCGCAGCACTGAAAAAGTTTCCATTACTAGTTGCTAAATAAAAACAAAACACAGCACGGGGCCCAGGAAAGCTAACGCTGGCGGACGGCACGCTGAGAAAGGCAGCAGCAGGGGCCGAACACTTGCCGCGGCGGCCGATCGCTCCTCACGACGACGTCACCACGACCCCTTTCACTCTCGTGCCGTCCTCCTCCCCTGCGCTCCGCGCGTCGCGGGGGCGTGGCGATGGCGCTTGTTTATTCGCCTATTACGCCGCTGTTTCAACCAAAAAAAAAGAAAAAGACCTCGTAGGTTAGGTGTTTAAGGTCAACGCTTCCGAATTTCTGTGTATTCAGCAAATTGAAAACTGCCTCAGTTTCCCTTTAAGCTTGTCCAAATGCAGTTGCCCTTTAGTGTTTGTAGTGCTGATGACAGCGTCAGGCAGAATCTTTCTGTTTCGTTTCCGTTTTGCTTCTGCCTTGCCTCTCTTTAGCACCTTTTGAACCCTGGCAGCAAATGTTTGTCCCATTGACGGTGTGTCACGCCACCCGCCGGTCTTTTTTTTTGTTATGTACTGTTTTTCACTTGCCGACCTTGGATGACAATGTTTAGCCAGTTTTTTTATTTCCTTAAAAGGTAACCTGGGCCCGCTTGCACAAATACACGTGGTTATTGGCAGTCTTATTCACAGTCTAGTCTTAACGGACTTCAATAAGTCCGCGAACAAGATTCCGACTAGTGCGCTTGCTCGAAAGCACTCCGGCCAGGCTACAGAGCGGTCTTATTGAAGTCTATACGCCTCAAGCGCTGCCACTAGGGGCGCCACTGAAATCCCCTAGCGGCCCGTTCCGAAAGTAGTCGCGGGAGTCTCCGGCCTGCTCACCACTGCCGCCGCTGCATCTGCGTCTCGTTCACGACTGATATTTACCGCCTGTATGCGTTCGAAATACACATTTATGTGGAGAAATCGCTTTGATCGGAAATGTGGTGTATTTACGAGAGTAAATGTTTCGGTCGGGATCTTAGTGCGGTACATTCGGTCGTAGAATCGCCAGGCGTACATGGGTCACAGGCCGGCGTCGCGAAACCGGCATATGCGTGGAGCTGATTGTAATTGCACTACCCTGGAATTTACGAACAGTATCTTCGTAAGCAATGTTTCTTCAGATGGTCATGCTACGGCTATACAGTGCGATGTAAATCGATTTTTGTGTGCTGACGTAGGTAAATATAGCGGAGCACTCATACCTTACCACGCCAGTTATAAGCTTCGTACATTAGATATTGATCACTACCCGGGACAAGCCAATGTGGCGGAATTTTCACAAACATTCTACGAAATAAGTACGATGGATAATGAAAATTCTACGCGGGAATCAGCACACGACAAAAAAATATAATGCTTGGTCGTCTTGCGGTGAGGTTAGCGCTCGCAATCAATCATCTGCTACATATATCTTCCGCGAGCAGCGCCAAGTAATCCGCGTCCGCGGCTAAATGTTTCTTCGCTGCATCGTCATATGACATGTGCAGCCTGTAGAATCTAGCAGAAACTGAGATCAGAGCGTCTTATCAGATGCCACGCCCTTCTAACGACACCGTTCATTGTCCGCCGAGTGATCAGCTGTTCGTTGAAGTTGAAAAACAAAAGGAAAGTGAAAGCGCAGCTTCTGTGCATGATTACTGAAACGTTCATTTCTTGATTTCGATCCGCATTCGCAAACAACAATAGCTAAACGTCCCCCCCCCCTTTCTTGCGAAATATCAGTGCATTTCGCATCTAGTTAATCTAATGAGCACTACCTTGCTTAGGTTTCCACAAACGTTCTTAGCATTTCCGAAGCTGCACTGGATTTTTGATCCCCGTAAGAGCTGTTCTGTTCCTTACGGTCTTGGCAGACCATTTATTTTTCCGTGATTTAATTAACTTTGCTTGGGCCTTGCTAGAAGGCGTGAATGGGCATATATTTAACGAATTCAAATATACTTAACATTTTCGCGTGGCTTGTATTACCTAAAAGGAACAAGTTATTGTCAGGAATTGGGTAATCACATCCCCGAGGCAGATGTTTCTGCCACGTATATATTATTCGAAACGAAGCCGCATTCGTTGTATGCGGTGCAAGACGAAATCAAGCCCTCCCTGTCCAGTATCGCGTTTAAACCACGCGACAATAGATTTTTCCTGCGTCTGGCATATTCCGAGGTGGCCGTGGTGATAAGCTGTTGCCATCACCGACGCCTGCAAGAGCGGCCTAGAAGACCGCAGAACCGCCTCCCCAGATAGCTCTTGTTGGCGTTCCAGCACTTTATCAAGACTCAGCTGTTTTTTGAAGTGCCCTGAACGTACCATTTGCTTACAGACATCCCCATAACAAGTTATTTAGGGCGCGGAAAGGCAAAAAGAAGCGAAGAAGAACCAAAACACGGCGTGAGCCCCAATGAGCCACGCTGCGCTGCTCCCGCAAGCGCCGCGGGGAAGCGGCGGCAGGCGGTGCAGCGATCGCGAAGCTCGAGGCGTATAGTCCCGCATAAGCGTAGTTGCGCTCCGCGCTGCTGCTTAAATAAAGGGTCACGCAAAAGAAGATTCTGAAACAGAGCAAGCTGTGGCAACGGCTTTCAACCGAAAGATGATCGTGGCCATACGGGAGCGTGTGCGGTGTCAGGCGTAAGGGATTGATATAGAGTTCTTTTCCTCCTTGAGGCTTACCATCGGGTTTTCTGATTGAGTGATAGTCTCAAACCTCACACAGTTACAACCCCACGCAAGTGCACATGCCCTCCGAACTGTATGGGCCAAATCTTAAGAGCAGAGAACACACGACACAGCGAACTACCGTTCCGAGCTCTTTATGGTTGTTGTTGTTGTTGCGCCTTTAGATATGGCACATACCCAATCAGGTGATCGGCCAATCAACAGGGGACGGTTAAAATATATAGAGTTCTATCTAATTACGAGACGCTTACAAAAGATAATTCAGATCGGTTGTAAAGAGTTATGGTTTCATAAACGACCGAAAAACAAAGCTCATTATTGCTTCTAGGTTTCTTCCTCGTTACTGACCTGTGAACCCCGTATTCGCTACTCGCTACCAACATCGTCTTTCTCGCGCGGCGGCGGCGCATGCCCTTTCGGGGATATAACATCCCACCGCGCACGCAGTGTTCACGTGTGGCCCTAGAAAACAAATCACCGCACAACGCGCCGAAATTGCTGTCTGTTTAGGTTTCTTCCTTGGCGGGGCGTATCAATCAAGTTTGGCGTTATAGGCTCTTGTGTAGGTCGTGGAGCACGTTCACTTGCAGACGATAGTCGTGCTGTGCGTCCCGCAGTTCCTCCGCAAGGTGACATTGGAGCTTTCGGGCTCCTTTTAGCTGTACCCGATGATACGACGCTACTGACGCGTCTGCGATGCGTCTGCGCTGCGTCCCAGCTTGAAAATGCGAATCTTGTAAACGTATTTCTGAAGCACGAGATGTATTGTTCTTCGGCGCCTTGCGACGATGCCACGTTTGCACAGCGGCGTGACGCCTCCACTGCCGCGTCTTACGAACTGAGCCAGACGGAAGCAAGCGCCGTCTGCTGCCTTTTAGTCAGACCAGCCAGGAATTTGTGAGGGCCGGTCACCCTTCTTGCGCTGTCCAGGCCCTCACAAATATGTGTCAGCAGCTTCGCGACGTCATTCCAAGCCCGTTTCCATCGCACGCACACACAATTGTCCCGGTCTTTCGAGGTTTTCAGGACGATGTTGTTTCTTGGGTAAAGCTAATTGACGCCTTTGTCACCCACCACGCGTGGCTTGACCGCACCATGTGGCTAGTTGCCCAAGAACGCCTGCGCGATGCTGATCGAGCATGGCACCTTTACGCAGGTCCCTCCCATTCATCCTGGGAAAGCTGGAGTCGAGCGTTAATCGCTACATTCCGTAACTGTAGTGTCAGCTATGACGCTCGCTTCATGGAAATGCGTGCCCGTTGCCAAGGCCCCAGCGAAGACACCATGACGTTCATCTACGAGGAGCTGCGCCTGCTCGCAGCCTGTAAGTTGTCGTGAGTGTCTCCTTTTGCGAGGTAGTATGTCTTTATGTATGTACCCCGCTCATGCTGCAGTCTTGACCATGCAGCCGCCGGAAGAGAGCCCTCAAGCCTTCATCCGCCTGGCAGCAAAATTGCAGCAGAGCACCGCCCGGTGGCCACTGCAGCCTTACCTGCAAACCTGAATGCAGTCCCTAGAATTGCCTGCTGGCACCAAGCTGGAGATGAGTAATACGTCACTGAAGGTTGCGGAAGGAATCACCGCTACGTCCCTGATCGTCACTGAAGACGGGGCCCTGAACCGCAAGAATCCCTGCCAAGCCAGTGACGGCCGATTCTTTCCTGCGTGCAGACGCAGGCCTCTCTTCGCCGTGAGCTACCTTCGAATTGCATCGCTTCGGAGAAGTGTGCGATTCTGGAGAGCCAATCACCACCGTCGCTCAACTACAGTCCGCTGGAGGAGCGGCCAGTTGCGTCGATACTAACGTCCATCACACGAAGTCCACTATGCGAGAGCGGTTCCTACAACTTTGCGGGCATCTCAACGCTCGCATCCTCGAACCAGGGTAACCTGATGGCCGGAAATTCTCTGAAGCACTTCAACACCACCAAGGTGAGGGCGGAAGATCACTTTGCGTCCACTGCGACGTGCTACTCCAACAACCTCACCGAGCCCTTGTTCGAGACGTTCGAGCTGGCGCATCCCGATGAAGTTGAACAAAAGACATACCGGGGAAACCAAGCAAGCAGCGCAACATCCAACCTGGTGCCGAAAAGAAAGAAGCACAGAAGGATGCACCTTTGGCAAACCAGCATGTTTCAGCGATAGTTCGTGAATCCTCATCCGACGAACCTGCAGGAGGCAAGAATGCTGAAGCGAATGCAGAAACCATCGTAAAGGAAACCTACTGAACAGACCGTGTCACGCGCCTCTTCATCGCAAAAGACATTAGTCCGAAAATAACCATGGCTCACACGTCAACGAAAGAAATTGTAGCTCCAGCAAATACCAGAAAGAAGACTTGAACCGAACGGTGAGAAGCATCCAACGGCAGGAAATGTAACACGGGCTTTCAGCTGTTGCAGAAGAGTTGCAAGCTGGGCGAGTTGGAAATGCATCTTGAATGAAACCAGGCGCAAACGTAACAGGACGCAGAAAGGAGTACACAGGACAAGCGCTGGATTTTTTTTTCTAACAACTGAAAAATTTATTAGGCAGAAAAGAAATATATAGGCAGAAGATACCACACCCCCAAACACCAAAAAACAAACAAAAAAACGCAGAACACTGCGCAAACAAGATGAAACATTGCATGCCAAAATGGAAAAACAAACATGCGCCAAAATCAACTCACGAGCCCCTGAGATAGATGATCTCTTTTGCATGAAGCATTACACTTGCTTGGCTAACGCACTTATCTTTCCTATCATCAATGTGGTACGCCTCAACGATTTCCCGTGTTATCTGGCGATTATGCTTGAACAAAATGACAGTCTCAGAAAAATTCGGAGTGCAGCCACATTTCTTGCAGTGAGAAGACAAATGCGACGAGGCTGCCCCTTTCAATGATAACTGATGCTCACGTAAACGCACATTCAGGCACCGTCCTGTTCGTGGGTGGGCCTTCAAACCAGGCCCAGCGGACTACACACACAGTTCGTGGGTGCGCCTCTTCGCAGTGGGGCCGACTCTAGAGGAACCGAGCTTCGCGAAGTAGAAGCTGTAAGTGCGGCTTGTGGCCAGTCCGCCACTAAAGCTATGAGGACGGCCGCTGACTAGAAGCGAAGAAAGAAGACGCGCAGAGCTCGTTCAGGGAGAGAACAAACATGGAAGCTTGAAAGACAGTCGCAGTTTCATTACAAGCGTAACAGTCCACCATCCCTTGGCAGGAAGAATCTCTGCTGAGACTCCACGACAAATATGGCAGTGACAACCATGGGTGTGTGAGGTGGCCGTCCAAATCGAGTATGTGCCGCAGAACTTGCGCATTCTAAGGCCATCCCTCTTTTATAAACCTTCGCAAGGAACGTACCGTGCACTCCAAACAGCCACCTCTGGTGGGGTTTTTATTCCGTCAAAGGCCTTTTACACCGTATGACCGAAGGGGCGCACCGAGACTTTCCGCTGAAGCGTTCCCTACCTCAAAGGGCCGCAGCATCGAGGCCAACCGTCAGCGGATCAGTATTGTAGCCTGTGCTGTTCTACCGACACGAATATCACGGTCGCTACCAAGATTTTACGACGCCCATGAGGAGCGTCCCACATTCAACGAGCCAACTGCTCATATGGCATCATTCACAGAAGTGGGGCCACCGGTTCACGCTAAAGGCTACCCCACTATAGGAAGGGCTGCACCATTGAGGGCGAGCATAGTTAGAACACAGTCGGGGCCCCAGCGTTGGCCTTTGCTCCCAATACCAACGTCCGAACGACATCCGGGCGCGTACGGCACTCGCCATGAACACTTGATGGAATTGTACCGTGGAAATACATTAGGAGCATCCATTAGCCCTTGGTGTTCAGTTTCTCGCGAGTCCACAAATGCACTCAATGGCACCAATTCAGAAGTTAGCGCGGATACGTTCGTTGATGCTGGAGCCAAAAACTATTACCATCGATTGTGCTGATGTCTGTGCATGGTGCTAACCCGGATCCTAATCTTCGCAGTATAAATACACTGAAAACGTAGATGCGTAAGCACTTTGCATGGCTGCGATAAACGGCTTTCACGTTCACATTGGGACTTTCACGTTTCACGTTCACGCTGCGACTTTCACGTTTACATTGGGAAACACGACCAAGGGGCTTGGATCCTACCTTTTCTTTCATGCAGCGTCTAGAGTTCCGTCCGACGGCACTCTAGCTGATCGTTAGAGACATGGCTAGAGTGCCGTCCGACGGCATTACAATATTTTCGACTGGGCTAGCAATGGCCGAAGCGTCTGTCGTTATAGTGTAGAGGATCCGTCCTAGCTTCTTGATCCCAAGGATGGTGGTTCGGGACCGGCTCTTGCTTCGATTTCTTTTTCATCTTTAAAATTTAACTCTCATTTTAATGGCTTAGGTTAGTTTTGGGGGTTTAAAGGATTTTTTTGTGTGTGCGTAAAGTCATGTTATATTATGTATAGGTTAGGTTGCCTAGCTTTACGTTATCTAGAGCGATGTACTGCCAGACGCGGCAATTTTGTTACAAAACGCCGGTGGAGGTCGATATAGGGGAGCGCTTACAATGCCGTCCGACGCACTCTGCAAACGGCCTTTCTCTTCAGCAACTTCCACTGGCATGATACAACGACAGCAATCAACCCCTTACCTTTTAAGATCGTGTTAGGAGTGGGGCCTGGTAACAAAGCGTTTCCCACCACGATTTCTCAACGGCAGCAATGACTGCGTTTTCGATAGAGGAGAAAATCGAAAATGCTGGTTTGTCAAGATTTCGGCGCATGTTTAAGATCCCCAGATGGTCAAAATTCATCCGGAGCCCTCCACTACAGCGTGCTTCGTAGCCCAGGTGTAGCTTCGGCGAGTTAACCCGCGAAATGATACATAGTTAATACCATTACCCAGCATCAGCTTGTTGAATCGGAACCGAACCCGATCCCAGAACCGGAACCGAATCGGCATTTTTGCGGAATTGAATAGGAACGTGAGCTGTTTTATAGCATGCCAAACATAAAACTGAACTTAACAAGAAACTCGGTTAGCGGTTCATGACGACTAGGTTCGACCATGCCCTGTTGGTAATGGGTCACGTGCTAGTTGCTGCCTTAAGCGTAGCGTGGACCTCATGAACCCTCACCCCAATTTTTTTTTCGGATTCAGATTACTCGCAAAAATATAAACTCTCCGTTCTCGTTCGAAAAATGACGAAAGGGATGCGCAAAAAAACTGAAGCGTATGTTTACAAATTTCACGTGCGCAAAGTGTAACACTGCGTAGGTGGAATCGTCACACTGCAGTACTGCAGCACACTGCAGAAATCGTCACACTGCTTCGCTTTTCCTTTGAATGTACTGTGATTGGGTATGCGAGAAAGCGCACCAGAAGGGGGCTGTAATGCGCGCCGGCCAGGGTCTATACCCTCAAATTGCCTCCTTGAGGCACCCCACAGCTCGTTTTTAAAAGATTTTCAAAAATATTTCAAAGATCGAAAACAATAGGCTATGCACGTAGCATCAACTAACCGAACCGTAGTCCCTCTTTCGCTCTGAACCGCTTACTGCATGAGTTTCTTTGTCGCGTGAGAAAGTTTGAGTAGCCTTGATTTGTAACACAAACACCCAAAATGAGCTTAGTTTTTAAAAAGACGACGCGATTTAGATTTATTACAGCTTTTCTTGCGTATCACATATGATACACCATGCAGCTACCGGTAATTTTTTTGGACATGAAGAACAACGTAGGAGACGAAGAGAAAAAGGAAGCCGCATTGAAAAACGAATAGAAAGTAGGTGAAATTACATTTATTGCATGAAGGGGCAGCAGCTTCCTCGAAACTTCATCACTGAAGCAATTTCACTGTGATGATGACGACCTTGCTTGATGATGATGATGATGACGCTCCAGAAATACGATGATGTCACGAGTCTGTGATGACGGCGCTGCTTCATCACCCTGATTGACTGACTGACCGACAGACTGAACAAACTTTATTGAGGGATATGAAAAAGAGGGAATGGGGTAGGGGATAGAGTGGAGTGGAATGCATGGGTGCAACCCTATGTCCAGGGCCTCAGTGGCCTCCCATGATGCTAAAGCGGCAACTGCATGCTGGGAACGTTTGGTACTGTTGTAATGCCATTTTTATTTTTTTCCCGCAACGTGGTGCTCGGGTTTTAGACTCGGAACGGCTAACTTCATATCCCTTACTGCATAGCGTATCATATGTGATACGGCTCTGAATATGGTCCTCGCGGTTTATTGCAAAGTTGTTTGGCGTTCAAAGTGTCACAAGAGGAAGACAGGAGCCATTTAACACGCCAATATTTTTGGAAAAGATAGTACAGGTCAAAAATACAAGAAAAATTACATTCACCTACCACTTCGGAGAATTGAGAATGCGACGCTGCCTCCACATGCTGTGGAATACAAATGTGGTTCAAAAAAGCTTCGGACGATGGAGCCACTGCGGGTACAGTTGCCGAACAGGGTATAAACTCAAGCAAAACGTGGCAGGTTGTTTTTCTTTTTACTTGCGCTCCACGAGTGAAAAACAAATTGATGCGCATCATATGTGATAGGCTATGCAGTAAGGGGTTAACGTCCCTTCCGTCGTCTGGCCTTTCAGAAACCAGAAGTGTTTCCATTCAGAAGGCAGAAAGCCCTGTGAAACATTGTGGTCGGTTCTTAGGACGTGTAACATGCGCAAGGTCGCGTTATTTGCAGCAGGCGAATGATGATGATACCAAAAGAAAACAACTGTCAGTGTATGTTTTGCAACAAACCCTATCCCCGAACCTAGCAGCCCTACAAATGGCGTCTTGGAGGACAAGGCAAAGCTAAAGAAGGTGAAAAATGCACAAAGGCACGCGGGGAAGGGCTGTCATATTTCGGCCGAGCTCCACTCGTCCGCTTATATATTTGAGTTTTGTCTTTTTTCGGGGATGGAAATTTACCGAATAGCCTAACTCGCACTTCTACAACTACGTCCTTACGGATAAAGCGGGTCGTTGTCAGGAAATCAGGCTCCTCCTCCACAAAAGCTGTTTTTTTTTTCTGGAGATATATGGTCCCTCTCTGTTTGATATCGCATAATCTATTTAACCCGAGCTCTACAACACCCGTGGTTGCAGGGCCAGGTTGGAATCACGAAATATAACGCATTAAGGACCGGTAACTATGCCAAAATATCCACAATTCATCAGATGACATTTGCAATGGCAAATCGTTGCTTCAGGATTACATTATAATATGGACACGGCTCGTAATGTGTTTGAACCTTAACGCCATGCCCCTGGGCAGGCATCAGTTAGCTGGTCCTGTTTCTCCGCATACCCAACTTGGGGATATCAGCTGATAACTTATGAAGATGAAGGAAGTGGGCCCGAGAAGAAGAGAAGGTTGAAGATATCGAGAGGTCGCCAAGGCTAGACGTTGAAGCTCGCTTGTGGACTCAAGTTCGGCTCTGTAAATAAACGATTCTGCTAGTGGTATTGTTATACCATGAGAATGTACATTGGTTTACACGCTGCAGCCTATTTCCGCGAACAAATCATTCTTTGACCAAAATATCGATCTAATAGTTGCCATGTGGGTTGTTCTCATAACGATTTTCTTACTCTACGAATGATTTCAAGAAATCAGCCTGTGGTATTTAGGCATGTCAACTTATAATTTATCGATGGGATGACCCCGGTGTACAGGCTAACACCAGTGGTTTGCAGGCTAGGGTGCTGGATGGTTCTACGGAGAAGACTGCGGTTTCAGGAAGAGAATTGAGAGTGATTAGTAGCGCGGCATTTAACTAGCTGTACTTGGGAGCCCTTTACGCACAGTGGTTTATTCGATACAAAGCAATTCGAAATGAAGAGCCAATTACTTCAATACTTACCTCCACATCAAGCTATATATGAAGAGACTTACCGTGCTACCATGCTGTAAAGTTGACGAGATATGTGGCATTCGTGGGGCGCGTTGTTAAACGAAAAACCAAACGTCCCTTTCCTAAACGAACACGTAAAACACGCGAAGCTTAATGGAAAACACACAATGCGCGAAAACTGAGGCCGAGTTTCACCCAACGCAGCTGATAACGCAGCTTATGGAACGATCTGCCTGATAATGGAACGATCTGCCTGATAATATCGTATCGCTGACTAACCCAGAAACATTCCGAATCACCTGTACAAGCATTTTTCCATGTAAAACCACCAAACAAGAACGCTGGCATTCCTTTCTGTTAGCACCATGATGTTTTCCTTTTTCTTTCTTTTCCTTTTTTTTTGCGGTTGCGGCTACCACACTAGATGTTTTCATTGCTTGTACTTATTTTCTTGCCACTCTTGCTCGCTGTTATTATGTTCTTTTTCTCTTGTTTCCCTGACTTGTCGCTGTATTATATGTCTAGTTTTTGTATTAGTTCTCTTGCTATTTTTTGATGATCTGCCCTTTAGCCCCCCTTACCCAATGCCCTGCTGGGCCTGTAAGGTATTTTGAATAAACGTAAATGTTTAATGTTGTTTCTATTGATGACCTCTTTTTTTTATTTAATACATTTAAATATTATTTTTCTTAATTTAAAATAAATTTGAAATGTGATGTGGCTTTTGCATATAACCTTTCATAACTTTAATAACCTTCCTTTATTTCTCTTTTTTTTCTTTTTTTTCTTTTTTTACGACAACTAGTGCGTGCCTGCATAACCGTCTGCTTTTCGGCCGAACGAATCACCCCTGCTGTAACCATAGAGCTCAGAACGTGAATTCCGGTAGTTATCCTCATCATCGGAGCTCTTTAGGGTGGGCTTAACTGCGTTGCATTTATCATACTCAGATCGCACAGTCAAGTCAGCCGTTTTAAAATGGAATTTCACTCTTTATTTCTGAAAACAAAAACTTTTCATTGAAGAAAACAATGCCTTGTATTGGAAGCAACGAGGTCCACCTTGACGTTTCCACCTACCGGAACACTGACTATGTGGCAATCAGCCAATCATGTGGATGGCCTGCTATGTACTGAGTCTCTGCTGATGCACCTACGAATTTTGTGGTCCTCAGCTAATTACCGTCAGCATACACGGCCTTGTAAGCTCTCTGGAAGGGAACAAAAGCGTTGGTGGTCGCCAAAGGACTCCTGAAGGGTTCTAAATGTAAAAGCACTATTATCTTATTGAAGCCCTGAGACGCTTTCGTGTGCGTGCGCGTGCGCGTGCGTCTGTGAGTGCGCGCGCATGCGCGTGTATTTGTGCTTGCGTGCGTGCGGGCAAATCGGCACCACGTTACTTCCTACGGCAGCGCGGTACTGCGAAAACCTGTCAATCAAGGAACGCAAAAATATTATATAAGCGCCTGATACACGTTGGCTATCGTCTAATTTTGTGTAACCTGGTCAACCTTACGAGCGTAAATACCCTGTAATAGGTACGAAAACAGCTCGCAAGCGAATAAAGTGTTGAACGTTTACGGCAAAAGGTTGCCGACGAACGAACCCGCAATACAGACGACACCCGTGCAGAAAGCATGCTTTCTGGCTGGCGGTGCGTGCTGTACGAAAGCAGCTACTCACCATGGATGCCTCCACTGCTAGTGGGGCCGGCTTGTGTTCACCACCACCTGGGTTGCCTCCGAATGCCTGCGTGTTCGCCGCCTCTACAAGGGATTTTCCAAGTGTAAGAGCACCAGTGCCTGACTGACTGGTGGGGCTGTTGGCCAAGGCACCAGTGAGCGAGAGAGAGAGAGGATGACAACTTTATTACGCATTATTGTTAATCCAGAAGCCCATGGGCTGTCCAGGATGCCGTAGCCCTGGTCACAAGCAGGAGCTGGTTCTCAGAGCGAGTGTGACTGCATAGCACCCAACAATGTTCCTTCCTGCAAGCGCGGGTGGTCTACATTCTTTCCTGCAGTTAAGAAGTGGTCTTCTAGAGCGGAAGAAAAAGGAAGTACGTGGGTGTAGAGATAGCATAATGTAGACCACCCTCGCTTGCAGGAAGGAACATTGTTGGGTGCTATGCAGTCACACTTGCTCTGAGGACAAGGTCCTGCTTGTGACCAGGGCTACGGGAGCTTGGACAGCACATAGGCTCCTGGACTAAAATTATTACGTAATAAAATTGTCACTCTCTCTCTCTCACTCGCTCAGTGGTGTCTCGGTCCAACAGCGGCGCCAGTCCGGCACCGGTGCTCTTACAGTTGGCCAACGCCTTGTAGGGGCGGCGAACACGCAGACATTCGGAGGCAACCCAGGTGATCGTGAACACAAGCAGGTGCCACTAGCAGTGCAGGCATCCATGGTGAGTAGCTGCTTTCGTACAGCACGTACCGCTACGCCATCACCAGGACAACGATGTTCCCAGCGCCAAATGCCAGGTTGCCCATGGACGGGATGACCGCTTCATGGAGTCTGGCTCCAGGAGCCGGCGCCACATTACTTTGGTCCGGCGGCACACGAGATACTCCGAAACGTCGGGAGTGGCAAGATGTGCCGCCAGCGTGTACTTTCAAGCACTCCTCAAGGCAGGAACGGTCGACGAATATGTCAGTGCAGCGGCAAGGGCCAATGAAAAAGTGCTCCGTCACTATCGCACACCTTGCAGCCAGTCGTTCCATCATTACTGAATCAAGCGAAGACGAGAGCGATGAGCCGACACTGATGCTGCCGCCATGGTACGTGCTGCCAGAGTACTCTGGTGCTGCTCATCGAGCTGCTGCCTTCGACAGCTCCCGTGGAGGCCGCGTCTACGTTGCTGTCGCATCCCGAGGCGACGACAACGTCGCGAGATGGTTTTTGAAGGTGTTCTTGTTGGAACAACTCGCACGCGAGCGGAGCGAAAGCACAAATGATCCATTGATAATGACAATTCCCGTAGAGCGTCGCGCGCACCATCGGGTGATTGGCCGCGACAGTAAGTTTACAGCGCGGCACTGGATGTTAATACCGACGGATGTAAGAAAAGAGAAAAACGACAACTTCCGTGGCTCCCTGCCTGTTAAGTTCGGGCTCCGCATGTAATTAATGAAGGCTGCTGGGGGCTCATGTACCCGCGTCGCCTCCGCTGGTAGCTGCTATCCCGTGTCCCTTTCATGTAGCCGCACGGACGCCAAGTTCGGAGACGCGGAGAGCGTCTTTTGTGCCCGTCCTTTTGTGTGTCAAAAGACGGGGGCGATTAGCCTGAGTATCTCTGTCGCGTCGGAGGTGGCTGGGTCATTCGGCATGACAAGCTGACGGGAAGCTGAATGATGGTGTGTCTCATAGTGACGGAAAGGCGCGCGGTGTAAGTTTTTGAGAATCTGCGAAGCCGGCACCGGGTGCGCTCCGTTGATGGGTCGTTCGCCTCGATGACGATCGCCTGGGCTGGCAGCGTCTCTTCCCGTGGGCTGTTCAGGCGGGCGGCGGTGCCCCTTTAGTCTGGGAGGGGATTAGCCCCGACTCCCTCTTTGTCCCGGCGCGCGCGCGCAGACAAGGCGCCAAGGCGAGGACGCGGGGGGAGGTCAGCCGCACGAAGACCGCTCCAAGCCGTCGGCTTGGCTTTTAGCAGATGCCGCCCGCTGAACGTAATGGTTGGTCCACTTTAGGCCGCAGATGTCCTGTATTTGCTGGCCGGGTGCAAAAGCGTGCGTGGGAAACGCACTATGAGTGCATAAGAGAGAGGGTTGGGTCACGTGACCGCAGGTGGGGACACATGTGTGATTGGCTGGTTCCTGTGGCCAATCAATGGGTTTCTATTAATTGTGTAGCGGCGCCCCAGCAGCTTGCGTCGTCTGCTGCCGCAAACGGGCACGCTCCAGGAACGATGACGCTGGGGCCGAGCCACGAGTGGCGAGTGCTGACCACGCGCTTGCGGCGCGCGCTGGGCACGGACGTGGAATAAAGCGGGGCCCCCAGTTTGGGTCCACGGCGCTGTAGCGTGCAGACGTGTGTCTTCTCATCTCTCTGTCGCCGTCGCGACATTGGTGACCCGGACGTTGCAGCGGAGCCACGTACTCAGAATGGACCCTCCCCGCTACGCCAGCGGTCCTTCTGAGTCCTCCGCTGCCTCTTCACCTGGCATCTCCGCCGTCGCTTGCCGTTTGCCCCCCTTCAGCGCTAAGCACCCCGACGTGTGGTTCCTTCAGGCCGAGGCAAGCTTCCGAGTGAGTCACATCACGTCGCAAGAGACCCGCTTCAACCATCTACAACAGTCACTGCCTATTGAGATCGCGGTTGAGGTTCGTGACATCCTTGCCAACCTGCCTACCACGAACCCTTAAGACACGTTGAAGGCTGCCATCTTGAGCCGCACGAGCCCTTCGGAACGGCAGCGTTTCCAGGGGCTGCTTTCTGCAGAGGAGTTGAGTGACCATCGACCTTCGCAGCTCCTTCACGAACTGCAAACCCTGCTCGGCGACGCACCTTCTGCCACGGACTCCCGTTTGTTGAAGGAACTTTTCCTGCGACGGCTCCCCTCTTCTGTGCAGATGATCCTCGCGACTGCTTTTGACCTTCCCTTATCCGCGTTGGCCGCGCATGCTGACAAGATAATGGAAGTCGCCACGTTGCATCCGCCTTTGTCCACGGTGGCATCCGCTCAATCTTCCGACCATACCACCGTGGCGGCGCCTGCTACTCCTTTGCCCTCACCGCTATCCGACGACCTCGCCGCTCTCCGAGAGCGCATGCAAAACTTGGAGGAGCTTGTCGCCTCGGCTGGTTACAGCTCGCCGCCGCCTCGCAACCCTCGAGCTCGCCGGTTTTGCCCTTCTCGCCGTACCCCGTCTCCGCAAGTATTTCGCCAGGAAGGCACAACGCGCCAGCCACCTCAACACCCTGATTCATTGTGCTGGTACCATCGCCGCTTCGGTGCAGCGGCGCAACGTTTCACCCGTCCTTGCGGCTGGCCGGGAAACGGGACGAGGGATCGTTAGCGGCGGCGACCGATTCAAAGCCAGCGACAGTCGCCTCTTCTACATCACAGATGCAACCAGTGGTCAACGTTTCCTAGTTGACACTGGTGCTGAAGTGAGTGTGCTCCCCGCTAATTCCTGTGACCGCACTCAAGCACCACTGTGCCATCTCCAAGCTATTAACAAGTCCAGCATTCCCGTGTACCGAAAAAAATCCCTGATGGTAAACATCGGCCTACGCCGTGCGTTCCGCTGGATTTTTCTCGTGGCCAACGTGAGTCACGCCATTCTAGGAGCCGATTTCCTTTCGCACTTCGGCCTCCTGGTTGACATGGCCCGAAAAAGAATCCTGGACGCCACAACCGGCCTTTCTGTCATCGGCAAATCGTCTCCAGTCCATCCGTTCGCATTCACGCTTCTTTGCGACCTACCTTCTCCGTACCGGGAATTGCTGAACGAGTCCGAAAGTGCTGTACCGTTGCTCAGTGGGAGAAAGCTTCTTCGAAAAGAAACCGAGCGGGTGCCAGCTGCCGCGGATGTGCTGCTGAAGTACACTTCCAAGTCTCCCGAGTGCAGTCTTGAATGGTCTGAAGCCGCTGATCGCGCATTCACTACCATCAAGGAGCGCCTGGCCTCTTCTACCCTCCTCGTGCACCCGCGCCACAACGCTCCCACAAGCCTGATGGTAGATGCTTCCCACTGTGCGATTGGAGGTGTACTTCAGCAGCACATCCGCGGCAGCTGGCACCCGCTCGGTTTCTTTTCGAAGAAGCTTTCTCCCAGTGAGCAACGGTACAGCACTTTCGGACGGGAACTCTTGGCGGCATACCTCGCTGTGAAGCATTTCCGCTTTTTCCTCGAAGGCCGCAGCTTCGTGATCTTCACCGATCACAAGCCTCTTACGAACGCCTTCAAGTCATCGAAGACTACATATTCTCCCCGAGAGACGCGACATTTGGCTTATCTTGCAGAGTTTACGACGGACATTCGGCATGTCAAGGGAGTTAACAACATTCCAGCCGACGCCCTTAGCCGTATTTCCGCCATACAGCGCTCCGGTTTCACTTCCCAGGAGTTGGCCCAAGCCCAAAGCGATGACGAGGAGCTCCGAACTCTACGTTCTTCAAACAGCTCCTCTCTGCAACTCGAGGACATTCTATGCCCTGATTCGGGAATCAGCATCGTTTGCGACATTGACCCGGTCTCAGGCCGCAAACGGCCGTACCTTCCTGCGTCTCTCAGGCGCATTGCCTTCAACTCTATTCACCGTCTCTCTCATCCTGGAGTTCGTGCCTCACGGTGTTTGATTGCCGAGAGATACGTCTGGCCGGGCATGAATACCGACGTACGCGCCTGGGCCCGTTCCTGCCTCGCCTGCCAACAATGCAAGGTCTCTCGGCATACCACATCGCCTCTGGCTACTTTCCCACTACAGGACTCAAGGTTCTCCACAATTCACGTGGACCTTGTTGGCCCACTACCACCATCTAAGGGCTGCCGCTACATCTTGACAGTGATCGACCGTTTTACCCGCTGGCCGGAGGCTTCTCCAATCGACGATATTACGGCTGAGACTGTTGCTTCCACGCTTATGTCGACGTGAATCACCCGTTTTGGCGTGCCGTCGGAGATAATCACAGACCGTGGCCGCCAATTTGAGTCCACACTCTTTCGCCGCTTGACATGCCTACTCGGTGTTACTCACCTAAAAACAACGGCCTATCACCCTCAAGCCAACGGCATGGTCGAGAGGTTTCATCGTCAGCTCAAGGCCTCGCTGATGGCTCACGAATCACCTGAGCAGTGGGCAGTTCACCTTCCTCTTGTGCTGCTAGGATTGCGCACTGTCATCAAAGATGATCTTGGTTGTGCCGCATCCCAAATGGTCTACGGCACGTCTTTGCGATTACCAGCAGACTTCCTGGTCCCTCCACAGCCTCAAGATAACCCTTCCTATCCTGGCCCATCCTACGTAAAGGATTTAACCCGGTTTTTCAGCTATATCCGTCCCCAACCGCCACGGCCGTGTTCCACAAAACCCACTTTTATTCACCCAAGTCTTTCTGTCAGCCAATACGTTTTCATAAGTGTCGACAGTGCCCGCCGGCCACTTCAACCGCCCTACACCGGCCCTCATCTCGTCATTTCACGCGGCGAAAAGACGTTTACAGTTCGCGTTAACGGCCGCGACACTGTCGTTTCCATCGATCGCCTCAAGCCCGCTTTCACAGAGGCTGAACCGCCTGCCTTCGACACCACCATCCACCACTCCACCCTGAACACCACCACTCTCCCCTCCGTTCGCAGCACCACCCGCGAACATCCCAGTGCAAAGACTGTCCGTTTTGCCGACACTCCGTCTGAAGAGGGGGGGGCTATGTGGCGGCGCCCCAGCAGCTTGCGTCGTCTGCTGCCGCAAACGGGCACGCTCCAGGAACGATGACGCTGGGGCTGAGCCACGAGTGGCGAGTGCTGACCTCGCGCTTGCGGTGCGCGCTGGGCACGAGCGTGGAATAAAGCGGGGACCCCAGTTTGGGTCCACGGCGCTGTAGCGTGCAGACGTGTGTCTTCTCATCTCTCTGTCGCCGTCGCGACATTGGTTGTGTAAAGGGTTTTTCTCTCTTTCTTGTACGCCCCCTTTTTGGAGGCGGGGTTTTTGTTTTCAAAACCGGCGTGTTGGGTTTTCTCGAGGGTCGGTCGAGAGGGGATCTAGTTCAGTATAGATCTCGGCCGAACAGGCTGCTGCTGGCAGAGTGACAATGTAGCCGTCACTCTGACCTGATGTAAACTTGGAGTAATGTAAATAGTGTAAATAAAGCTAATATCCAGCATGGAAGGCAGTCCTCATCCCTCACCCGCTCCAAGCATCGGTCGTCGGTCATCGGAGCGAGTCGAGATCGTCCTCTCGGCTCGCGCATCAAAAGAACATTACTATTTCGTCTCCATCAGTTCGCCAAGAAGATGGAGAGGCGAAATTTAACTGGCGCAGTCGGCAGGATGACCACGACCATGGGCTGGGGGCTGGTAGGGCATTCCGGAGGGACTCCTTCAACGCAAAGTTCGGCACGGACCAGCGAGCCCAACTCCAAGCATCGACGGGGCGGCACCTCAGCGGGAGGCCTCGTGAGCTCCGGCTCAGTGCGGCAGCAGCCGCGATTCAACGGCAACGGGGCGACACCTCAGCGGGAGACCCAGTGGGCTCCGGCCCAGGGCGGCGGAAGCCGCGGTTTGACGAGGCGACACCTCGGCGGGAGGCCTCGTGAGCTCCGGCTCAGTGCGGCGGAAGCCGCGGTTCAACGGGGCGACACCTCAGCGGGAGACCTCGTGGGCTCTGGCCCAGGGCGGCGGAAGCCGCGGTTCAACGGGGCGACACCTCAGCGGGAGGCCTCGTGGGCTCTGGCCCAGGGCGGCGAAAGCCGCGGTTCAACGGGGCGACACCTCAGCGGGAGGCCTCGTGGGCGCCGGCCCAGGGCGGCGAAAGCCGCGGTTCAACGGGGCGACACCTCAACAGGAGGCCTCGTGGGCTCTGGCCCAGGGCGGCGAAAGCCGTGGTTTAACGGGGCGACACCTCAGCGGGAGGCCTCGTGGGCTCCGGCGTAAGCCGCGGTTCAACGGGGCGGCACATCAGCGGGAGGCCTTGTGGGCTCTGGCGCAGGGCGGCGGAAGCCGCGCTTCAACGGGGCGACACCTCAGCGGGAGGCCTCTTGGGCTCCGGCCCAGGGAGCACGGCCCCATCCCAGCGGCGAGAGTGGCGCATCGGGTCCACGAGCTGCTGCATCAGCGACACTGCGACCCAGCCGAACCCGGAGCGAGCACAGGTGGGCCCTGATTTGTTTTCTCCGGGTTCACCATGGCCACTATGCTAACGGGATGTCGCGGCACCGACCGAAAGGTTAGTGCCATTGTGCTCGAGATTGAGGAGTTGAGAGCGGAGATAGCTCTCAAAAATGCGCAGCACGCTTTCGAAAAAGCAAGGCTAGCGGGTAGCAGGGGCATGGGTAGCTGGTCCGAATGGACAGCTGAAGAGCTTAGCGCTCAATTAGCCCAAGGGAGAGCGGAGATCGCTTACGAAAAAGCGAAGCTTCGCAGGATTGGTAGACTCGAAGACGATACCAATGGTTTTACAGTGTTCGTTCCTTCGTGGGCGCTTCGGACGCCACGGGATAAGGAGAGTGGGAATGCAGTGAAGGTGGCCGAAGCCACCCCAGTTGTTGAGCAACACCGTAGCGTTCCCACTGCTACAGATGAGATCGTGGAATCTCGCGAGGCAGATGTCTTAGCTGCCGAACTTCTTTCTGTGGAGGCGGACAATGAACAGCCGTCTGTCGCCGAGGCAGCACAAGGGGCATGCAAGGGCAGCGGAACGGCGTGCCTAATTGTTGAGCTTCCGTGCGCAAATCATGAAGGTGCAGGCGGCCCGCGGCGTCTTGCGCGTAGGTCGTTTCCGACGGGCCCAAGAACACGGAAGGCGGGGGCAGGTGTGGCGGCACAGGTGCGACAACGTCGTACGGGTTACCGCCGCGTAGGGTGTTCCTTTTCTCCCGGGAGCACAGGATGCCGCGTGCCAAACCGGGGTTTGTGTAGAATCAGCTGGTGGCGTATGAAACGGAATCGGCTTCCGTGCGACGGTCGGTGTGTGCCGCCGTGGAAAGGGGCGTTTGCGCTGAATAGTGTGCAGTGCTAGACAGGAACGGTTCAGTGTTGTTTGTCGCACACTTAGTTGTTAGCGTATTTCTTTTTTCTCTAGGTGTGCAGGGATCGCTCAGATGAGGATTACTGTTAGTTTTACCTGTACTGTCGTTCTTCCCCTTGTTGTTATTCTTTTGTGTGTGCGTGTGTTGGTTGCGTTCAGCTGTCGTAAGGCGTGTGATTTTCAAGTAGCTCAGCTGGGTGGTTTTAACGCTGTCTTCTTGAGGAGTGGAGCCGCTGTTACAGCACGGTAGGGAGTTTACCTCTGGGTACAATGTCGAGTGCCTTCCTTTATTTGCGCTCGTTGGCATGTGGCCATGGTGGGCCATGGAATGTGCAAGTAGGGCCCCCTTGTGGCGCTTGTGTGCGAACTAGTGTCTGAAGTACTGAAAAATGAACTTTCAGTACATCGAATGTGGACAGCAAGTGAACTTTAACAGGGACGAACAATCTGTGTCGCATCCCGAAAGAACCGGCGTCCGCGAGTGCGTGAAGAGAACTGTCTTTGAACGTTTTGTTGTTGGTACAGGGATAGCGTCATTTTGTGTGTTTGGGTTTGTTTAGGTGTCTGTTTCTTTCCTTAGAGTGAAAGAATGTCCCTCTATGCGCTGAACGTTTAAGAATGGATGGTGTCATTTATTCAGTTGTCAAGTTTGAACATTTTACCCTCCGTGGGGTTGATTGCCTTTAATGGTAGATGGTGCCATGAGTTTGTTCTCACGGGCCCTGTAGTTGAGTGCTTTCTTTTATCGTTTGATGTTGCACAAGCAACGGCTACGCCAAGGCACTAAGTGTGCCGTGTGGTATCTGTTGTTAGTGCAGTTGGCCGGCTGTTAGGGTTGGTAACGTTGGTGTGTGCCGTAGTATTGTGGTAATGTCTTAGGCGACGCAGAATGTTATTACCGTGCCTATTGCCAGAGATGTTGCGCGTGCGACTCTCGTAACTGCTTGTGTATGTTTTGTTTAGTTCTTGCTCTGCAGTAAGACATAACGTGCAGTCAGAGTTAATGTTCTACGTACAGCTAGTGTACGGACAACATTCTTAGTGCGGAGGTGTTAAGTTCGGGCTCCGCATGTAATTAATGAAGGCCGCTGGGGGCTCATGTATCCGCGTCGCCTCCGCTGGTAGCTGCTATCCCGTGTCCCTTTCATGTAGCCGCACGGACGCCAAGTTCGGAGACGCGGAGAGCGTGTTTTGTGCCCGTCCTTTTGTGTGTCAAAAGACGGGGGCGATTAGCCTGAGTATCTCTGTCGCGTCGGAGGTGGCTGGGTCATTCGGCATGACAAGCTGACGGGAAGCTGAATGATGGTGTGTCTCATAGTGACGGAAAGGCGCGCGGTGTAAGTTTTTGAGAATCTGCGAAGCCGGCACCGGGTGCGCTCCGTTGATGGGTCGTTCGCCTCGATGACGATCGCCTGGGCTGGCAGCGTCTCTTCCCGTGGGCTGTTCAGGCGGGCGGCGGTGCCCCTTTAGTCTGGGAGGGGATTAGCCCCGACTCCCTCTTTGTCCCGGCGCGCGCGCGCAGACAAGGCGCCAAGGCGAGGACGCGGGGGGAGGTCAGCCGCACGAAGACCGCTCCAAGCCGTCGGCTTGGCTTTTAGCAGATGCCGCCCGCTGAACGTAATGGTTGGTCCACTTTAGGCCGCAAATGTCCTGTATTTGCTGGCTGGGTGCAACAGCGTGCGTGGGAAACGCACTATGAGTGCATAAGAGAGAGGGTTGGGTCACGTGACCGCAGGTGGGGACACATGTGTGATTGGCTGGTTCTTGTGGCCAATCAATGGGTTGCTATTAATTGTTTAAAGGGTTTTTCTCTCTTTCTTGTACGCCCCCTTTTTGGAGGCGGGGTTTTTGTTATCAAAACCGGAGTGTTGGGTTTTCTCGAGGGTCGGTCGAGAGGGAATCTAGGTCAGTATAGATCTCGGCCGAACAGGCTGCTGCTGGCAGAGTGACAATGTAGCCATCACTCTGACCTGATGTAAACTTGGAGTAATGTAAATAGTTTAAATAAACCTAATATCCAGCAAGGAAGGCAGTCCTCATCCCTCACCCGTTCGAAGCATCGGTCGTCGGTCATCGGAGCGAGTCGAGATCGTCCTCTCGGCTCGCGCATCAAAAGAACATCACTATTTCGTCTACATCAGTTCGCCAAGAAGATGGAGAGGCGAAATTTAACTCTGCCATAGGAGGACTGATTTATTAAGTGAGCATTTTATGGGCTCGCCCTGTCATCGTAGCTCGCTAACAGCCGTTGCGCCTCCCGAAATCAGGCGACGCAGCGAGATAATGGACCCAAGTACAGCCTCCTGTACCATCGTCAGGGGTCACGATGAGGCTTCAAAAACTACGCCGTTTAAATAGCCATAACCGTTCGAACCTCGTGAACCACTGGCGCTTGTCATACATGTGGCCGTTGTTTAGCGCAAAGAAAATTGCAGGTACAGTTCAGGCAAAATCTGTGTACATAACCGGCAGCCACGGCGTTCATTCAGTTAGAAGCAATACTTGGGTTGGTTTTTACGAGAGTAAGTGAAAAAAGCGGCTGTGGAAGAAAAAAAATAGCGCGTTCGAAATGAAGCAGAAAGGTTCCCGCCGCGCAAAAAAAAAGAAAAAATGGCGCGTTCGAAATGGCGCAGAATGGCTCCAGCCGCTCAAAAAACAAATTAAGCGTTTGAAATCATGCAAAATGGTCCACTATACGAAATCAAAGCCACCACAAAAAGAACAGAACTCCTGCTGGCGTAGTTTCAGGCAGGGGCGCTCGAGCACTGCGAAGGCGGGAAATTTTAAATGCATTGAGTGGCAGCAGTGAGCGGAAAACGGCGCTGCAACCAATTATGGCGAATCACTGCTGTACGCTTCTGAGAGCTTCCACATTGAGTGGAACGGCTTTTATTTTTACCTCTTAGGCTCCCCTTTTTCCGCCGTAGTAACGTGAAGTCCTCCTCTTCTGGGTGCCAGGGGATGGAAGGGTTTATTTCTAATGAGGCGGCTAATTCTTTGAATGATGTCGATGAAAACATTTATTGTGCAGAGTGGAAGGTTTTATGGTGCCTTTCCAATAGGAGGACTCCGTAGTCCAGGAATCCTTTTTTTTCCTGCCAGACGACCCCTGGGGACCAGGCTATTCTGTTCTTCAAGACCAAAGCTGATGAGCAAGCTTTGCCACTACTCTTATGTAGGGAGTGAGGAGGTGGGATGGTGTGCTTCTGCATTCCCAGACCATGTGGTATAAGGTTGAGGGCGAAAGGCAGCAACGGCAGTCTTGAGGGTATTGGGTGGGATAGAGTTGATGAAGTGGCGTGCCATAGGGAAACGTATTGGTTTGTAGGCGACGGCAGGTTACTTCTGCTTTGTAGTTTTTCTACGGCCACCTGATTTTCATCCGCGGCATTTTATCTCTGGCGTGGGTCATGCACGTAAAACCGCATATCGATGATGCCAGTGTCCGTTATCACATACTTAAAAACTACAAGTGCGCCGGACTGGGCAAGTTGGTAAATGGTTGGATGGTCTCAGCGCCGTGTATCGTATTTTTGCTTCTCTATCTTCGTCTTGGATGCGCTGTTTTCACCAATAAAAAATAAACCCTTTTAAACAATTTGAATCATTATAATTTTTAAATCAAGTCCTGTAAATAATTTCTACCCAGTATTCAAATACGAGTTTCGGAAACAAATGTCGCGGCTACACATCCAACACTTTTTGCGCCCACTGCAGAGAATATATTGTTTTCTTCCATTGACATGGCTACACCGGCGCGGCTGTCAGCGTGGTTGTCGCGTCGTTTCTCTTCAACGCTTCAACGATGCGTATGCGCTCTGATCCGTCGGCCTTGCCTGAATTAATTAATTCTTGCTCGCCCTTTTTCTGGACCACGACACTGGGTATCTTCCACGGAAAGGTGGCCGCACTGGTTTATTCTGACATTTATTATTTAGTCATTTATTTATCATTGTACCTACAGCGCCTTTCCAAGTCATTTCATTGGAGAGGGGAGGGAGAGAAAATAGAAATTCGTACATAAAAACAGGCAAACAGAAATATGATTCAAAGCACAATAACGAGCCAAAAGTAGGCATTGTCGATGAAAATTCATTACAATGATCACCAAAATACATCATTAGACGTGATTGATAGAACATCATTGGGCAACTTACTCCATTCGGTAATGATTTTGGTAAAGTAATAATTTTTATACAATTGGGTTCTACAATGTATTTCTTTTATTTTACAGGTATCTGTTCTTTATACATAGTCTGAACTCATCAAAGAACCACTTCTGCCCCTTCGAGTTCTGTAATGAAATATAATGTGAAAATTTTAGCCTGAGGACTTGCCTACGATACTGAAGCGAAAACCCACCTATGTTATGCTTAGCGGTGGACACACTGAAGTTCTTTGAGTAGTGTTAAAAACAAAGCGTGTAGCTCAGTTTTACACTCTTTCTAGTGTTTAGATATCAGATTTTATACTAGGATCCTATACCCTACAAGCAAACTGAATTATTGGACGAACATTGGTCTTGTGCAGCAAGTCCAATTACCCATTTAGTCTTCACTGGGAAACGTTTCGCATTACGACGTACGAAGCAGAAAACAGGACAGGCTGTCATACCCACATAATTTACACGACGGTGCCTAGACAGGCCAGAGGTAAGGTAGTATACACCGAGATATTTGTGTTCAAATGGAGGGCTAAGAGATGTGCCATTAACAGCGTAAGATTAAATATGAGGCGTTTTCTTTCTGGTGAAACACACGACACAGATTTTTGCAGGTTTACGACCATTCTCCAAGGTTGCCGCAAATCAAATAGCCTGCTCAGATCATGTTGAAGCGCGGTGCAGTCATAACGGGGATTAATATTATGATATAGGATACAACCGTCCGAAAACAATCCTATTATTTGCAGCCGATTGTTTGCAGACGTTTCCAGCATTTTCGAGACGTTTGCAGAGATTTGGGACACGAGCTTCTATCCTGTTATGCACTCTTTCTATTTATCTTGTGCCACTTCAAAAAATTCAGTTAAATCTTCCTCGTCCGGAACTTGAATTTTCCCTACTTTACTTTTTTTTTGTGGTTGTTCTTTCTTTCGTGTTCCTTCATTATTACGCATATTCAATGACTTAAAGTACAGACTTCTGGAAAATAACCAACCAACAAAAAAATTTGCTGGTGAAGTGGGGATTCCGCAATAAAATAATTGGTGTCAAATTAACGAAGACGACTTTATTTTGTTTACTTTCTCCACCAGCAAGTCGAGGTGTTTCTTTAAAACTCTGGACAGCAATCTTCAAGTGATCCAGAACAAGTGCAACTTGAGACAGTCTACTTACTGACCTTGCCCAGCCGTATGAAGTTACATTCTGGGGCTCAAATGACCTTTCCGTTCACTACATGAAAGTTTTCAGCCACCACCTAGAGCCCTTTAGAAGCTAGAAACGTTCCCCGTATCGATATCTTCGTGCCCGCCGCCATATTCATGGCGAGTTACAAAGATATCGTACAATTGTTGCTGATCTTTAAGAATTGCGAGAGCATCTCAACCCTCTCCCTCGCGAACATCCAACTTGGCCCGATGCGCTCACCTTGCTCCATCTTCCTGTTTCGCCTCCCTTCACTGGCTGCACATACAACGCCTGCAAGCGGTGCCGGATGTCACAACACCCGGCGAGGCGGCGCAGAAGCAATTGCAGCGATGTACTACGACTTTACGTCACTCTGGCAACGTTGGCATCGTTTCGAAGGTGGCTCTCTGATTTTTTTTTTAGCTATCTTTCTTCGGCTCTCTCTTTACTCTGTCGTTATGTCCTCTTCTGTCACTCCCTAGGTTGACAAATAGACGGGGGTCTGCGGAAGGACGGGAAACTTTTGCCGACATTACCCATTTATTGCGCATGCAAAAATAAAACACCTAAGCAACCTGCATTGCGAATCGCTTCGTCAAATGAAACTATATTTATTGAAGAAATATTTAAACCATACGACTTGACAAAACAAAACGAAATACCCGCGGTGCATAGGGGAGTTCAAACTTGCGTTCATGCAGGTCATATTGCAGCAGTGCTGACAACATCTATCTAATCAAATCATACCCGAGGGGTCTCCATTGGCTTACATAAAATTGAACACGTTTTTCAAATTAAATGAAAATCACTAGGCTAATGTGTCTTCCACGACTTGCTTAGAGTGCAGACCGGACCATTCGCACATGGCCGTGGTTGCATAGCGCTACTGAATTTTTAAGCAAATATTATATGGCTAGGTTTGCATGTATTTCTCATGACGCGAACAAAATGTAATGTGCCTCTGACGCAAGAAGCGCCCGATAGCGGCTGATGTTGGAAACGGGATATCAAGGCGTGGGTTCTATTTGGCACGCGGTCACTGTAGAAAAGGAAGACGACAATTCAGCGGGCGTACTCAGAAAAGCACACTGCGCGAGAGCATGAGCAGTAGTCATTTGATCGAAGAGGAAGAATCACAGTTGCTCCGTAGAGAATTCTGGGCCCTCGACTCGCAACAGCTGCCGCGATATCTTAAGGGGTATGCGAGAGCACGCAAGGTATCTTCCGATGCAGGAATGGAGCTCGAAAACGGGCATCAAACTTTGCCGAGCTTGGGCATTGTTTCATGAGGGTCAACGGGGCAATAAAAACTAAAGCGGGAAACGTAGTCAGGATGACGGTGTTATGAGTACCGTTGGAGCGCACGGAAGGCAGCATTTACCTGTTAACGAAAGACGCATCCAAGTTTGCAGGAACCAGTCCGTCAGGCAAGCTCACAGCACTGCAAATTTAGCGAGAATGTATGACACTTTGTGCTCGATGTCTGCACAGGTTCACTTTATACCAAAGCCCGGGAGCGAAATTTGCATTGGGGACCTGATGCCGGTCTTGCTCATACCGTGCTCGGGTAAACTCAGAAACAATAATTCACAAACTCTATACAAGCGCACTGAAAAAGAAGTCGCAATTCCAAACATCATGTTAAGCTTCAAAACAAACCTATCATTCTAGCGTGTCTTCGTACAACTCGAGGAGAACATAATCGATACGTTAAGAATCAACGTAATTAAAGCACTGAATTAGCACTGGACTTCAAGGACCCATTCGACAACGGCGAGAATACGTTCAAGAACACTTAGCAATTGGAGGAAAGTCAATCCAGCGTAAACCTATAATTCAGCAGCATTCAGAAATTCAAGAAAGAAATTCCAACGACGAGGAGTTTTGGGAGTAGTACAGCATTTTTTTCTCTCAAATATTCGACATTTGCCATGGTGGGTGAGGAAAGTCTGAGTACACGCGAATAACTGTGAAGGAGGGGTGTTGCATTAGTTGAAACCCTTTGGATCCACTTTCTGAACAACCCTCTTGACCAAATGCCACTAACCCTACCTGCTCCTAAAAATAAGGGCAGTAGAGAGTTTTAGGTGGCCGTTAATAACGGTCTGCTCATATATCCTTGGGGTCTGGTTAGCACGACCGCAGTAACTTTAGGTGAACGATATCACTGGGTTTCCTTAGACGGAGAAACATTCGCGCCGCTTGTCGTGCCCTCTGGTTGTTCAACGGAAAACTGCTGCTGCGCCCAAGGACGCCCATTTTTTTCCGCGCTGTGTAGGCCCTGTTTCTTCTGTGGCACCCTATGCTGTAGGTAAAACGGAAACGCAGGAAGGTCGAGATTTAGGCACACGTTAAAGATCCCAAGGAGGCTTAAATTAATTCGTAGCCAACCACATCGGTGCCTGCTTGATATCACAGGTGTAGCATGGGCGCGGAACGCCCTCACCTGCAAATTTGAATTTGTTTCTGTTCAAAGAAAAACTACGCCCAAAGAAACCTATTTATCCATACTCTGACCATTGAACTAAAAACAGTTGTAATTGCCGCTTGTATTTTTCTTGACGAATTTTTTTCTCTGCACCAATATAATTGTCGTTATTAGTTAATAGGAAAAAAACTGCTGAACTTTTCAATGACAAAGGCAAAGCTGGCCTTCTTGGAGCTGTTGGGAAGTAGGCACCCGCTTCTGGCAACAGTTTTCTCCTCTATTCTGAAAAGTGCCTCAGCTACAGGGCAATATTCAAAATACGTTCTCTCTGGCCTCGTTGCAATGGGAACAGATAGTAGATCCACTATGCTTGGCGGTGTTTCACATTGGCCCACGTGGCTCGCTTTCCTCTCATAGCTCGTTTAACATTGACTAAGTGAGCGATGGTGCCCCATTTTATTTTTAAGCAGGGTGACACCAGCACAAAATCCTGAGCTACTTCCTGAGGTTGTGTACATTTCCAAGAGAGTTCCTGTGCCTGCATACGCCTGCAGATGGGGTGTGGTGTATGAGATTGCTTCGGCTGGCCTTACCCACCATGCTCTTCGAGCTGGAGCATGCATTTTGAAGGCACTACACAGTCCTGTCGAGCGCTATATACTACGTTCTCATCCACATAGACCACAATTTCAAGTCCCCTTCTTCGTGCCTTCAACAACCACCCGGCAATTTACGCAAAAACGAGTTACGTGTACTTTGCAGGTCTACAGCCAAGGAAAAGTAAAATGCGAACGCATACTTATGAACGGGAAGACACAAATCGCGCAATTTTTTTCTACGCACGTCAAATTGTCGCCTCACTATATAAAAGCAGCACAATTTGTAAACGTGGGTTTCCAAATATAGCACAACCGGATCATTATCTGAACTCTAGAACCAAAATTTTCACATTTGCGTGTTCTGGTTCATATTTTCGGGTTCGCTTTTTATTTATTCGTAATTGTGCACTGACAGGGAACGCGCCTGAAAAATTTCTGCTCGTTTAGCGACGGTACGGCACTAGCAATGTGTCTCCCATCAAGAAATCACAGGTCTCTATTTCTCAGGTCCCAAGTCCTTCCAACCCGATAATGTCAAGCCGTTATGTGCTCCAACGGAACCATTTGCTAGCTCGATGGGCCATACGCCAAACGTTTACATGGCGTATTTGAGTCCACGTAGCTGCAAGCATCCATCATGCATTTACAGAGTGACATGCTTGTCTACAAGAAAAGTCCAATATAACATTAGAATTCTCGAATAATTTAAAACATATTTAGGCATGTTTTATACCAATTATACGCATCTCCACTTTTTGACTGTTGAAAATATCTTTCTGGCTATTTTTATATCCATTGGCTGTAATACAATAATTCGAATTTGGATTTTCGGTTCGTATGCTAATCGTCCGCATTGCAGTCTCATTTTTGTGCTTTTCTTCGTTGTAATAGTGGCTCACGGTTATCATTGGTTTCACACCATATTAGCTTTACCGCGCGTGCCACTCACAGCAATGTATGTGACGTGTAGCAGGCAGCGTGGGATTTGTTCGTGTCCATTACATAATTATTTCACCCATAGCAAACTAGTTGCATGACCGAAGGGTTGCGACCATGGGGCAACTAGCACAACGTGCATTCGTTGGGCAGGGAAATGAATTATCACTGAGATGGACGCCATACAGCTTTAACTAAAACTTTTCCTTGCTTATTTTTCCTTTTGAATGCGAAAGGGTAAGTTAACAGCATCGGTCGAAGTGACTTGCTGGAACAAGTCACTTTATAGCCATTAGCCAAACACAAAAACCGCTGTGTAAGAATTCTCGTGTCGTTGTACTGAGCGGTGCTCTTATCGTTGTGCTCTTGATTTCCGTTCCAGCGACCGGGAAACAATTCAGAGGCGGCAATCAAAAGTATCGAAATGGGCTCACCGGAATTACTAACGGCCATGGACATGCAACCATCAAGTTACACCAAGCAGTCTGACGTAACCCCGGCAGGATTTTGGCTTCTGCGATCCCGGGCTGCCGGTGCTGGTGGTCCACTTAATACAAAACGGTGCCGGTAAAAGAGCTGGAGATTCTTTTTTGGGTACCGTCTGGCTCGTAACCCCGTAACCAGCGTTGGCAGATACCGGGAGCCTTCGAAACCAGAGGATTGAGCTGGCAGAAACCCAGTGGCTTAGAGACCTGTAGCCTGCTTTTTTTTGAACTCCTGGCACGGTACCAAACACAAACACAATACGAAGCGTCTCTGCTCCAGCGCCGTAATTTCGGCTACGCACACATGGTGATGAACACGTGCACACGGCGGACACATGCCGATATAAAAATGATATAAAAAGTATGGCCAGCGATTACTGCCAAAATAATCACTGCAGTATATAAGAAGATACTTACTGAAACTAGATATTAGATTTTACTTGCTGATGAAAACGCATGTTTGCTTAATTTTAAACATGGATCTCCAACGCACACATTGTTGAAGAGCTCCCAGCTTGCCTCTAAATAAGTTAACGTCTCACATAACATTGCACGGACGTGGCAGCACTCTTAGCTGGAATTTGTATAATACAATTTACAGCACAGTAAAAGTTAAGTGGAAATGGGGCGATTTCTAGGAGTAATAATAAATAATTGGATTCTATTTCGGTAGATGAACCCAGGGGGACACTGCGGATTACAACTTTCCATGCATGCCTATATTTACGAATAAAACGTTGCAGTAAGACCTTTCCAAGGTATTATTTATATTTGTAAAAACAGAAACTCTCCGCCTTCCCTTACACTCAAATTCCAAACATGTATTGTTAAATACGTCAAAATGGAAGACTGAGAATACTTCCCCAACACACACACACATTCACAAACAAAACAATGTAGTAATATGAAACCTTCTTAACGTCTTGTTTACATTTGTAAAAAACAGTAAAAAACCATTTCTGATGCTCATGTAAAAGCCATATAATATTAATACATCAAAATGAAACATTTCAGAATGGCATACAGGAACTACTTTGTCAGAAAAGTTATGTTTGATCACAAGGCTGCTAGCCGTTCCATCAATACAATTATTTTCACTCGACTCATCTACAAGGTATGGTAAAAGGCAGCTGATGAACAATTTTTAATTCGCGAAGTACCCAATCACGTCTTTGTTAAACAAATTGCTTTCACATGCAATATGTGTTTCGAGAGGTTTCTCTTACTGCTGATTTCTTTATGTTTGTGGAATACCATAAGATTTGAAAATGTCTCTTCAGCAGTAGCATTTATTTCGGTATTCTTCTTGAATCATAATCGCAAAAATAAACACTGGGACAAAGAAATGCAGATTGCGTCCAAGGGTAGAGCAAGCACAGCATCGAATGAACGAGCATATAAAACTCTGTGCGCAAGAATAGGAAGCTCTACAAGACCAATCTGCAGAGAGTGTGTTCAAAATGCCTCTTTGATTTCGTCCAGCTAATTATGATCACTAATGTATGGCATCTTCAGCGAACATAAAACGGCATCATCATTTTCCTGACTTCAACGTCACTTAACATCATATACGTGGGCTGACCTAGAGGTCGAAACCTCTGACCTGGGCGCTCAAAAACTTGCAACCTCCTACCTCGTCATTACGCTCAAGCTCACGTCGTTTGGATGGCATTATGCGTTTTAGGATCATTTGAGGTAGTATGTTACTTTATCAGGTTGCACGCTTCCGCAGTCTAGGGGTTAACGCAAGTTTCAGTAGGACGAAACGTCCATGGACGCCTATACCCGGCTTTAACAACACGCCATTTTTTCTTCTTACAATACAAACCCTCTTTCCTCGACAGACCAGAAATTACTAGTTTTGTTGTAATTTATGTTCACGTTATTGTCATTTTCGCAGAATAAATGATAACCGTTTATTTCCCAATGCAATAGCGAATATTGTATAACCAAGATAATTTGTTTTGTTGCCATAGTTGCTGTATTCTCATGTATTTTCACATTGCTTGTGTAACCCACTCCCCTCTGTAATGCCTCTGGCCCTGAGGGTATGATAAATAAATAGAGAAATAAATAAATAATGAATCGCGATGACACCCCTATTCTGGCTGTTAATTTATTTCACCACCCCTAGGGAAATGTTTTTGCTTAAGCACTTGTAAAACGATTTATTGATTGAATCTTTTTTGCAGCAAGGAAGGCGTGTGCCGTATGGTGGGGAGAGGGGATGGAAGGAAGGGGATTAAAAAACATGTACTAGCCGCCAGAATCTGCGCACAATATCTTCGCCTTGTTATTTTACTGTCCATAAAGCGAGGAAGGTCAATTGCACATATGCCAAATTTTAGTGCGACCATCCTTCTCAAAAAGCTACACGACGATGAATGGTTTTTTACACAATGATGAATTTTTCCTAATAAAACCCGCCGCGTTGGCTCAGTGGCTAAG
Organism: Haemaphysalis longicornis; assembly: GCF_048455015.1. Taxonomy (NCBI): domain Eukaryota; kingdom Metazoa; phylum Arthropoda; class Arachnida; order Ixodida; family Ixodidae; genus Haemaphysalis; species Haemaphysalis longicornis. The sequence goes on along the minus strand of NW_027526203.1, from coordinate 227,706,855 downwards.
GCGTTGTGCTGCTGAGCACGAGGACGCGGGTTCGATTCCTGGCCGCGGCGGCCGCTTTTCTGATGGAGGCGAAAAGCAAAAACGCCCGTGTGTACGAGATTTCGGCGCACGATAAAGATCTCCAGGTGGTCAAAATTAATCCGGAGCCCTCCACTACAGCGCGCCTCATCGCCTGCGTTGCGTCGGCGCGTTAAACCCTACAATCAATCAATCAATCAATCAATCAATCAATCAATCAATCAATCAATCAATCAATCAATCAATCAATCAATCAATCAATCAATCAATCAATCAATCAATCAATCAATCAATTAATTAATCAATCAATCAATCAATCAATGAATCAATCAACTCTCCTAATAGAACGAACGCTAGCGCTGGCGTTTGAGTTCGTTCTGAAAAGGGAAATACCCGTCAAAGCGCAAAACTTTGCCAAAGCCAGGTAATGGGCATTTAATGGTCCGTTGTCGAAAAGACCCACCGGAAAGACGCATACAAAGTAAACAACGTATGTGACTTCGGTGTAATGCGTCTTTTACGAAGGGGGATGTATTCGCAGAAAATCTGGCTGCAGCTTTCGCTTCAGCACACAGCAACAACAGAAATAGGATCAACAAAACCTGGGAAACAACATTTAGTTGCTACCTCTCGAGAGCATCAGGAGGCAGATGCGGGGATTCCCCTTTGTGCGTTTATCTTTGTTGAACTTGCTCGAACAGCTTATTTGGAGCGTGCTCGGCACCGCGCAAACCAGTTCTTAGGATTCTGCGCAGACGGAGGTCGGTGCCTTGAGTAGAAATCCCCAATGGTCGCCTATCGGGCGGGGTTTATTAACCTTGTGAAAGCTGCAAAAAAGCTGGCCAAGAGCGCTAATATACCAAACACATGCCATCCGAAACAAATCAGATCCATTTTAACTTCAATTGCCTGAATATTTAGAAATCGGGGGTTTCGGCCTCTATTTGCTTTTAATTCCGGCGCCATGCCCCTTAAACTATTTCTTCATCAAATTCAGCCTTTATCAAGTCCTATTTTCTTGTGGGCTTTTTTTCGTTTTTTCTTCTTAACTTTGAGGGCTAGAAAAGCTACTGATCGGCATTTTCATTGATGAAGAAACTTTTTGTACCAAGAACTTTTTTTTTTATCGCAAGCAGTTGAGCAAATTAGTTCTAGATCAACCTTCCTATAATAAAAGAGCACACGCACGCAGGAGCGTTGATTTGAGAGGTTGCGTAAATCGTTCATATTTTGGCAGCGGCTTTTCTGATGAAGACGAAAAGCAAGAACGCCCGTGTGTACGAGATTCCGGCGCAGGTTAAAGATAACCAGGTGGTCATAATTAATCCGGAGCCCTCCACTACGGCGTGCCTCATTGCCTGCGTTTCGTCGGTGCGTTAAACCCTACAATCAATCAATCAATCAATCAATCAATCAATCAATCAATCAATCAATCAATCAATCAATCAATCAATCAATCAATCAATCACTCAATCAATCAATCAATCAATAAATCAATCAATCAATCAATCAATCAATCAATCAATCAATCAATGAAATCGTTCATATTTTTTCACCTGGGCCGGTTGTGTTTTATTGGACCAGTTTCTTTCAATTAGAGTTCTCAATTTTTTTTTCGTCACATTTACACGCGATCTACTACTCATCTACACATCTAAACGCGATCTAATCATATACACGTGACAAAATCAACTCTTCGCGTTCAATCAGCTCCCAGGAGCCGGATATTACAAAGGGATCGACTTCCATTGGCAATATGTGTAAGACGTACACTACTTCGGAATCCTCCTTTCTCCCTGCGGGAAATAGCGAGTATACAAAGCAGTAGAGTATTTCAATAGCTTGCTTTAAGATTATGACCCAGACTTGTGCGGCCCAGAACGCCGTGTTTGACCCTAATCTCAACAAATGGCCGTCTTGAGCGTGTCGGTAGAAGGCCGTGGGCCATGCGGAAGCCTGCCCTCGATACGCAGCTGTAAAAGGGTGTAACTATTTCTGCCATACGACCCAATTCAGTGTAAACCGAATTCTCAATATCGGGGTCGGCGGGCCTTTATCGTCATTTTAGTAAACGCTTAAAAATCAAAATGGCATATTGTCAGAGCAGATTGCGTTAAGCCGCCACCTCGGCTAAAGCAGTTCGAGTTTCGCGGAGAACGTACCACGCACGGGCACCGGACACTCACGAACTCCTCTCACGATTTCTTGCGTGAGAACAGCTTTTAGGAGCCATGGCTGTGTTGCTCGGGGCGCGCCGTTTCCTACTTGATATCTGGTAATTAGACGAGTTAACTCTAGAGCATGTCAGCAATCCTAGAGACACGCCATGTCAGAATATATTCCCCACCAAGACATAAATCTCGCAATAGCTACAAGCATGCACAGCGGTTAAAACGATGTCTTGCAACTTGTGTTTTACACTTGCCTGCCCAAATGGAAGGAAATAACGCTACAAATTACTCGATGTAAAAAATAACGTATGTACGTTCGTAATTTTTTTCACAATCTAACTGAGAAGTTACTCCGCTAGTGGAGAAAAGCAAAATAAACAGTATCAGCAGAATTTATCTACAATGATTGTCTTGAGATATGTGCATGAAGCATTTTGTTGCTAGAGAGCATTACTCGGAGAATCATCTGAAATTACTCGGAATTACACGAGAGGGTTTTTTTACGTTTAGATGGATTAGATAAACACCGTAGAGGAAGAAAGGGAGCGGCAACGACTATGTGGGTTCCCTCCGATATGCGAGGGTATCCCGCAAGAGACTGACGACGAAACTTTTTTTATACATTGAGCAAATTTTCTATATTCATACTCTCGAGCGCCCACCCTGTCTTGGGTCGTTGTGAAATCGTTAATGTCACTAATCTTTATTGCTTTTTTTTTAAATTGCAAATCAGGCCCCTATTGTGAACAACATTTTATTCATGAATACTGTCGATGTTGCAGTCTCCATGGTTGATTGATAGCATCAAGATAATGGTTTTTGTGTATAAACCGTTTACGGTACTGTCCCTGACGTCACCGTGACCGCAGCGCGCCACTTCCGAGCCAGTTTTCCTACTCTCAAATTGGTTCTTTACGAGGCAAAGCTGCTCCCGGGCTATGCGGCGCGCCGTAGTGGATGGCTCCGGATTAATGTTGACCTCCTGGGTATCTTTAACGTGCCCTTAAATCTGCGCAAAGGGGCGCTTTCGATTTTCGCCTCTGTCAGAAAAATTCAAGCCTGTTCTTAGTCATTGATTAGGGGCCCGGGTGCGAATAGCGAAAAACGTACTGCCGCTCCGTGTAGAGGCAGAGCGAGGTATACGCTCCCTGCGCCGCTACATAAAGGGTGTTTAAGAAGGAGCCGGTGGGAGAGACCGCCCACTTGCTCTCGGAGAACACGCCGCGGGTTCAGTGCCTTCTTTTGTTACGAGGCTAGGTCGACCAGAAGGCGTGTCGGTATGGACACAGCTAACGAATGGTGCCCTGTAACACAAGTAACAGATACTTGTAACGTAATACGTACAAGTCGTTCCCCTGCAAATGTCCCGGACATCTTTCCCGGCGCATGGCCATGGGAGGGAAGCGTAGAGTGGCATTTCGGTACACCACCTTTCGGCTGGAAATCTATTACAACGGGTAAAAATTTTCAAATAATAATCCCGCGCTTCGACATTCCCCTCGAGTCGCAAAATGGGAAGGCGAAACAAAATCACCCTGCTCAAATGACCAACACAGAGGGTTTGGAGCGCTGAAAAGCGGCGGGGGCAATCTGAGAAGAAAACCATGTCGACGCGAAGCGCTTCTCAAGCAAACAATATCATGAGCTAGCGACACCAACAATGCTCAAAAAAATTCCGTTAGTATATTATTGTTACCTTCTGTGTTAGGCGTGTTCTAAAACTAGCCCTTGATGCTGTTGAGTGAAATCGTGCAGAAAAAATGCAACCTGCAAAACAACCATCGACATTTATTGCAGTATTTTTAACACACAAGGCTATGAACAATTTCTCGCCAAAGAATGGTATTATTTCGATGTCTCCTTTTTCGTTCTTTTCAATATCGCTAATATCATCTATCGGGCCAAGGATAGTGCCGCACGGCATAGTTATAGCCTTTCCAAGGAGCAGCGTCTCTGCTCTTCCCGTTCGCCCGTCACGATAATCGGTTGCCGAGGGCGCGGCGTCTCCGTAAGAGGAAAACCTCCGCACTCTGTCGTAATACTGCGGCGGATGACTGCTTCGCAGCTCTGCCTGCGATCAGTGAAAGAAAGTGTGTGTGTGTGGGAGGGGGTGGGTGGGTGAGAATATCTCGCAGAAGGGCATAAAGAGAGGATGAATGCAGATTTCCTCTCACGTGGACGAACATGGTTGCGTAGAGGCACGTAAGGGGAATTCCTTCTTGAAGCTTCGCGAAGCGCGCGGCCGCGCAACTACACCGAGGTCACGGAGTGAGAAATAAAACTTCAAAAATTAAGCGTCGCTTCTTTGATTAAGGCACGTCACTGTTTTGCGGGATCAGTATGCGTAGAACTTCGAATCGGCTTTGTTGTACTCAGTGTTGCATATCCGGTATCTTGAAGTATACGTTAACACAATAGAACGCGCCATTTTTCCTATTGGTGAAGCGTGATGCATTCTCATTGGTGAGGCTTCTCCTCGTACAGCCGTATTTTCGCAAGTGGTGCAGTACTCAGAAAAAAATGTTGGGCGTAGCTTGCACTAGTCTTGCAAGGCTATAGACACAGCAGAGCTCATCGACACCTGGCCTCTTGAGGTTTTACCAAGTTTTCGCGAGGTTATGCTAAATTTTGCCAGTTGTTTTAGTTCACTAGCTGGCTTTACCACGCAATGGCTTCAGCTTAGCTACGCCGAGTAAAAACAGCGTTTATCGATGTCTGGCAGGCCACCGCTGTACACGAGCCTTTATACAATGTGTTGCGCAGTGACGTCACGGCTTCAAGGGTGCCAGTGCATAGAGCTTCTTACAATATGCACTAGAGAGGAATCTGGCGCCAGCATCTATGCGGCTCACGTCAAGGCCGTGTGTGTCGTCATAGACCGCCATTATACATCGCGCTCGCCTTAGTTTCATCGTTGGCTTGGATTGAAACGTTTTAGTGACCGCAAATTTAAACAAAGTGCCACAAAAACGCGAAAAATAGTGTGCCATTATGTATGTGGAAAATAAAAACAGGCTGTTTTAAAGTAAGGAAAAAGCATGTGAAGCGTATTTTTGCCGGAACGGTTGTGCCTGCTATTCCGCAGGCGAAGGTTGTAGTTACGAACAATGTTAATATTTGGGAAGGGGGGGGGGGGGGACTCATTAGAGACTCTGATTTTATTAATTTTACCTATATTTCAAATAATAAGTTGTTTGAAGAGTTTGGAAAGTTTTTTTGAGCGTGCCTATGAAAACTTTGCCTTCGTGGTGAACCGGTGCACCGACCGCGAAGTAGTTTAACAAGAAAAAAGAAAACGTGGCGTTAAACAGTCGTGGACGATGACAAGATAGGACGCATGCAAGCGCCCGTATCTCTCGTATCTTGTCTTCGTCGAAGTACGTTTTGTTTCTTCTTTTCGTCGGCTACATATTTCGCGGCGGCATATTACCCGCTCAGTCATACATCCTCCGACTGCGGCATGAGCAACGTCAGGTGCGATCACGCATTGCCTGTTGTTTCACCGAACACGGCTGCCGCAGAACACGGAGGATGTCGGCTTCCTTGTAGCTCGTAAACGTGTTAATGCATAGTGAAGAAAGCAAATCCCAAAAACCGCTTAAGGATTCAATGGTCATGCCAAGCCCAAGCCAAAAAGGGGGTCGTCTCATGAGCCCCCACGACGACATGGCTTACCAGGCGCAGTTTCCTCTCTAGTATACTTACTAAGAAACTCTATGTGCCAGTGAGGCTCGGTGGAGCCATGCCTGGGCTATCGAAACGAGCGCGAAGCTATGCACAGCTGCGCCAGGGGTTTCTAGGTAACGCGAGGTGACGCCATCGCTTAGCGAGGTTTTTTGGTACGACGGACGGATAATGCTCGGTTTAAACAGCTCCGCTGTTAATGATGTCACGTAGTCAAAGACGACGCAGGTTTCTCCAAGGAACCGAAGTTTATTGTGGCGAGCTGGCGCTCCGCTAAGAACTCAAGGAATACACAAGCGGCGAAAGAGCAGTCAACGAAGTGACGTGCGCAGGTGGCTGTCGACAAATCGAATGCCCCAGCATTTCCTTGCGACTATTTATCTTTCCGCGTTATTATTTCTAAAATCAGAGAATCAGATTGAGAACAATGAGGATCAAAGTAAAATATTCTTGTCGAGTGGCGACACGGTGATACACTGTCCCTACAAAAAAAAATTCCCCCGCATTTCCCCGAAGGGGAGTATGAGGAAGTGCGAAGCACGGGGTGATGCTATGAGGGGGAGTTTGTTGAAGTTTGGTGGCATTTTGCCCGTTAGTTACATTAACACCCCCTCGTGATCACGTTCGGCTTAACACGCCTGGTTGGTCCCTCTGCGGAAATCTTGGTGAATTAACGTGTATGTTCGAGAGGAGGAGCGCACCGCACCGCAGCGCACCGCAGCTGCGAAGCGCCGACCGGAGTGAAGGGAGAGGAGGCGCAGTCACGTGAGAGAATGCAGAACTAGCGGGTTTGTAGTATCACGTGTACACCACGCAGTTATCAAGCCGCTATAACGCCGCTGAGTCGCCAACGCACGCCGCTGACGACGTAGTTTGAATGCGTTAAAGATATAAGGCGCGTTACTAGCACTGATATCAGCAAGTGGCGGCAGCGGTGGCCCTTTTGCAGGGACTGTTCTCTTGGGAGTACCTGTGCGCAGTGGCCCCGAAGAAGTTGTACTGGGACCTGGTGGAACAGATCCTTCCACCCCCCATGTATCGCTCACCACCTCTTGGGCGCATGAAAAGTGACGTCCTCCGGCGAGTGCGGAAGCTCCCCATTCCTTCTGGTTCGAAGGATTTCTTCTTCCGCTTTCACACAGGGGTTCTGCCCACTAAGGCAAGACAGGGGGAGAGGGGCTTCTTTCTTCCTGGAGGGACCAACTGCTTGTTGTGTGGAAGGAGGGAGACGGCAGAGCACGTCTTTTTGGAGTGCAACACGGCGTCGTATTTCTGGGACGAGCTGCAGTGCTCTTTCGACACGTACTGGCAGCTCACCTGGATGAACTTGAGGTTCTTGGAGGCGGCCTCGGAGCACCCGCTCCTCCGTGACTGCGTCCACGTCATAGGTCTCCACTCGCTATGGAGGGCGAGAGTCGACGTGGTTGTATGTGCCGAAAACCCGCGGCCAGCGTGGAGGCACTTTGTACAGAAGGCGCAGTGGGCAGTGGCCGCCCTCGACGGGCCCGATTCAGACACTGAACTTCGCGACTCACTGGCGCGGGGCTCACGAGCCCTCATGGAGTTTAAAGTAGAACAGCAAAGGAGATGGGACTTGATCTGAGGGTCGGAAGCGGGACAGCACCATGGGCCACTTCTGCCCACTAACGACTTCTACGCCCAACCCCTCGTCCCTATTACATTACCGTATACTGTAAACAAATGACACCATCGCCCATTTGTAAGTGTTTCTAATAGGAACCACGCCAGCACTGCGTGGCTTTGCTGGCACTGTCTACGAATAGTTTCCACTTCCCTGGCGAAACACGCTGAATCTTGTCTTGGCTTGTTCAGTTCCCGAACGCGATTATTTGTCGGTGTGAGCAAAGGATGTTGCACTGTTCTCTGAAACCTCTGTAACCACTTCATCTGGCCCTGTATGTATATTTGTAAATAAAGTTACTGTTACAAAAAAAAAAAAAAAAAGTCGCGTCCGTGGCTTAGTCGGTAGAGCGTCGCGCTGCGGCCGCAAAGTCCTCGGATCGAAACCTGGCGCCGGATGCTGTTTTTTTTTTATTTAGTGTAGTGGCCTGGCTGGCGCGCCGAGAGAGGGTGTTGCGAGCTGGAGAGTAGTAAAGGGGCTTTAGGAGAGTAGGCGAGGGGGGAGAGGAGGCGCTATGCGAGCGCCCTCACGCGTCGGAAATCCGGCGCCGTTGCTAGGCAGGGTAGCTAGCTCCGTTGCTAGGCTGCGGACGGAGGACGGCGGTGGCAACGCCGCCTGTATTAACATTGCCTGACGCGTCGCGCGCTTTTCAATGGGAAGGGTAGGAACGCTTAGTTCAGGCACTGATCCGCTATGTGGCGCGTGCCGGCGGACATCTCGCATTACGTCACTGCTCGCGAGTCGCGAACGCTGCACCCACTTCTACGACGTGTGTCTGTCAGATTGCCTGTTGGGCTTCAAGGCTCGTTTCGCTTACATCTTAGCCACGACGGGGCGCTAGTTCTGTGGCGCACTGGGAATCTCGTTCAACGTGTCGCTCGCTTCATACTTGCTGCATTTTTCCAAAGATAAAGACGGAGGCGGACTGAAATAGTGTAAGAACATACTGATTGTCGGGTAGACATATAGCTAACAGAAAAAGGATATTTTCGGATGGGGCAGCCATTATTTTACTGATATTTTTCTTTCTGGAGTATTTAGATAAGAAAAAATTGCGTGCACGTTTTTTGTTCAGGCGCCCACTTCTACGATTACTTTCCAATAATATCGCGTGCTTGTAAACTTCAGAAAATTATAGGAAACAAAAGGATAAGCAGCTGGGATCCCGCCACGCTGTCCTGGCGCTTCTACAGTACGTCCTCAATTTTAGAAGTGCGTGCCGATGCGGAGTGCGAACAGCGGGGTCAAAACAATACCTAAATGCGGAGGGGATAGAGGTGGGATGCCCCACTCAGAAAATTTCAGGGCCTGTGATCCGAGTAGATAAGCGCGCAAAGCCGGCATCAGCCTGCGGCAGCGCAAGGGATTTTGCTTCGTGACAAAGGAAGTTTTATCAGTGACAGACCAAGGCAGACAGGCATGGTGAAAAACAAGAAGGCGTAGGAGCGCCGCCTCGGGAACGCTAAACAAACTTTCCACTATTTTGCATAGTTTCCGAGAAGCGGCGCTGGCTGGCGGACACGAAAGCACGCTGGAAGGCTACGGAGCGGGGAAGGGTAGGAGAGAGCAACAGGAGAGTGGCTGTTTGGCCATTTTTCGCTCACGCGTTAGGCATTGTTTATACAGGCGGCGTTGGCGGTGGAAGCAGGAGTAGGCCCGACTAAGAAGTGCTTCGCACTTAAAATGAGATAGCGTGCGCGGCATACAAGAACCACCGCGGTGGCTCAGTGGCTAAGGCGTTGCGCTGCGGAGCACGAGGTCGCGGGTGCTGTTCCCGGCCGCGGCGATCGCTGAAGGCGAAAAGCAAAAACGCCCGTGTGTACGAGAATTCAGCGCGTTCAAGATCCCCAGGTGGTCAGAATTATTCCGGAGCCCTCCACTACGGCGCGCCTCATCGCCTGCGTTGCGTCGGTGCGTTAAACCCTACAGTCGAATCGAATCGCGGCATACAGAAGAAAGGGGAGTATATAGATGCGTTTCCCTTCAAATGAAGATAACAAAGCCGGGCGCCGCCAGACGGTTAAAATAAAACACACGAGTAAACAAACACAATGCGTAGATCGCACCAATATACATTGTTTACACTGCAATTTCGGGACAATTGAGGGAGGCGCCGTGTGCAATTATATAGCAATAGAATTCCTGAGGTTGCTGTTTTTTTCTTTTCATTATTCCCATCTATCTTCCCCTTCCCTTAAAACAATTCTTTTATTTATCAGACCTTTTACAAACGCACAAATGAATAACAAGAAATCATGTTAAGTTAGATTTATTAAACAGAACAGCGTCTGAAGCCAGATTTAACCTTCAGTAGTATTCCGGCTAACTTTAAAGCGAGTGTCACTGCCATTCAGCGAAAAATTGGCGGACCTTTGCATAATTGCGTGCAATATGGCTAAGCCATGGTTGAAGAATTATATGGCACTTCTGTAGGGAAAAAAAAACGCGTTCCCTTAGCGTTTCACTGTGATAGCCCTACTGACGTCGTTTTACGACTGAAACGACGGTAGTATCACAGGTTGCAGCGCTTCCGCAGCCATAGAGGCAATTGTGAAGCGACAGCTCAGCAACGGCTCATTAGAATACCCGGCAGCTCCATTAAAGAAGGAAGTGTCAATGCTTGGTGATGTGCTGTACTTACGCAAAGGCCAAATGATGGTGCAACGCACTGGAGCCATGCCAATGTTGTTTTCCTATGGATAGTGACACTTGGCGTGATTCCATACCGTCACGTAGAATAAACTACCGGCACTGAACACTGCTTGCCCTTATGTGTAGCGTACGCGGCCCGGAGCATTACATCCCTACCTTGGCCTGAGTACTGCTAATTATGCACGCGTTGAAGATCGAAGGCGAGGCACCGCAGCCAATTGGCCAGCTGCCGTATGCTTAGTCACTATTGACCTAGCAGCAATGACAATGTATTGACCTTTAAAAACACTATTGGAACAAACAAACACACCCCGCCCCTGTCCCTCAGGAACAGTCCGTAAAACGCTTGTCTATAAGACAGATTTTGTACTTTAAGCCTTACCCTGCCTCGCCTGGGCTGGATTTGAAGAAAACTACTGTGGTGTTCTGAAGTCTAAGCTTACCCATTTTGTCTTCAACATATTGGTTAAGAATATGTTTCGGCTGTTTTCAGATGTAACTAGTTGAAGTTGAACTCGCTGCTATAAACAAGCGTTTTACCGACCGTACGGTGTGAAAGCTATGACCCATGTCAGCAGGAACAATCGTTGGTACTGCATACAACAATGAATTTCACGATATCCAGGAAATTTCGCATAACGGTCACAAAATGACAATTATTGATTGCTTGGCTCTGTCTTCGTCCCCTATGCACCTGCCCAGAACCAGTAATTATAGAACTTTCTGAAAGATATTTCACCAACAATGAACTAAGCACTACAGTCGAACACGGATATATCGAACTCCAAGGGGATCACGAAATGTTCGATATATGAAAAATTCGAAATAAAAAATATGGGCTCTGAGACCTCACCTGTGATGGACGATCATTTACCGATCTGCGCATTGAAGAATAGGGAGTTTTAGAATAGGGGGCCCCAACGCTCTGGGGCCCCCAAGCGTCTTGTGGCGTCGTACTGCGCATGCGCTGAACCCAAGCCGTCCTTGGGGTTTTGGGTTTGCGTTTAGCGCGCACGCTATTTTGCTGAAATAGCGGGCGCCCCAAAGCTGGAGTATGCGTTCTTGCGTCGCTCTCGCAGCCAGCGAGACTGCTCGTGACCATGGCTGAAGCGAAACCTGCGGATCGTTCCTCGACTCACCCGATGAACTACGACGATCGCTGAGCTGAATTTGTTGATTCCGCGCGTCGTTCGCTAGATGTGGATAAAGCAGGTAATGGTGAAGCGTTTTCTGCCTTCAGAAACAGTCCGCGCACACGCCGGCCGCGCCTGCCAGCTCGGCACGCTTAGCGGCTCAAACCGGCGCAGACCACGGTAGCAACCGCTTGTCGCTGCTCTTCCGAATCAATCTGATCGCTAAAAAGAAACCCCACATGCGAGAAAGTAAGTGTTAGTGTTATGAAAAATTGTGCTAGGGCTTGTTGTCAGGGCTTATTTTAAAAGCGGCGATCACATATCTGCCGCCATGCTAAGCCTACGCTGACCGGCCGCGGACGTTCGGCGATCCGACCGATCGCCGCGGCGCGCGGTGCGCGGAGCGGCCGAGAGATGGCGCTACCTGTGCGGAAGCATCGAAACAGGCAATGCAGATGTCTTGGTCACCGATCGCTGAAACGGCAGTTATAGCTGAAATACACTTCCACATGCGAGAAAGGGGATGATAGTGTGGTGAAAAGTTGTGTTACGGATTGTCATTCGCAGTTGCACAGATAGCGGCAATCAAATTTCCGCCACGACGCTAAGCCTAAAGTTCCCATCACCGGAGCCGAGCTGAGACACGCAAGCCGGTTGCGGGCTGTCGGGGGCGCCCCTCTTCTAAAACTCTCCACGCGCGAGCGCCTTGCGTTTGGGTTCCCCTAGCTTCTTGGGGGCTCCCAACGCCGGCTTCCCCTATTCTAAAACTATCTAATGACAACTAATTCCGCACTCACGACGCAACAGGATGCTTTATTTGCGTGAAAAAAAATCGCTGATCTTGGCCAGCTTCTTCGTCCTGGAAATAAAATTCAAGACGCTGGTCTCGATCTTCTCGAGACTATCCAGGTGTGACAGCCCAGTTCCTTCAATGTCGCCGCAACAACGGCGAATTAAGCTGAACGCAGCCGCCACTTCGATCGCGCAGCCGCCTCCTCGTCCAGACGATCTGCGCCACTCGAGCTTATCAGCCTGGGTTACTGCGGCCGCAGCTACGATATTCTCGTCACCGAGGCTCGAAACAGCCTGAACATTGCTGTCAGCGTTCACGAAGTCGTCGGCAGACACTCCGTCGACTTTTTCCCTCCCGCCTCGACCGGCTGAATGGCTTTCAGCTTTGTCGGAAAGTCCAGGTTCTTGCGCTTCTCTACGCTGGCTGCAGTTGTAGCGGCCGTTGCTGTCTCGTCGGTTCGCCCTCACCCAGTCACACGTGTCGTGAGACACGTACACGACGTCTGCACAACTCGAAAATTCCAGCCGTTCGCTGCGCCTTCGCACACCATGCACAAATAACACGCATGCAAAAGAAGAACAACACGCACGCAACACAAGAACTTTGATGGTAACGATTCCAAGGCTCTGAACGTTCTCCAAAAAGCGCTTGCGATGGTCACCTCAAAGAGAAACAGCAATCTACGAAAGGTGGGGGACAACTCTCGAAAGAGCAACAACAGCAAAATGCAAAAGAAGGAGGATGCCGCCAGCGCCTTCGTTCCTTGTCTTTACTTTTCCGAGGCGACATTGGGGGAAGACAGACCCAGAGAGAGAGAAAAAAATATTTTCGGCAAGCCTGGGAACGTAGCTAACCGAAAAAAAGAGCTGTTCCTCATTTCCGAGAACGTGTGCAGTCGGAGCGCAGTCGGGGCATCCGTACCTCGCACTGTGACATTTTCCTGGCGTTTCGGGCCTCTGTCCCTGTCGGGTTCCGGCGAAGGCGCGATGTCGCCCGCTAAGCGACTGCCAAAGACCACCTTCCAGCTCACGTGGCGTTCGATATAGCCAATGTCGGGAAAAATACCGTTCGATATAAACGTACTAATTCCTATACTTTTACACAGAATTTTCGAGGGGATAATTTATGTGTTCGATATAGACAATAATTCGATATACCCGTGTTCGATATACGCGCGTTCGACTGTATTCCCTCCCTTCTGTATCTATTTATGGCTTGGCCGTAAGGGCCACCGCAAAAACTGGCGGGATAAAACTCATAAAGCGCCTTTTCAAAGCACTGCCTAAGATAGCTCCAAATCCCCCGTGAAATAATGTTCAGTGTACAAGTAGCCTTCTTGTAGTCGCATAGTTTATTTTCAATGAACAGCGAAATATAAAATGAAAGCTGATTGATTGATTGTGGGGCTTAACGCGGCGACGCAACGCAAGCGATGAGGCGCGCCGTAGTAGAGGTCCCCGGATTAATTTTGACCACCTGGGGATCTTTAACATGGGCCGAAGTCTCGTACATACAGATTTTCTTGCTTTTCGCCTCCATCAGAGAAGCGGTAAAATTAAACCTCCCGTGAATCTATGCATATATACACAGTACGCATACAGTCAAGTTCTGTCCTTGTTATAGTTACACAATTGGCAGTGCAATGAAATAAACTATATGAAGTACACTTATGCAAGTAGCGCCTGTAGTTGACAAATAATGGCCGAAATAAATGTGCCAGGAAAAAATGGCTTAAGTAACCATGGTCCCGGATAAAACGGTCTCAACTCCAAGGTAAGAAAAAACTATCAGAGGTTTGACACCGTCTCGTATGGCTATCCGGGAAAAACCCCTATAAACGTCTTGTGCGTGGGGAGGGTAAAGCTTAACTGTCTCTTTTGTGTGGATCGGGGTTCGAGAAATTGATCGGCATATAGATGAGCCGGCGTTTAACATAAAGTGCGTGTTTCTTCTGGGCTGTGTCTCGTCCCTCGCACTTTGTGCTCTGCAATGATGCCTTTGCTGCAGCGGCTGGTCTACGATGCATCTATGCTTCCAATTCCGCTGACGGCTGAAGTTTTCTTCCGCTGTTGGCATGCCCTCCTGGCAAACCCATTCCGTCCTGCGAACCCTTTCTGGTGAATTTGTATTGCCATGATGAGGTACAGCTCAGTCAGCGTGACTCATCTTATCCGCTTAATGAGCTCCCTTCTCTTTAGAATGATAGACCCTCCAGCGTGGTTTCCACACATGGCCCTGAAGTTTTGAATAATGTAATTAGAGGCTCATCACAGTATACTTTTACGAAAGTAGGAGAAAGAGGTATATAAACGTTTAATGAAAACGAACAAATTTGGTGCTGGATGGCAGGGGCACCAGCCCTGTGGGGGGCGTCCTCAGTCCGGGATGCCCTGGCCCTGGCTCGCTGCCCGGGCTCTAGCGACGACTTCTTGTTGCGCCGCAAGGTCCGAGCTGGTCAGCCAGTCCACCCAGGGCTCGTATGTAGGGTTGGAGATTTGAGATAAAGACAGGGATTGCTAGAATTCACATACTAGGTGGTATCGGGTGCCTGGGGATGGGCTGTAGGCACAGGTCGCCTAGTATTGGGTAGGGTACATTTTGTGGGGTAGGGTAAGGGGAGGGGGATAGGAGTTTTTAGCCTTCGGAGGGTAGTCGCTTCGTGAGGACTAAGGCGAGGGTGAGGGGGAGGATATCTGCGGCGGCTGAGGCGATAGTGGGTGAGGAGATCAGAGGGGGGGAAGGGGTATTTGGGCAAGGAGGCTGCCGGTCGGAGACGGCCTGGCGTGCATACTCGCAGGCAGCGGCGTCGGCCGCATCGTATCCCGGGAGGTCAGCGTGGCCGGGTGCCCAGATGAGTTATATGTCGGGTAGTTTGGAATCATCCTGAAGGATGGGGAGAACTGTCGGAGTAATGCGGTCCCGGAGATATCGGCTGCATGCTTCTTGCGAGTCACTAAGTACGGTGACGTAGTCTCTGGCTGTAGTGGCTGCTAGCGCAATGGCTGCTTCTTCGGCCGTTCTGGCAGTGGTGGTGCAAATAGTGGCTGCCGAAAGCTGTTGAAAGCGGTGGTCGACAACGGCAATGGCGTAAGCTCGCTGGTTGGAGTAGCGGGCAGCGTCCGTGTACTGAGTGATGGAGGTGGTGGAATGTAGCCGGTGCAACGCGCCCGCACGAGGGGCTGGGCGGGCGTCGTTGTATTCCGGATGCATATTTCTGGGGATAGGAGCCACCGTGATTCAATTCCGGATATCAGGTGGTATGCCAACCGGGCAGTGGTTTGAGGGGGGTGAGCTCTTGGGTCATTGCCCCCAGTTGGATGGTCGTCACTTCGCAGAGTGTTAGAGCTCGCGTTTCGTCGGCTGTGCTCGCGACGATCAGGTTCAGCGTAATTTGGGTTTGGATAATTACGCTGGAGAAGAATGTCCGTTCAGGAAGTTTGCTTGCTTGGCAGATGGCTTGTGCGAACTGCCGCTCACTCCAAGAAGCAACGCGGAGTCCGGCCTGAGGATGATATACGATCTTGAAATCGTTGGCGGGAAGAAGTGGCTTTACATCACCACGGGGGGTGGGCTTGCGGACAGGTGCGGGCGAAACTGCTTGCTGCTTACGATTTTGCCTCTCCCGTAGGATTTGTTGTCATGGGCCGGATTTGTGGATAGTGCGGCCGCTGAGCTGGTGAAACTCCATAAGCCCCGTGTACATGGACGCGACGGGGGCGGGGTGAGTTGAGTGGCGGGTTCAGCTTACCCCGACGCGTCCGAGTTTATATGAACTCCGTCCAAAGAATCTAGGTGAGGGGAGCGGCACGGTTCACGGAAAAGGGGCTACCGTATTTTCATGATTCTAACGCGCACCCTCCTTTGCTAAAAGGTAGCTTAATATTTGTGTGCGCGTTACAATCGGGATCAAAACCGAAATAGGCTTTAAAGCGGCCAGCAGCATTGCCATGCGCAACGGACACGAAGTACCCGCAAAATCCAACTCAATCCAATAAAAACAACCCGTCAACACCACGGGAGTGAATTTCGGCGCACTGATTCCTCAATGGCATGCCGCATACCCTGGTCAGCTGTTGCACATTTTTTTCTAAGCCTCTAATGCTTAGAATTATGAAGATCTAGGCACTTGAAATAGCAAGCAGCTTCAGTTTTCCCCGCTATAACTTTATTTCCAGCAGCAGCTGGATAAGCAACCTTGTGAAGCACAATTTATTTTTGGCATCCAGAGCTGCATACGCCAAATAAAATCTCCCTCTTCCTGGTACGTGGTGTCATGTCTTTTCCATCTGCGCAGTACCGTCAGTGTCACATTTTTTTTCGAATTTTCCTGCGCGAAGTTACCCGCGCGTTACGATTGGGGCCGCGTTAGAACCGTGCAAATACGGTTTTCTGCTCCCCGCGGCCCGCCGACTCAGCCCGACGAGCGAGCTAACCCACCTCCTGCCTTCGAGTTGACTGGACTCGCCGCGACGGCTCTCGGACCCACCCCGTCCGCTTATACATGGGGGTGTCGAGTCCAAAAAACCTCTTTATTTCGACTCAACGCGCCATCGTCCGGTCAATGTAAACGGGGCTATAGTCGCGGAAGAACCCTTCGGTGGTGTTGTCATATTTCGGAAATCTGGAAATCGGGCCGGAGCCCGTCACTCACGGCGGTGCTAATCTCTGCTGAGCAAGGCTTAGCCGCGCCACCGGCGCGCTCGGACAGCCAGTAGTCGTTGCGTCTCAACTCCTGGTCTGGCGTGGTCGTGGGTGGGCCCAGTCGATGGCGGACGTCGTTAACAAACGATTCGTAGTATTGCCAGAGAACTAGGTACTTGGTGTCCGGTAATATCACGCGTTTTAGCAGGAGCCAACCATCCTGATCTGGGCAAACAAAGACCGATGATGATGATCAGAGGAAAGTAATCGTTACTTCCGAAATCACTTTTAGGAAACGCGCTAAAGCCACTCTCCCAGAACGCAAGTGTTTGAAGACTGCCCCTGACTTTCCGGGGCAGAAGAATAACATCGGCACGTGTATTTTGCGGATTGCGGTCGAGGGACAATCCCTCCGGCATGTTTCTTACTCGCAAGCGCGTCTGCCTTTCTGAGCACAACTTCCGCAGCTTTGACGCCCCCTTCCAGGTCCAGGAGAAGGAATAAGGCTAGCTAGATTCCACCCCACAAGCAGTTCGCGAGTAATGTTTCAAACCTCTTTTTTTTTACTCTTCGTCACACTATTTTGTTAGACTCCTACTGAAAAGATTGTCAAAATTAGTCCGGGAGTACTTATCATACGAAAAAAAATCAGCCACAGGTTCGAATGAAAAAAATGACGAATCCCACGCATAGGTGGGAATCGACGTGAAACGAAAGTCCAGTTGCATGCAGTTCAAAATTTGTCCCTTACAAGTGCTTTTTCAAGCATTCCTCCTCGCCGGCAAACGAGACGAGCTCTCGCAAGCCCGCATCGCGTTATTGACGTTTTACTGATCTACTGATGTTGTAGTGACGTTGTACTAATTAAACGCCAGCTCCACGCACTGTCGTCAGTTTTGATCCGGCCGGCGACAGCTGTGCCGCGAACTGGTTCGGTCGGTGGCGCTTTCGCCGGCTCCGCGATACCTCACGAGGCACCTCGTGTGTTTGGCTGAGATTACAGGTCAGACGGATGCTACCAGGTGTTTCGTGGTATTGTGCCTGGATTAATAAGCTCCACTTAATAAGTACGCAGGGCTGTGCAGTAGGGATAGGACAGGCAGTCAGCGTACCACGTCCGTGCTTCTGGGCGTGTCTGTGCCGGATTGCCAGCTGCGACAGAATGTCCCAGTAACTGCCAGATGATTATAACTTCCTGAACTGCACGGGAAGCCAAATTGTGTCCATTTAATGGGCAAAACGAGCTTGAAGCGGCCTTTCAAGTATAAACTTGTGCTGTTTTTTTTTGTTATTTCATAATTGCCAGAAAACTACTAAGACACGGTCACTTGTTGCCTGGTCCTGAACAGGCTTTCCCTTTAAAATACGCGAATGTTTCCTGACACCCCTCCAACCTCCCTTGTTGTTATGATCTCCCCCAAGTTTCTGGTGGGGCAATTCGTACGTGATTCGTGCCATAACCACGTAGTCTGATTGTTTACATCTGATTACGTCACTAAGCACAAACGCCCAGCTAAGTATGCTGAAGGTATTAGTACTTTCAATTAAAGCGTATGTTTTAGACAGAGAAATAGAGTGTTACCACGGACGTGGATTGGTTCTTTAACCGCACTCTCCTCAGTTCCGCATTACTCCAGGCCATGTTTGCGTTACCAAAGCAAGCCTTTTTGTGGAGTTCTTTATTAAAGCGAAAGTCTAATGTGCCCGATTGAAAGGTCCCCTCGAATGCCCCCGGCGTCGACACGAGCGGTACAAACCCAAGGAAGCCTGGAAGCAAACCACAGGATGCCAGCCGTATATAAGAGCCTATAATGATTAATTAGCGAATTATAGTCATAATTAGTAACCTGAATCAAAGAGGCATTAATATGGATTAGGATGAATTAAGGTACATTAAGAGCAACTAGGATGGAGTAATGGCTGATTAGAGTAATACTAATGCTTATTAACGTGCGAATAAGAGGATTAGGGTACATTTAGGCGGATTGAAATGAAAGGAGGCAGATTAGGATGGGTTAAGGTAGATTAAGGTGGACTAAAAATAAATAGGATGGATATGGCGCTGAAAACAATGGTGACGGCATTGTCTATTGGTGGGCGTGTATATAGAACGAACCTGTCACAATAGTACGCCAGGCGCTCGCTTGCAAAGGCCGTCAGGAGACGTAAGTGCCCCGAGAAATTTTTTAGCAGCCGCTATTAAGCGGAACTTCTATAAACATCTTTATTTGTCTCCCGAACACTTAATTAATGTGCTGGAGGGGGTAGCATAAAAAGCTTTGCGGTACCTAGGAACAAAATAAGGGTCGAGTAAGCAGGAAGAACGAGAATATTAAAGAAGACATTTGCTATCTTTCTCCTGGTATCTCGTTTTGGAACGCGACTCTAGAAGTGCAGTTCTAGCCCGCCGCGGTGGGTCAGTGGCTTTGGCGTTGTGCTGCTGAGCCCAAGGACGCGGGTTCAATTCCCGGCCACGGCGGCCGCTTTTCTAATGGAGGCAAAAAGGGAAAAACGCCCGTGTGTTGGAGATTTCGGCGCACGTTAAGGATCCCCACGAGGTCAAAATTATTCCGGAGCCCTCCTCTACTGCGCGCCTCATCGCCTAAGTAGTTTCGGCGGGTTAAACCCCACAATCAATCAGCTAATCAATCAAGAAGTGCAGTTCTAACCCTCGTATTCAGAAAGCAAGCTAACTTGTGTCATAAGGGAAACTTTTCAAGCACTCGGAGAAGGAGGTGGAGGAGGAATAACTTTATTTTACACTGGTTAGGAAAGGGTGTCGTTTGTTGAGGAGGGGAGGTGCCCCTATTCCAGGGCCCCTGTAGGTCTGGCTGCACTCGTGGCCCGTCGTACCAGCTGCCGCTGATCTTCTGGGTCCGAGCTGAGCAACGAAGCTTTCCACTGCTCAAGAGTTTGGTTGGGTATTAAGGGAATGTTTGGAATGTCGCGGCAGGCCCACGTAACGTGGTAAAGGGAGGCATATTGAGTTGTGCAAGAAGGGCGTTTGGGTGAAGGGTGAATTGTAGGGTACATGGCGTGGAGTCTTCCTAGGTGCGGGAAGGTGTTTGTTTGTAGTTGACGCCAGAATGACGCTTCTTCTCTCGTTAAGGATTTGTGCGGAGGAGGAAAGGCTTGCCGGGTGAGTAGCTGTTGCATGTAGAATTGTGTTGTGTAGCAGCATTACGGGCTCGGGTAATAACCTTCCAGTGGTGCCCGGAGGCATGGGCTACGGCGACAGCGTTATATGGGCTCGGGCGACAGCGCTGATTGCCACGAAGAGAGTCGTGTCCGGGAGTCCATACTATTGTAACACTTGAGAGGTATTCTGGCGCCTTGCTGGCGAGAATGCGGTGCGCTATAGAAGAGACCCTGCCCCTTGCATAGCTCCGGCAGGCGGCCTGGGGTCGGTGATGACGCATACATGTTTTTGGTCTGACGCGCTGGACCATTGTTGTACAGAACAGCGTTCCAAGGAACGGCGTTCCTGGAACTAGTTCCTTTTGAGAGGAACGCAGGAACGCCACCGTTCCATTAAGAGCGTGTGGAACTGTAACGGTAACTCGTTAAGCTTACGAAGGAACGGCAGAGGGAACGTCGTTCCTTCTGTAAACGTTCCATCGCTAAGGTTTTACTGTTTTTGATGCCGAGGCTTTCGGGATGAAGCTAGTACAGAAAGCCACAGGCCACTACTGTGTTTCCTTTCCTATAATATGCCCAATTTGCCCACCCTTCTGCAGGACGTCCTTCCTCGAAAGTCAAAGGCAGAAGAATAACCAAGCGGTGGGCCGCAGGCTGTTGGGCAGGCTGCGCCGGGTGGGCACGGCCATGTCGCTACGTCGTCTGCATATGCGCATGAGACAGGTGCTTCGGTGCCCCTTGGATTCGTCTTCTGTCGCGGCTTCTTGTTTTGTATCATGAGAATGGAACGGTAAAGTTCAGCAGGAGAAGACATGTCTGCACCATGTCTATCACACGCGTGTTCTCTACAGTACAGGCAGCCGAGCAACCCGAAGGGGCCGTACGAGACTTCTCTGCTGGGTAGCCAGAGTTGCGCTTACCGCGTGTAAAGAGAAGGCGTCAAGTTCCCGGCTTCGGATTATTGAAATATTGCCGCTCCTGCCCAAAGCGAGTCAAGAGCTACATTTCATGCGCAACAGCAACCGAGAGCTTCAAGCCGAATCTGACCTAGGACGTTTCATCGCCCCACGGCACGGACATGGCGCTCGAACGTTCCGCCGTGAACTTTCTCACGTACTGAGCGAACTTACGGTTTCGTTATGTGCGAGGTATATTTTGATGTTTTGTTTTCAAATCTTGTTGGGAGTTATTGTGCCACCTTTTCTTAGCATCATAGCACTGCGCGACTGTGGTGTATTGTTGCGGACAGGTTCCGACCAGGGCTTCAGCCGGGCACCGATGGCGAGCCGAGTCGTGGTAGCGTAGCTGGTGGCTGCTGCCGTGGGCAGAGTTCCTCCGTTCTGACAGCGAGAAGCCAGAGGTCGAACCTAAAAACTGTCGCATAAATTTCCAGCAGACAACGCTGCGACAAAAAGGCGAACACGAATTATCAATTCGGCAGAGTAACATCCCGAAGCTCTGTTTTTAAGGCACCGACGCTCGCGCTTGGGAACATTTAAGGAGCGAACCACTACGGTCAAATTTACACGAACGGCACCACAAGTGTTTTAACGGCCGTCAAACAAAATATACACAAAACAACCACTGTCCATGGCGAGGCGGATTGCATGCTAGCACACGCCTGAGCAGAAGCGGAGGCGGTCTCCTGAGCCTGAGGAACTGAAATAACTTATCCTCAATTACAACACAGAGGTACCCTCAAGAGCTTTGGTGAAGTGGCTGCTCAACATTGGCAACGACGTGTTGACGAAAAAAAAAACGGGTTTGTCTGTCCGACACCAACATCGCGAGATGCAAGTCTTGCTGAGTTCGAACAAAAGACACTTCTAAGTTCCGAAAATATGTTCTGGACATTATTTCCCCACTCATACTGTACTATTGAATTAGCACTCATTAAACATATATGTATTGTTCCTTTCGATGCGGTTTTTGTGCAAGACATTTATGTTCGTGCATGTGAGTAATTTTTTTTGCACATCTGAAATGTGGTATCATGACTGCCCATTTGAAGACTCAAGGGGAACGCGCCATATGTGTTGCACTTGTTATAGACGAGCACCACAGTTGCACTTAGGCATGCCTGGAATACGTCCGCTGCTCCCTGAAAAAAAATAGTCTAGGAGCGTTTTGTTGGATTCTTTTTATCTCCAGATAATCTGTTGCCGGGGGTGTTCATATTCGTATAATATACGTAGTTCGATGTGTGGACTGCTCACGTATTTCCCCTCAGGATTATCCGACACTATATTTTAATTTAAAATATGAAATATAACATTAATGTAACGACTCGTTACAATGTTCGAAGTGTAACTGGAACGCGTTCCCTTCTCAATATAGGAACTTGTAACGGTAACTCGTTTCGAAATTGGGGAGGAACGATGAACGAGCTTTCGTTCCAATTTTAGAGGAACGTGTAAAACACTGCGCTAGATACCACGGCAATGGGTATAGGGGCCTCTTTTGCCTCTGTTGGGATGCTTGTGTTGACGGAGGCTGAAGCTATCTCCTGCAGGTCTGGGTCGATGACGGTAATTGCCATCCCTGGCCGATGCGGATACTTGTCTGCGTTCGTGAACCTCGAATCTGGGTGACTGCCGAATCTGGACTGAATATATTGTAGGGAGACGGAAGACCCGGCACAAGTCGGCACCAGTACCAGCGGACTAGGTTTTAATGAGACCGTCCGTGACTCAGCAGAATCAGCCACTCGTGATGATGGTTATGTACAGATGATGATGATAATGGGTATGCACAGATGAGGGATTGGTCCTACCGAATGACGGCGATTGGCCACAGCACGTAAGTGTCCCAGAGCGCAATAATTGTTCAGTAGTGTTGACTGCGCTTACACACGCTCACAATATCCCCCCCTCGGCTGGAAGCGGCCTCCTGGTCGCCGAGAGTCACGATGTACGCTGGTTGTAACGTTTCATGCGAGAGACGTGCACTATTTCAGTTCCTCGCCGTCGGCGGTCAGTAGGGGCAGCTGCCGGAGACACCAGATAGTCTACAGGAGATGTCTGCTCAACTACGATGTAGGGACCAATGTACCTATGCAAAAACTTCTCGCATAGACCGGGGGAGCGTAGTGGCGTCCACAGTACTACTTAGTCCCCAGGACGGAAGTGAACGGAGTGGTGAGTGGAATCGTACTGGCTTTTGCGTTCTTGCTGTGTGAGTTCAGTGTGAAGACGGGCCAGGTGACGACAGTGGTTAAGACGAGAGACGAACACGTCAGAAAACGGGGCGGCAAGGGAGTCCGGGGTAAGTCGAGACTCGAGAAGTACTCCGCTCCTTGGAGACTGTCCAAAGCATCGTCGATGCGGGCAGCGGATAAACGTCTTTTCGAGTGATCTTATTTAGTGCACGGTAGTCGACACAAAAGCGAACTGATCCATCCTTCTTCTCGACCAACACAACCGGCGATGACCAAGAGCTTGACGATGGGCGGATAACTTCGTGCTTGAGCATCTCAGCGACCTGCTCTTCAATAATTTTTCTTTCGTGAGAAGAGACGCGGTATGGTCGCCGGCGTACAATCGCTGAGCCATCTGTCTCAATTCGGTGAGCGGTCACAGTCGCCCGTTTTAGGGTGTTAGCAACCACGTCAAAGGATGCAAGGTGCTTCGCCAGTACTGTGAGCAGCTGTTCTGTTTGCTCAGATGTAAGGTCGGGGCTGATGGTTGCAGCGATACTAGACATACCACCCGAAGAAGCAAGGTCACACGCACGCGAAGGTGGTACTGCGTTGGACAGGACAGAAATAGGCTCTGTGTCAACCACAGCAGCGACGTTCATGCCTTTAGGCAACAAAATTGGCTCTGTGGTGGTGTTCCGAGCGGCCAAAGCTGCAGATCCTTGTGAAAAACGGACGAGGCATGTGGACATAGCAATTCCTCGGGGAAGCATACGGCTTGATGGAGACGCTATCACATCACCTGCGGAAATGCTGCCCGAGGACACCAAAAGAACTTCTTCACAACCCGGCGGCAAAAAACAGTCCGTCCGTAAGGTTAAGTTCTGCTGTCGTGAGTTTGGTGAAGGGGAAGGCTCTGTGCTGGAAATGTGAATGGCTGGTTGGCGACAGGAAATAACCGCAGAAGCTGAAGAAAGAAGGTCCCATCCAAAAATTAATTCATGGGCGCATTCTGGCAAAACGGCCAACTCAATATGGTGACAATCGTCTCCGATGACGACACGTGCTGTGCAAGATGCGGCAGGCTGTATGACATTTCCATTTGCACTGCACAATGAAGGTCCAGAGTAGGGCGTCTTCACTTTTCGTAGCCGGCCACACAAATCACTATGCATGACGGAGATACTAGCACCAGTGTCCACTAAAGCTTGTACAACAATTCCTTCCACAATTACAGGCAAAATGTTCGAGGGACGCGCCGGAGGAGTTGTAGACAGTTCGCACGATGCAGTTTCCCCTCCATAAACTGCAGCATCTAGTTTTCCGGGTGGTAGTTGGCGTCGTTTGAGACAGGGCGAAGAGGAGAGACAAAGCGTCGTCCAGCGCGAAGGGGAACGGCGCCTAGGGCCACGTTGACTGCGGGAAAACTCGGTTGAATCCTGAGGCGACGGGGAGCGGTTGCGAGGTTGATAAACAGGCCGTCGAGGGCTGTAGTTGTAGCGGAGATCGCGTTCGCAGGGCGCGTAACCCCGCCGCTCATCTTGCTGGCGCCGGCGGCAAAAGCGCGAGATTTGGTCGCGAATTCCACAATAGAAACAGACCGGGCGTTCGTTAGGCCGGAAATCCATACGCGGTCGCCAGTTGGAATATGTTGGTGACGCATGGGCCGCTGAGGATATCGCTGTGAGGTGTTGGAGCATTGGCGGAGGTGCAGGAACTCCGATCGGTGAGACCGGGGGTCGCGAAGCTGCGTCCGCGTACGAGGGTGCGGCGAAAGCCACTGGGGGGCTACAGCGCGGGCTACACGTCATCGACGCCAGCTCCTCTTTAATAATCCCCCGCAAATCAGTCGCAGGCTGAGCACACCGGTCACCATGAGAGCACGATGGGCCTTGCTTTTGGAGTTCCTCACGAATGATATCGCGTATGAGAGCACGAAGCTCCGACTCAGGAGGAAGACGAGCTGATTCCTGCCGTGGCTGCAGGCGGATCGCTTGTAGCTGGTCGAGGCGCTGACAAGAGGTTCGTACGTCCTCCACGGAAGACGGATTTTGTAGAGCAAGCGAGTTAAAGGCGAACTCTGCGATTCCCTTGAGTAGATGGCGAACTTTGTCAGCCTCTGACATGTCTGGGTTCACCCGACGGCAGAGAGCTAGCACATCCTCAATATAAGACGCAAATGTCTCGTCTGGACGTTGCCAGCGGGCATCTAGTTTTCTTTTTGCCTCATCTGAACGCGCAGATATCTGGCGGATCTTCTCAGTGAAGGAGGCCCAATCAGTTATGGTATGCTCGTTGTTGCGGTACCAGGTCTTTGCAACTTCATGCAGGGAGAGACCTCGTTATGGAGCTTGAACTTCTCGTCCCACCTGTTAAATTGGCTGACTCGGTTGAATTCGTCAAGCCACTCCTCGACGTCTTCGGCACGAAGACCAGTGAAGCCAGGAGGGTCGCGCTGGCGGCAAGTCACCGTCCATGCCGGAGTGGTAGGAGCGGCAGCATTCGTTGCGCCTTCTCGGTCCATTGGACTCGGTGGCGGTTGCACAAGGCGACCTGAACGGAGCTCCAGGGGTGCAGCTAGGTCAAGGAGAGGTCAGGGTCGAAAAAAGCACCCTCCACCACTTGTAGGGAGACGGAAGACCCGGCACAAGTCGGCACCAGTACCAGCGGACTAGGTTTTAATGAGACCGTCGGTGACTCAACGGAATCAGCCACTGGTGATGATGGTTATGTACAGATGATGATGATAATGGGTGCACAGATGAGGGATTAGTCCTACCGAATGACAGCGATTGGCCACAGCACGTAAGTGTCCCAGAGCGCAATAATTGTCCAGTAATGTTGACCGCGCTTACACACGCTCACAATATTTGGCTCTCGCCGATCTTCTCCCTGTATGATGCTCGGGGTGCATGTTCCGAGGTATTGGTGCCACGTTGAGTTTCTCTCTTAGCTCGAGGCACAAAGTCTCCGTCTTCGCGGTGTGCCCTCCAGCGTTGGTGGAATATCCCAGACGACGGAGTACATGCCTGCCGGTAGCACTCGGGAAAAGATGAGAATGAGAAAAGGTCGCAGCGTGTTTCAGAAACCTTCCTTAAAACACGCTCATCAAAAGTGCCCGTCTTGGAAAAAGTCAGGCACCTGCAAACGAGGCTGGGGCGCGACGCGACAATCCATGTATGGTATCTTGCGGTGCTTACCTCTTGCCCCATGAGGACGTACGTGCCAAATGTGACGAGTTTGAAGAGCTCAGATCCGCCAGGTCTGTCCGTGGCCGCTCCCCGTAGAGAGCTTCAGGCGTAAGTAACATCACAGCAGGCATTTGATCGCCACTTGCAATTGTAGCGATGATGAAAATCCCTTGCACATCAGGTCCCACAATATCAATCTCTTTCCAGCATGCACAACTTTGTTTTCACCATGAGTTTCACTGTAGCGAGTGGCGACAAACTGTACCCGCACCTACCTGCGTTATTCCATGATTCCATGCGCGGAGTCGGCGCTTCTGTGCGGGCGCTCGCTGCCTCTCGTGCCGTCCTGGCCGACTTTGGGTGTGTGTACGCGGTCACCTCAGACGAACAGCGTATGTGCGCCGCAGGTCCTTTTCGCGTGCAGGCAATGACTCATTATTTGTCTCTGTCAGTTTCGTGCGCACTACGCGCCAAATCTGCGAACTTAGCCAACAAAAGTTACACTTCATGTAGGTCGGGAGTTTACCTTAAGTAGAGCTTGTACTTTTCGGGCCTATAAGTTTGCGAAAAGGCGTCCTTACACCTTGAATTTGATCCTTTAAACGCCCTGAGGCACTGAAAAGTGCCGGAAGGCAAAAGTTGTGCTTATGTTTTCTGAATACTGAGGTAATTCAGAAGACCGGGGGCGGAAGCACCATAAATAGGATGTCGATGAACAGAAAGACGCGGTGAAGTTGAAAAAAAAAATTGAGAAGGAAAGCGAGTAGGATTTGGTGCAGTGGGAGGGAAGGAGGAAAAAGTGAAACGAACCAATCTGCTCTATGGGGCTAACTTTGCTTTGTACAGCTTTTAAAAGGCGTTGAAAAAAGTAGGACCTTGTTTGGTAACGCTTACTACTAAACACAGTACCGATAAACAAAGAGGGCAGCAGAAATTTATGAGACGATTCCTAGCTTTTCACGTCGGGCGCCCTATCATCCAAAAGTGTCTTATATGTGCAGAATAGAGGCAACAACTTAATTAACAGTAATTGGTGGTAAGAAGAGGGTAGCAAAAAAATAAAACGGTAGGCTTTAATGCCCTCATGAGCTACGGCGTAATTAATCGAGCTGAAAATTTGTGACGGCAATCTTTTCTCACAGAGGAGGAAGAGGAATAAATGTTGATTTAGCAGGCGCTGGTGCTGCTGTTAGGCCACCTTCCCGGAGGGGGGGCGCCCTTAGTAGTATGCGCTGGCTCCCAGGGTCCGGACTTTTCTGGCAGGCCACTTGCTGCTCATAAGACGGGGAAGGGTTGGGCTTTAGGCCTGGGTTTTGTCCACACTCTCATACCTGATGGTATAGAGGGCCGGGTAAATGGCAGAAACTACAGGTGGCCGGGTATAGGGTGGGATAGATGGCATGATGAAGGGTGCGATGAGAATAGGAGTTTGTATTCTTCGGAGGCTGGGGGCTTCTTCTATGGATAACTCTGGATGTTGAGCCGGAAATATTGTGCTTTGACGATAGTGGCTAGAATATATCCATATTTTACGAGAGGTTGAAATGAAAAAAAGAAGATATTTTGATAAATGTCTTTAAAAATTGTACAAGTAGCAAGCCTCCGTGAAGTGCTTTCTATAAAACGGGGTTCGAGAAAAGAGCTTCGATGATACAGCGTTAGATACAAGCGCGTTTAATAAACTGTGCGGACTCCATGTGGAATTACCACCCACAGGTCGGTGTGTCTTGGAGAATCTACGCATTAAACCCCATCGGCATTATTCCGCCTGCAGTTATTTCTGCCCTTTCATTCTTCCTGCCTCTGTTTTCCTGCCGCAGATATTAACTCAATGAAACTGCCAGTGGATTTTGCACAAGAACCACTAGCGTTTTTCGTGTTTCTGTGTAAGCGCAGTTTGGTCCCTAGCGGGCATTCGTGCTCGCAAAAGTGCTGCCCCTACCATGAGCGAGGACTTTTTGTGTGTACCGTTATTTGACGATGGCATTGGTGATTAACGATAGAAGGCTACACAAGTCACCGAATGATGAACTGAAGCTTTCAAAGCCTATAGATGTGAATATTTCTGATATCTTCGAATGCTACAAAAGGCTGCAAAAGCACTGTATAAAGCCGTTCGCACATCTGCAGCAGCGTGCAGCACCAGTAGTAGCTTGCACACTTAACATTTTTACACCATTTTTGCCCGAAACCTTTTTTTTCTGGAATCTCAGCAACCTTATCCTTATCTCTACACCCTTGGTGTGTGAAAAAAGGGTGGTCACCAACTTCAACACCCTTGGTTCTCGGTAGGCTGTTGAAAGGGTGTGGAAAAGGTGTTCAGTTGCAAAATAAAATAACGGAGCTGGGGTTCGACCTAGCTTCTCTCTGTGTTGCTAATATTTGCTAGGTTTTGCTAGGCTTTGCTAAATTTTGTAAGGTTTTGCGATGTTCTTGCTAGGCTAGTCTATGTGCTGAGGGGTGAGGTCAAGTTTAGTCAGATTTTACGTGGCTGTTCCTGTGTGTCCCCCGCACTGACAGCGGATCCGAGGGGAAACAAGCTAGGTGAACCCTCAGCTCCGCTGTTTCTCCACGCTTCCACCACTAGTGCATGCTGCGCCATTTTTTTTTGTGTTTTGGTCTCCCAAAAAGACTGGTGCCTCTAAAATGGTATAATAAGAGGTGCGGATACGCATGCGCCCCTTGTGCACACACTCGAACAGGCACCAAACCCAGCTTTAGTGTTATAATACTCTATGTGTGGTGGTTCACCCTTTGCAGGCGGCGCAGTTCTTCTTGGTCTTTTTTTGCCAACGCCAGCGAGCCTAGCGCAAGCTTAAACAGCTCCGCTGGTAATAAATTATGCCAATTCATATTGTTTTAAACATTGTGAGGTACAAAACAATCCCCGCTTGAGGGAAACGTCCAGTCCACCCATGCTAACGGGTATGAAAGTCCGCATTCTGACCTGTATACGCTCACATTAAAATGAATAATTCGAAAAATGGCTTTAAAATATCTGATGTTTGCGGCAAGCCAACCGACTCTATCGGAGGACTTTCTTCTGCTGGCTATAAAAGAAAGAGGAGCAGATATAATGCCAAGTAACTAGGTACTCGACCTTCCCATGCATCCCTTAGTTTTCTCGCTTAATTCATTTGAGGTACAAGTGAGACTTGTGCG
The DNA here is from genome assembly GCF_048455015.1 of Haemaphysalis longicornis. NCBI lineage: Eukaryota > Metazoa > Arthropoda > Arachnida > Ixodida > Ixodidae > Haemaphysalis > Haemaphysalis longicornis. The sequence goes on along the minus strand of NW_027526203.1, from coordinate 227,677,494 downwards.
CGTTAAATTTGTCTTTATTCCATGCTGCCGCTCAGCCGATCCACATTGTCACGCGCAGTTGCGCTGCCCACACCTTTATTTTGAGGTGTTCCTTACACCCTTATTATAATGTTTTCACATGCACACCCTTTTTTCATCCTTACACCCTTCTTTATCCAAAACTCGTTTTAAAGTGGGAGCCATAGGACAAGATTTTTACACCCTTCTCGGCCAAAAAGGGGCGCAAAAAAGTTTAGTATAATAGTCGAAGCAACCTAGTACCCCAAGAACAAATATATTTAAGGGAACACAATGAGCTTGTTTCTCGTGTAAAATCTAAAAAGTCTTTCTCCACTATCTTAGATTACTTTAACGGTCCCTCAGCGTCGCGTCTCAGGCCGCTGCTGTTTTAATGTGCCGTAATGACCTATCTCTTCCACAAAACGACTCTTTGCTGATAACTGCTTTATATACAGTTTCATAAATAGCCATGATGATCATCTTGCTCTTCGGGAAGGCTGAAATCCTCATTAAAACTGCTGTTGCGCATGCCAAATGTCTTTAAACTTATCCAAGGTCGAAATCATGCCCTTCAGCCACAAGAAAACAAATGTTACCTTAGAAAACTTCTTAAATACCTTCCATGTGACTAGGCAGTCTTCGTATAAATATCCCCGATCACCTCCCATATAATCTCGGATGGGCGACTCATGCAACGTACGTATCTGCCAACACATCGAGAACACTGGGGTACTTACGTCGGAACCAACGTAACGCCCCACATAGCTTTCGAAAGGGGGTTACCAGACATTCGTTCGCCCAAAATTGAAATTCACATATCTAATACGGTCACCTTGCAAAGCTTAACTCACAAACTTGGTCGTAGCATTAAAAAACAGCTTCAGGATTCATTTCACGCGATTGCAATCGCGGTTACAGCATAGCGCAGAAAGCCGGACAGATGCTCCACCTCGTTCGCCGCATCGCTCAGAAGTCTGGCGGGGCCGGCTGGACTGTTGCCCGTCTCCTAGTGCGCGCCGTACTACAGCCACGGCTTGTGTATCAGGCCCAGTTCCAGCACATGACGCAAGCGGACTGGGCTCGGCTTGAGGCCATCAACAGGGCTGCCATGCGCACCATTACTGGCCTCCCTCGCATAACACCAATCCCGCCGCTACAAGCCGAAGCCCAGCTAAACACCCTAGATGAGATCATCCATCAGTGTCGTTCCGCTTGCCTGCTAAAGCGTGGATATGTACCGGAGGCAGCGGCTCTCGCTGCGTATATGGGCCACGTTCCTGATACGATGCCAGCCTTTTCTGCGGCTAGACCGCCCTGGCTCTACCATCAGGTGACGGACAACAAGCCTCTGGCAAGGCTACATGTCCGAACCTCTGGCCTTCATCAACCTCCTGATGCAGCCCTCCTTCATGTCCGTCACTGGCCGCCTGCGACGCGGACACGAGTCATACAGGCTTTCGTGGATGCCGGGGCACACGACTGCCTCGTAACCACAGCCTTGGCTTGTCCCTCTCACCCAACCTTGAACCAGTGCTGCGCCTACGAGACCCTCCGACCTCTCCCAAGCCTGTTGGCAGAAATTATTGCAATTCGGGATGGTCTCCAAGCGCTCTCATCGACAGTAACTACCGGTGTGAAACTGGAAATTTACACGGACTCAACGACGGCGATACGTGATCTACGTCGCGTTGCGCGTAGCACCAGCATGTCGGCACGTATTCACGCGATCCTGGACACATACCCATGCCCTGTGCGTGTATTGTGGGTTCGCCGGGACATGCTTCCTGCCCACATAGCGGCGGATCGCGCCTGTCGCCGTATAGACCTACAAAGGCCGCTGCCACTTCTTCCGGTGTCCACCCTAGAAGAACTGCTGGTGCAAAAGGAGAACCTCCGCCGCGCCACGCGTGCTTTACTTCCACCGCGTGGAACCGACCTCCCCAGTGGGCTCGCTCGCTGGGAGGAGGTCCTGCTGCGGAGGCTTCGAGTTGGGGTGGCATTATCCCCAGCAGTGACCCACGCTTGGCCTGCCCGCAATCACGCACCGTTTGCGGACACCTGCCCCTTTTGTACGGTCCCTGCGTCTGAAGCCGACACGAGCCACCTTTTATGGACCTGCCCTGCCCTTCAAACCTCTCGCCTGCAACACCTCCGGGGCACAGGGCTCCATCCTGGGAGACCCCCTGATCTACAGCGGTGCATATGGAGCCCTCAGTACCGGTCTCTGTTGACGTTTCTGTGTGAAACCAATGTAATGTTGTATATATGACTGTTATGCCGTAAGGCAAACTCTCGCAAAAAAAAGAAATAAAGAAAATAAAATAAAACATGACCTTTCGTTAGAGCCACTAGAAACAGGTCGCACAGATACTGTCCTGTGCTTGCTCCATAACTACATTGATGCATCTAGACCACCATAATCCCCGCCTAGAGCCCCATTGAGCGGGTCGAAAGGTTCGCACAATCAAGCAAGCATCGCACGCATCATTACAAAAGCGAAGCCCTTGAATTCCATTGGTATTGTCTTCTTCTATCGGACTTTGGAATGATCCTCCGACATCATTGCGTACTTAACTGATCATCAAACTTTCTGCAACCAAATATTGATGGCTTTGTCGGTCTTTCGACTGCCTAAAGCCCATATTTTTGTTTTTACTTTTTCTTGCACTTTTGCATTGCGGCTGTATCGCTGCTATTTGTTTTTCCATTCATGCAGTTTTTGTAAGATGGATTTCGTCCTGTAATATGGCACTGGTGTCTTCGTACACGCTGTTTATTTTTTGTATGCCCCTTCTCCTGGAGCGCTTCTCCCATCCCGCTTCTTCTGTGTCGTTGAGTTTATCGCCCTCTAGTTTTCAGAACAAGTATGTACTTCCTCAACAGAATGTTTTCCGGGAGTGTCCACTTTACTGCATGCTCGGTATCAGAACCTGCAAGGCATTTTTGAGTAGATAAATAAACAAAACAAAGTGTCATTTCCATGTAATGTCATCCCTTGCATAACGATTTTGGTTGTGATGCAGTTGCTTTTTAGTGAAGTAATTTGTGACGGAATTTCTTTTTGTTCGCGCAGGTGTGAGAAAAGTAATCTTGCCATGTATGATTGGTAGGGATATACTCCAAGTGACTGGCAATGATTCTTTAGTTTTCTTTAAAAAATAAAAAAAAATATTGCGTCTTGGTTTGTCCCTTCAGGGTCGCACACCCACACGTATACACATTCATGTGAAGACTGGATGGAAACTAAAGGATAAACATATATATATATATATATATATATATATATATATATATATATATATATATATATAGCGAATCAGAATACGAAATCAGGGGCTCGTTGAAAATAAGACAGAAATAAGTATTGGCAGTCAAGAACACCTCGGAAAGCAAAGGGGAGGTTGTAGTAGCTCAAGATAAAGAATTTGGAAAATAAGAAAGTGGAGAAAAAATGCCCGCCAGGTGGGATCTGAACCCCACGACCTCCAGAATACCGGTCTGGTGCGATAACCACTACGCTACCGGCGGGGCTACTTTAGCCTCCACTTTCTGGGGTATTTATGTTCAGGTGTTTTGTTTCCTGCGCTTGGGGGTGGTAGCCAGCGCCACTCGGACTGCTCGGGGTGAAGGGGACCTTCTTTTTAACCCCCGGGCCGTGACTCGAGTGTCTACGACATGCCGAGAGTGGTCGACCAGCGTTGAACCCTCTTAAGCTCCCTATGGCACCAAGACTGCCAGAACAGAGGCCCTCGCTATGCATGTAGCGAATCAGAACAGGAAATGAGGGGCTCGTTGAAAATAAGACAGAAATAAGTATTGGCAGTAAAGAAGACCTCGGAAAGCAAAGGGGAGGATGTAGTAGCTCAAGATAAAGAATTTGAAAATAAGAAAGTGGAGAAAAAAAATGCCCGCCAGGTGGGATATGAACCCACGACCTCCAGAATACCGTTCTGGTGCGATAACCACTACGCTACCGGCGGGGCTACTTTAGCCTCCACTTTCTGGGGTATTATGTTCAGGTGTTTTTGTTTCCTGCGCTTGGGGGTGGTAGCCAGCGCCACTCAGACTACTCGGGGTGAAGGGGACCTTCTTTTTAACCCCCGGGCCGTGACTCGAGCGTCTACGACATGCCGAGAGTGGTCGACCAGCGTTGAACCCTCTTAAGCTCCCTATGGCACCAAGACTGCCAGAACAGAAGCCCTCGCTATGCATGTAGCGAATCAGAATAGGAAATGAGGGGCTCGTTGAAAATAAGACAGAAATAAGTATTGGCAGTCAAGAAGACCTCGCAAAGCAAAGGCTTACAGCTGGGAGTGCGCGTACAACTGTGACCCCCCAGAAAGGTGACGCAGGGTCTGCGGACTCCACGTGGAAACCCAGCGAAGCACCTTGCAGCGTCCAAAAGCCTCGTAAAGCACCGCAACCATCCAAACCCATTGCCGGATCAAACAGCCCACCTGAACATCCCCAAGGCCCGGACCCAGGGCTCTCAGCCACAAGCGCATCTCCGTCGGAAAACCTGCAGACGATCGAGCCCAAGCCCGGGAAATCAGAACTCAACCCACGGACTTCAACGAGCCCACAACCTTCTGACCCCCAGCCGAGCGCGAGAGACTGCGAGATTCTGGAATCCAGTCCAGAAAAAAAGAAAAGCCCTGCCACTCCCGCCGTCAAAAGGTACGATCTCCGAAAACACTGTGGCTCTGCACGTCGCATTTGCATGAATTGACATCCTGGCAGCGCAAATATTCCGACCTCCTCTCCCTCAGATGACACGCATGATCAGCTGCTGACGCCTAATTTTTTTAAGATAAGGAAAACAATTGACAAGCGGGTGCGCCATGACCTACATGTGCGTACACTCAAAATATATCTAAAGGCTGGGATCGCCCCCCGGGGCCTTCTTCTATCATTAACACCATCGATGCATACGTTTAACAAAGGTGAAACACAAAATTGGAACGAAACTCTTAAATCCGCATCACTTCAGCTAACTAAAATCGTAGTGGATCATTGTGATAATACACTCGCGTCTCTGAGGGCGGAGGAGCTTCGTGCTAGGAATAATATTGTCCTTTCGGCGCTGGAGGCCAGCGAACTGGAACTTTTCGAGAAAAAGAAGACAGATGAAATAATGAGAATCAAAATTAAAAAATTGTCAAGAGATAAAGTTCTATACTCAAACGAGTTTTCTCAAACAAATTCAGCTCCGCACCACACGGACATTGGAAATCCTAAAATTACACCCCCAATCCGACCCTGCAAGTCAAAAGAAATGTCAAAAACTCAAAAGAACATAGATGAAAACATAATTAACCTCTCCGGGGTACAGTTTACTATCCATGAGCGGTCGTTAATCTCGCGCGGGCTGACATTTTGCCCAAGTACCGGCCGATACAATGAGTTTAGCTTGCTGAAAGATCTGGACAATTTTTCACGGAATTTACGCCTCGAAGAATATTTTTTCGATAAGCCGGACAAAGAGCGCACTGCCCCAACCTCCGTCAATGTAGGGCGGCAGTGGACACCGAAATCACAGCGGGAAAAACACTTGGACTCGTACATTGAGGCCGTTCAAAGAGACGTCCTGCGGGCTTATAACGCTCGCAAACCAGGGGCCCAGAACCTTTCTAAACAGGAGCGCGAGGCACTTAAGGCACTGGGTCATCGAACAGACATTGTCATAAAACCGGCCGATAAAGGTGGAGGTATTGTAATACTTAGTAAACCAGACTACATTAAAGAAGGCCACCGTCAGTTAAATAATGAATTTTTCTACCAGAAACTTGACGCAGATCCAACTGTTGAACATCAGGAAATAATAACAACAACACTAAATAATCTTGTCAAAATTGGGGAAATAGATCCACGCCTCTGTAAAGCGCTTACAGCAGCACACGCAACGCCAAGAAGGTTTTACATGCTACCTAAAGTTCATAAAGGAGGGAACCCTGGTAGACCAATAATTTCGGGAAGGGGCACTCTCACCGAACCAATATCAAGCTACATAGACTCCCTGATTAAGAAAATACCGGCTACCCATTCGGCATATCTTCGTGATACTAACCGCTTCCTACGGGAAATCGACAACATAAAAATCCCTGATGGCGCCTTCCTTGTAACTCTAGATGTAACTTCTCTGTACACAAATATACCGCACCGAAATGGGATTGAAGCCCTGGTTGAATCCTATAGCATACATCGGGATCACGAGTCGCCAAGTCCACAAGTCATTGAAACTTTGACCAAGCTAGTGCTGGAATTAAATAGCTGTGAATTCCACAATCAGTTTTACCTACAAATAAACGGCACTGCGATGGGTACTCGAATGGCACCCACCTACGCTAATATATTCATGAACGATCTCGAAACAAAATTCCTATCAACCCGTGAAATTAAGCCATTTTTTTACAAACGCTTTCTGGACGATGTATTCCTTATTTGGACCGGTACGGAGGAAGACTTAATCGACTTCATCGAATGTTTCAACAAGGCACATCCAAGCATCGCATTCACTTATACCTATTCAACCACGGAAATAAATTTCCTTGACGTGCATATAAATACAGACACAGGAGAACTGATCACTACCGTGTACAAAAAACCTACCGATAGGCAGCAGTATCTGCACTTCGACAGTATCTGCACTTCGACTGCAAAACGAGTATCCCATACTCGCAGGCCCACCGATTTAGGAGAATTTGTTCCCGCACCGAGGACTTCGAAGCAAACGCAGAAAACTTGCGCAATGTGCTCGCGAAGCAACAATACCCACCACCCATAGTCAACGACGCTATTTGCAAAGCGGTCAACCTTGATCGCCAAGAGTTGGTGCACCATGAAAAAGAACTAAACCAGAAAGGGAGAGGCAACCTAGTTTTGACGTTCGGGGGCAATTCCCCAAACATAAACAAAATCTTGAAAAAGCACTTCAACATGCTACAACAGAGTGAACGGCTTTCGAAAATCTTCCCCACCCCTCCTCGGGTCGTATACAGGCGCCCCAAAAATATTAAAGATTACCTTGTACACGCCAAAACTGAGAGGGCACCCAAGGGTGGGTGTCGACCATGCGGAAAGGCACGGTGCCGCGTATGTAAACATATGCAGACAACCACGGTGGCACAAAGCACCAACTCCCATTTCAAGCATCTAATTCACGCGACACTCGACTGCGACTCTTCTAATGTGGTCTACCTTCTGGAGTGCGGTGTTTGTGGCATCCAATACATTGACCAGAGGACACGGCATTCCGCATGCTCTTCAACAACCATCGCGCACATGTTCGTTCACTCCCGGATCTACCATTATCACGACATATTAACTCCGAAAACCACCCGTTCGACTCCATCAAAGTCACACTTTTACAGAGTGGATTTTCTACTACAAGAGAACGTGAACAACGCGAATCTTAAATTATTTACTAATTCAATACAGTAAACGCAGGAATGAACGTTAGCCCGGGCATTATGTCGTCTATACATGCTGTTGATAATCTGGCTGCAGAATAATCCCCTATCTAAATTGTAAGTCTCTGTGTTGTTTAAACAAGTAATAAAGCTATTCTTATTTTATTTATTCCCTTCCTGGGGTTTCCGCACAGGCGGCATATGCCACAAACAACATCGAGGCGCCCGCCGCCGTTTACTCCAACAAAGGACCCGCGCGACTCCCGCGTGCGGGGAGAGGATTAGTTAAGCTCCTTTTCCCTGGTTCATGGTCAGGGGCGACCCTGTCGGCTGCCCGGACAGGGCAGAAGAATAGAGCTAAGAATGATGAATGGCGCTCGCCCGTCCTGCCGGTAGGCAGAATCGTGCTTGCTTTGAGCCACATTGCGGAGATCGTACCTACACTCTTAACGAGCCTTCCTGTTTGTTTGTAGGGTTGGCGTCACTGAGACATGTGTGCCGCTGCGACCGCTTCCTGTCAACTCTTCCTGTAATGTCAGTGACCATTGGAATTCTGTGCCCCCCAGTGATGGTGTGAGAGCGTCCCTGTTACTGCTTTGCGCTTTCGCTTCTTGAGCAGAGCGGCCCCCCTCTGAAGCGGGCGCTACCTGTCACTCTTTCTACAAGCTGACGAACGATGGAGGACAGCGTTTTGAAAGAGTTGTGTACTCCTCTCTCTTTTCTGCATGTTTAGGTTTGTTTTCGTTTTGTGTTTTCTTTCGTTTTCTCTTTTTTTTATCTTCTCTCTCTCTCTTTTTTGCAAACCTTCACCTCACCTCGCCGGGAGTGTGTGTTTGTTGCTGCTTTTCTCCCCAAATCCCCCCTCTCTCTTTTTTCGGCGTCGTTGGACGACGGGCTTATAAATACGTGCACAGAAATACGAAATGTTGTCTTGGGAAAGATCGGCATCCGATCGAAACGTTGACCAATAAACAGTTTTGTTGGAAGCTATACCCATTTTTTACTATTTGCTACGGCAACCAAAGACAGCCCTTCTCCAAAGTATATATATATATATATATATATATATATATATATATATATATATATATATATATATATATATATATATATATATATATATATATATATACGAAAATTTGCTGTTTCTTTATGGTGTAATTAAGTAGTAAAAAAGTAGGAAAAGTAAACGGTACCAACATTTGTCTATTCGCCGATGTTCGGGCCGGATGCCGACTTTTCTCAATGCACATTTACGTGAAACCAATTTACACAACAATGGCCTCAAAGTATTTATAGAAAGGCACGTCTCAAGGTGGAAGAAAACACAAAACCAGTAATGCGAAAAGCAACACGCAAAAAAGCAAAAATGCAAATGGCACAAAACAGGAATCGCGGTAGCGATTTCATACAGCAATACGAGCAATCAACAAGCCATGAGGTCAGTGCTCCATTGATTACAACGAATGAAAGTGGAATGGCCTGGGTATTGCCCGCTACCGTCGAGTTAAACAATAACACAAAAAATTGCTACGAGTACAATCACCGAAACAGTGGTTCGAGCACGCGGAACGCAGCTAAGGCGCCCAGAATTGCTCCATTCTGATTTTTGTTCTTTCGCTCTCCAGAGCACGGAAGGGCAGGCGCGAGAGGGTCTCAGGTCTGGCCCAAGAAAAGAGGGTGAACGTAATCTGCTTACCTTTTCTGGGAAGTTATTCGAGGCCCTTGTGGGAACCCTGAGGCTTTATGCTTGCTTATGATACGCACTTGCCGGACGAGGGGTGAACAATAAAAAAAAGGTACAAAATACAAAGCCGAATTTTTGAGAGCAGCTACCCATTCCAGAGCGGGCGTATAGAGTCGAAGTCATCTTTTGGTTCGCATAACTGCAGTCTTCAATGGGGTTATATATTCAAAGACTGTTTGGAGAATCTGCTAGTCCTCATTTTCATTCGAGTCTTCAATGTAATAAATCTACAAATACTGTATGTCGCGCCCAGTTACATGTTCTAACACCAGGAAATATGAGATCACAATCTTTAGGAAGTAAAATGGATAGTTTTTAGAATTGATATCTATGGGCACAAAAATGCGCTGGAGAAACCAAACACGTGCGCGATCGTTGTTAAATCAGATTCGGTAGCCCGCATATGTCTGACCAATCTACTTTATACTGCATACCCCTTTCACCAGCAAGTATACACTATATTAGATGAGTCGCAGTCAAGCTTGCCGTGAAAGGAATACTAAAAATGAATATGAGCACTTTCAGCCCCGCTGAATGTCCGTGTTTTTTGCATACTCGGCCCTGAGCCTTCCCGCATACGGCCTACATTTGAATGCCGGCTATTGATTGAAAGCTGTTTTATCGATGCCCGCTTCATCTAGGCAGTTTCTTGTAACTCTGCCCCCCCCCCCCCTCCCACCAAAAATGTATGATTTATTTATTTATATGTCTATTGTGTGGTCTAGTGTACCCATTTCTTGTCAGTCTTTTTCTGAAATTTGTAAATCTCTTTCAACTGCACTGTCACGGATTGGCCCAGTGTTTCTCACAGTGCGTCCAGGCAAATGTATTCACTGCATTCTTGCACTGCATACATGGTAATGAAGAATATCGCTCTGTATCAACATCTCTATTCGTTTCAGAACCTTTTCTAATCACGCGATTGTATCCTGCAGGTTTTTATTGACTGTTTCGCAGTCAGGCTTTTATTTGGTCGCAAACGTAAAAACCAATTATTTTCACGACGCCATTTTTTTACCGCTCTTGGGCAATCGATAATAAAAAAATCTTGCTGTTTCTTTAGATCCGTGGTTGTGATTAGCGCTATGCTGATATAAACGCTCTTAAACATTACTTTAAATTTACTTCTCCGTGATGCAAAACACGGCTAATAGAATGAAATAGTGATGAATGTAAATTATCATGGTCCGAGAGGAACGCAATGACCTCGAAGCTATTACTCTCATAACACTTGCTTAGAACACAAAAGAAGTTGTCAATATGTTAGAGTTTGTATCACCACTGACATAAAATGACGCTTTTCTGCCCCTACGTGATTAAAAATATTACCGAATGTTGGGTTACCTGAGTTACAAACAGCGCACGAACCGGACAATATGAGGATTACACAAACACGACGCTGACTAACAGCTGATGTTTATTGTCACGAACAGGCAATATATATATGGAAAGACAGTGAACACGTGACATACTAATCTAGAAATGACAAATACAAAAAAAAACAAAAAAAAATTTAACTCAAAACAAAATCTTCAACGGCACAGTAATCTGCGGTACTGTTATATCGCCCCAACCAGCACAATTAATATCAGAGCGTCCTCACAATCTCTCCTAGCTACCAAGATAGTCAATTTCTTTTCCAGTAAGGGCGACGGAGGGTGTACTGATGCTATCCTGCTGACGGGTGCAAATTTCCCATGGTTCTTTGATCTCCCGCCGCAGCCATTCCTGATACCTGGCCACCACGTGGAACTGCTCAAACGAAGGCGAGCAACTTGGGCAATTTGCAACGTGCGCAGCGAGTGCGCTCCTTGTTGCGTTTCTTACATCGCACGCGTGCTCCCGAAGGCGATCATTGAGGCAGTGCCCCGTTTGGCCCACGTACGACCTTTTACATGACAATGGTATCCATAGATAACCTCTTCTTGGCACTGAACGAAGGGCTTCGCATGTTTCTTCGAGCACCTGTTGGCCGCTGGGCATTCTCTGTTTACTTTGCGATGGCTACCTTCATTTTCTCTCTTGGTGGAGGCTCCTGTTCTTGTGGTCGTTTCCTTAGGTCTCTCAAATGTTTGTAGCCTACGCGGCAAAGGAGCGAATTCGGAAAACCAGCCTTACGCAGACGGTTTGTTTGGGCTTCAAGGCTGCTCTGGACGTGATGATGGCAGCATGGCAGGACGAAAGCGATTTCTTCAAGGCAGAGGTAGCCACTCCTCGCTTGACCAGTTTTGAATGTGCAGAGGTGAAAGGCATGAAGCCCTTTTGGGATCGCGGGGCATAGCTCCAACCCAGGTGCTTAATACTCAAATACAACCTCAGAATAAAGAACTGTAATTCGTTATTTGCGGACACTTCCTTCGTTATCACGAATCCGCTCAGGTTCTGGGCAAACAACCCCACCAAGTCATTAACCTCCTGCGACTGCCCTTTCTTAGAAACTTTGAAAATGATGAGGTAGTCATCGACAAAGCGAAACACTTGGACCACGGCACTGTCCTTTAGGACGGCATCCAAAGTCCTGTCTGCCGGGTGAGGACAGGGTTGCTCAGTACAGGGGCTATAACGGAGCCGATGCAGACGCCCTTCTTCTGGATGTACAAGTTACCATCAAACTTTACGAAAGTGGAGCTCAGATAAAATTAGAGCAGCTCAATACACCCACGTACGCTAATGCCACACTCATTCTGGAACCGGACGGCACCTACGCAGTCCATGCCCTCTTCAACAGCTTGACGAATGGAGGCGTGAGGAAGCGAGTAGTAGAGATCACTCGGATCGATTGAAAATGCGCTCACTGCTTGTGGTTGCCCCGGTTCTAGGAAGGTAGATACGTCCTGTGGTGCCTTCCTTACTTACACGAAAAGGGTCATCAATCGGCAGCATAGCTAGAGACCGCTGTAAAAAGAGCCCCACAGATCGCTGCCTGGTGCCACGTTCAGAGACAATGAGCCGGAATGGTAATTCAGGCTTGTGGGTCTTGGCGGAGCAAAAGAGAGACAGACAAGCGTGCTGGCACTTGACGGACGCGGCTGCCCTGCCCAACTTCATGTCCTCGCACCGCTTCGGGGCCTCCTTCTTTACTTTCAGCGGATCGACGGTGGAAACAGTGCGGAAGTTGTCAGCGATCGCTTGCTTTTCCTTCTCAGAGTAGGTCCCCGACGACATAACGGCAAAGCCACCCTCCTTGCCAGACAACAGAAGCTTTAGGTCTGCATCAAGAAGCGAGGAAACTACTTCCTTTGTGCGTACAGAACGTTTTGATTTTGGCATGGACCGCAAGACATCCACTCCTTCACTCACGCATCTGTCCACATCTTCCGTGTTTGCCCTGACAGCTGCAGTCCTAACCACGGAGAGCAGCCCTACTTTGTTGGGCTTGGCATGCACGCAGAACTTAGGACCCAAACTTAAGGTATTCTTAGCTTGCGGCGGGATGTCAGAAGTGTCTAGGACGTGAACCTCCTGGTGAGCAGTAGCTGCCAAAGCTATCCTGGGGATCAGAGCGAAGGTCTTCTCCCAAAGGAAGTCGCTTGCTATGGAAGCGCAGCGCAAAGCGTTTCTAAGACGCGTATTATCTCCTCCAGGGGGTGCTTCTGGAAAACAAGCCAACTTGAGGCAGTCCTTGATGCACTCCGCTTGGTTCTTGGCTTCGCGGCGAAGCAATCGGCACAACTTTGTTCCATTGCTGCTTGATGGGGAAGTGGTCCAACCAACAAACCAACGCCGGGTGGGACAAAGTTGTGGTTGATGGAGTAGGTGTAGAGACGTGACCGGCAATTCGCCGAGAAAAGATGACTGATGCACATAGAAGAATCTTGGAGGTCACCTACCGTGCCACTTTTCAAGGGCCGCTAGTTCCCTGTAACTGTTCTTTTTACGCGCTATCTCGGTTTAAATCTACATAGGCCGCATAGTTTTAGACCCCAGTGACACTTACCTAATACACTGGCTCAGAATGGTCCAGAATAGCCCAACTTTTTTTATACTTTATAATTACAAACCCACATCACAAATAAAAGCCATAAATCTAGGATTACTTAACTTCGGTAGCATCCCGCGGACAACGACTTGTCACTTACTTCATGAGGAGTTTCATCACCATCAGCTGTGGGATGATTTTATCTTGTCTGTAGGCTGTATTTAATCTCGATTGGGTGGTTCCCACGAGATAGGATTGCCTTCTTATGGAACTAACGGCTTTTTGCAGTCATTCATATCACGACCATCAGACGTTGATGCCTTACTGCGCTAACAAAAATCTATAAAATCACTAACTCTTGGAAACTGCAGCGACAACGGCAATCTTTCAAAATAACTCTTTTCAAAGGTGCAATATCCATGCATTTTGTGTTTAGTAGACTTTATTCGCGTAATAGCATTGAAGCCGAGCATACCAGCGCTGTGATCATACACAAACATGTCGAAGTTTGTATGTGGGGCAACGGCCGCTTCAAATAGAATGTTTCGAGTGTGCAGGTTTATGAGGTTTGTCATGTGCTCGTGGGGACAGAGTCATGTAAAATAAAAAAATTATGAATAAGCAAGCGCGTGAGGAGAGCAAAATGGCAAGGTAGGGATTGATAACGTTGAACTGCATGCTACCTTTTGAAACAAAGCGGTTTCAAACAACGAGTGCGTTTGAACAATTATACTATCTTGAAAAATTAAATAGGTCGATTACCGTTAAATATTTGGCGATGTCTCTTGGGATTTGCACAGCATTCAATTCCGAAAACTGCCGCCCTCTTTCTCTCGCAACACAAGTGCACTCAACCAGGACATTTAAGACCAATAAGTTCCATCCGCATATGGTAGAGTTGGCTGAATTATTCAGCCGACTTTGTTTTAACATTGTATATCTTAATTGGTCACACATTTAACTGGTGGTATTTATAATACCACCAGTTCAATGTGTGACCAATTCTGAGTTCTGCAAAGTGCGGACCCCAAGGGCCTTATTTTATTTCGTGTACGTGTTCTACCCATTCTTCGGTTGTGAGGAGTTGACCGTTTGCGTCCTTGTTGACACTTTTTTACAGCGTTCGTACAAAATTCTTCACTGTTGGCTTCAAATCTTGGAAGGGTAGTCGAGGGATATCAAAACTAGGTCGACAAGCCCGCTCTGCAAGCAGCCTGATCAACGTCCTCAATGCCACCTATGCCAGAGTGACCAGGTACCCAAACAAATATAATTATGAGGTTTAGATACAGATGAGGTTCTCTGCATAGAGCCTCAAGGGAGGCATCAAATGTGGAATGCGTGCAGAACTTTATGTTGACAACCATTAAAAAACTTGCACCGACCGAGAATGTTTATAAAAATCCGAAACGTTTTTTCTGCATTTTTTAAACATTCTTGGTCGGTGCCAGTTTTTTAATTGTTGTCATGCGTTTTCCCAACCAAACGGGCTTCCATCCAACCCTTGATTTTAGATCTTTCAGTTCACGCGGCTATAAGAACACTTAGGTAGCCCGTATGCATAATGGACTCCTGTGATCACCTTAGTATTATGTGGTCTACTTCAGGTATAGGACCTGTTGTTCTTCTGTAATAATGGTAGTGTTGTTACTTGTTGCTTTCATAGCAGAATTTTTCCCTAATTACTGCACAGTCCACTGCAGATTTAGTCTGCCGCATCTGGAAATACCTCAGGGGTGTTGCAATTAGCCTGGAGGTAAATGCTATGGTACGATCGTTTCTGAATCTATTTGTTTATTTATGCAAATAAATGAGATGTCACAGGATGGGATGCACGTTTTCCAGTTTGCCACAAGTCCATTCGAGGTTGTGTTATGTCAGTGGACAAAATTTACTGTTTCATCTCTGTGGTGTTTATCACACTTGCTGTGCATAACATTTAAAAGTGCTATTTTTATGTTGGTTGTTTCCCTATCAGACTCTTTGGTATTTTGCTGAAGCTAGCATTTGATTATTGAAGAGCATTTACCGATCATTTCTTACTACTTGGTGTTACCATTCGCTATATTTCGGTAAAACATTGCTGATTAAATAAATAAATAAATAAATAAATAAATAAATAAATAAAAATAAATTTTGATGCCAGCAATGGCGGTCCTCTTTTCTATTATTCTTGTCAAAGATACGGCCTAATTGATTGTGGTTTTTACATGCTGAGATATTCTCTGTTCCGATGGCCCATTTTTTTGCAAATCTCACGTTGCTTAAACATTATCCATTTACTTGCATTCATTTCAATTCCCAACGAAGGAAGGAAGGAAGGAAGAATGTAGAAGAAAGCCAGGAAAGTTAACCTGGCTAGAGCCTAGTTTGCTATAAAATTCCCTACGAAGCTTTCTAAATATCCCCTGCACGTAATCGATTGTGCACAGAGTGTCTCTTATCTCAGACCGTTTCTGAAAAGGAAGATTTCCCTCTTCTTGCGACGACTTCCCCCTCATTCCTAACTTTCTCCCTAACACCATTGCCCAAGTAATCGCGTTACGTTTTATTTGTTCGGAATAGCAAAGAAGAAGCCTCCAAGGAAGAAGTTGGGTACTCGTTACCCTTGGACTACAAAAAACAGTACTTTGGCCAATCAGGAAGATGCATAAACGACATGCTTCGAGAAAACCACAATAATGCCGAGATGCTCGTAGCGGCAGGACACTTTGCCTATCACTGTAAACAGTGTAGTTGCAAACCACTGTATGATGAGTGCCGTCTGAATGGCAACGGACGTGACAAGACTACCAGAGAAATTATCGAGGCCTCTGAAATTCATCGGCTCCAAGACAAGTGTATTAGCAAGCATTCTGTGGCGCTATCCAATACGGAAGTAGAATGTCTGTTTGGCCGTCAAAGAGAAAAGATTAAGAACTGCAAAAGCTTTTTTGTTTATTTTTATTGTATATATGTTCACCTTTTTCCAATAAAATCTTCTGTTGGTAGCAAACGCTGTGTCTGCGCCTTTCTTTACGTCCTGTTGCTGTGCTCTGTGCATGAAAAATGTCTAAATATTAACTAGGCAACCAGCCAGCACTCGGAATAATGCTTAGAAACAAAGCACACCGAGGAGACTCGATAGCACATGCGCAATCTTTGTAGTACTGCCTACTCTGGTGTAATTTTACTCAGTATGTATTTGTGGAATCAAATCCCGAATACAGTAAGACTACACAAGATAAGCGAAACCCTACTAGGAAGGCTCCTTGGTGTGAAAGGACCATCTCTGACACGTAAAGGATATCTGGAGCTCTTGTACAGTACTTGGCCACAGCCTCCCTATGAACAGAAAACTTAACTGATGGCCCTCAGTCCCCAGCAGCTGAGCAGCACCTGCGGCAATCTAGTCAGCCATACAGCAAAGCGTGTAAAGAATCTAGGAGTCGATGCAGGCTGCCACTATAATTTGTACTTGGCAACGTTTAATAGCAGAACTGTGTCTAACGAGGACAGCAAGCTGCGCGATTAGTGGAATTCTTTACCATTCATGGCATTTCGTAGGATAAAGCGAGATTAGAAGGTGTGAGGGCTGTATAGTGGTAAATAGAAAGCGTATTTTGTGCGCTACAAACTATATCAAGAAAATAAAAAGCTTGGGATAGCATTCGTGATACACAGAAGGGGCGACTGGAAGCAGCTCCAACTTGAGCCAGTACAGAAGGCAGGAAATACAGTAGAGTAAAGTCGCGGACAAGGTTCACACGTATGATGGAAGGACGTTTGAAGGCACAGGGAACTAGAAAGGTGTAGAATTGCACTAATAAGTGCCAGTTGATGGATATCTGTATTGGAAGCAGCTCCAACTTATACAACAACAAGAGATAATAAAATACATAACTTTTTTGTATTTCTAGTTTTCTGCATTAGCTCGAGGACAAGCTGCTTCTACCATGAGGTGTACCAACTCCCCAAGGTTAGGGCTATTCTATAATACTCTTCTAGCTCCCTGCGGCCAACAACATCTTTTCTTTCTGTAGTTGTTGCCTATAGTCGTCTCCTTTTATTTTGCCTCAAATCAGCTCACGATTTAAAAAGAGTTAGTTAACGAATGTTGAGATTGTTGGATTTAGCCACCGCTACTATTAGTTCACAAAATTATTTGCCCATATGTACATGTCGTGTTCACAGAGACCGCTGCGCTGTGACCGACCTATTTGTGGGATGTGATGGACCCCCCCGATCTTAGATAGGCCTCAGAAATGTTTTGGGGAACCACAGGCGAAATTGGGATGCCGAAAATTCACGCAATAAAAATGCGCCTCAAAAGATCGCCCGGGTTTGCAATGGTGTGCGTGTTTATTTTAATAAATTAAAAATTAATATGTATATCTGCGTTTGCGTATTCACTAATACGTGACACTGCATGATTCATTCTTAGACGCTGGATTCTGGGGCTGTTAGCATGTTTAGCATCCAGCTACAGCATGCTTGCAAGTTGACGCAAGCGGAAAAATTTGTAGTACGATCGAGTATTCTGGTGTACCCTTAAATATATAGCAACGATCAACTATTTTGAGATTATTCAATAGAATCAAACCTCCTTATAACGAACACTGATATAGCCAATATTTGAATATAATGAGCTTATTTACTCGTTCGGTTGGCCATGCTGAATTGCAATGGAATATGTGCTGTATATAACGAAACGGTATCGTTTATCACGAGCGAATTTTACTCACTGCGTGGATAAAAATGGTATCCAAGCTAAAATGCAGAAATAAAGCTTTTAGGAAACCTTGTTCTTTAATCGAAAGGTTGGTGTGTTGGTGGTGGTGGAAACTATCTTTTTAAGTAAAAGGAGCTTCGTTCTTGGAAGCGGCAGATGCACTCAGTTCAGGGCTTCTGCGGTGGCTGGTGCGCTGAGTACCTGGTCTATCAACTCTCACTAGTCCTGCTGGTCCCAGCTGGACAGAGTGGCCTTCCACTGTTTGAGGGTTTGAGTGCTGATGATAGGGGCTTCTGGTGTGTTCTGGCAAGCCCAGGTGATGTGGTGCAGTATGGAATGTTCGTTACAGTGTGGGCATGTTGGTGGATACATGTTGGGGTGTATGATATGCTGGAAGCTAAAAAGGAGCATGTGTTTGTCTATAGTTGGAGCTGTAGGCTACAGCCCCCGGTCGGGTGAGCTTCTGAAAAGGTGGTGGGTAGGCACATCATCTTCATTTATTTATTTACAAATACCTCAAAGAGCACATTGGGGCGGGATTTACATTAGGGGTTTTTGAGCACAAAACGTTCCAAAAAATTGGCTGATGATCACGACACTCCCAATTGCGAAATTTGAGGGCAGCGCGCACTACAGTCTTCGCGGTGACGGCGCATAGCTGCTCCATCTAAGGCAGTAATAGCGTCATCAGCGAACGCGCAACCGTCCACGCTAGTCTGGGGTTACCTCGCAGCGCGTCGCCGCAGCCGAGCATGTCTCGCCCGTCCTCGGCTCACCGCCCTCCCCCTCCCACGTTCGGCATACTTTCCACCTCCGGTGTTCTGCTCATTTTATCTCGTCTATGTTGGGTGTCATGTTCGTTCGCTCGGTTACACCCAGCCCGACGGCGACGTGCAACCACCGGAGCGGGCGATGAAGAGCTGCGCTCTAAAAAAGAAAGCACGAGTACAAACTGTTTCCAATACACTGTCTTCAGAAAGGACACACAAGGCAAAACAAACAGAAACATAAAACCAATATAAATAATCACATAAAAACCCCCCAAAAAACGTAAATAGTCAGTACAAATGTTCTTCGATGGTAGCTTTGAACTGCGCTGTATTTGTATGAGAAATGACGCTTTTGGGGAGGGCGTTGCAGTCGATGGCTGTAAGGAAGGAAATGAATGAATATAGGCAGTCATGCGTGCGCGAGGTGAGTATACTGGTTTTGAATGGTTGAGTGCGATTCGATATGTTGAGAGGGATTTTATGAAGAAGCTGCCACATGATAACGTGTCGTAAAATTTATGAAAGCGGCACAGTCTTCACACGTCATGCTTTAAAAATGGGCAATTCAGCTTTAGATTTTAAATGATTTACGCTTCTGTGGTATGAATACCCCAAAATGATGTTATCTGGCCGCAGGGTTCTTGGCTGATTAGAGGATGATAAATAAGTGTGCTTGTAGTAAGTTCCAGACCACACTCAAATTCCAGTTAGGTCAAAGAAGCGTTTCGTAGGCAAATAATTTGACCGTGGACAGAGCCAGGTTCAGGTTACGTCGTAAATAGCCGAACGTACGATTTGCGTCGTTAGTAATATGGTTCATTCGAGATGAGCATGTAGAAGATCATGATAAATGTGAATACCTAGGTATTTAGTGGATGAAACAGAAGGAAACAAGAAATAGCAGAAACAAAATTACACCGTCTTCCCGTGGGGAAGCCTATGAGGATGCGAAGCATCATGGGGGTTCCGTGTGGTTCCATTGTGTTGCCGTTATGTTGAGTGATCTGGTGTTTGGTAGCGCAAGAGGAAATTCCGCGTCCGGGTCCACACCGGTGGCAAAGGCACGCGAGTACTGTTGTGTTACGGTGAGTAGGCGGTGGTTCTCGAGGCACCGAAACTCGTCCATCATGTTCTTGTCGATGTTGTCGTCTCTGTGGTAGAATCGGTAGTCTCCGTCAGCGTTGGTGAGGTAAAGGTTGTTGACGTTGGTGCACTGGCTGAAAGCAACGTACACGCCCTCCTCTTCACAGCTTTGTCTCCTTCTCCTTCTTCTTCTTCAGCGGTTCCCCTACGGGAAGATGACGACGGTGGTTGAACGCGAAGCTATCTCGTGATGGATTCTTTGGTTGGCCAATCCCTAGGGGCATCCTGCCACAATCATGATCAGAGGCGCTGCGGACGGGGCACGGACGCGGGACATCCTCCCGAGCAAGAGATACTTCGCATCTAAAATATGGGGCGGATGTGGAAGTGGCGGAAATAGGTGGAAGTGGATGGTATGGCGGGTATTGCGGCTGGATCGGCTTTGTATCACGGGGTGACTGATGCGGTACCCGTAGGGTGCATTCTCGGGCTCTAGCACGTGCTCCCTGGTTTCCGTCAAGCCCAACATAACGTACCATTCATATTGTTACGCGGCGCCGGAACCACTGGAGCCAACCATGGTAGATGAGGCGATGACTTTCATGTGTGACGACGAGGAGAGCCCGAGCCGGGCGTCGGTCTCCACTTCTTCGTCTTCGTAAGATACTGCCTGTAGGTCTGCTCCATTACCTGCATCTGTCTCTTGTCACAATTTGAGTACTGTCTGTTTCATGCGAGGGTTGTGCGTCTTTAGTGTGCATAAGGCGGCTGATGAAATGGGGCCGTTGTCGCAGTTTCTGCAGGCCTTTAACCATCTGTGATTACGCGGAGAGGTTAGTTCGTGGTTTCAGACGTCATCACCACTGCGATGGCCGTATTTTCAGCTTCGAACGTGCTTCTGTTTTTATGGTCGCGGAGCTCACGACATCGTCTGAAGCATCGATGACGCTTACCACGGCGCCAGGGTGGGATGCGTAGTGTGCCACGTCCGTGAATAGAACGTGGGGAGGTCACAGTACTTGCCCGGCAGAAATATTACCCGTGCTTGCCTGTGCTATGCGTGATGCTCAAGGTGCATGTTGAGCGGGAGTGGAGCAACCCCGATCGGGGGCCGTAGTCTTGTGGCGATATCTACTGTAGAGGGTGATTGGTGTCTGCGATCTCGTAGACGAGCGGCGCCAGCACAGTGCGACCGGTCGAAGTTTGCATGAATCGCTCTGATGGGCTAATGAGGAGAGCGTCAGTAATCTCCCGCACATATTTGTGCACCCCTAACGTTTCCAGGCTGCGAGTGGTGGTGTAAGGAGGTACTAAACGGTTGAGTGTGCGGGTAAATTTTACGGATATTGTTTTCGTTTTCTTTCCTTCTGTAAGCGCCACGAGGGGCATAAGCACAAAAATGCGCTACGCATTTACAGAATAGTGCACGTCTCAAAATATAGTCTTAGCTATATATGCCATTCTGATGGTAAATGCCTGCTACGTGCTGAGCAAATCTTCCTTTCTACATGCAGGCGATGTAGGTCCCTCGTTTAGGACGGATGTCGGGTACAACGAAGGAATTCTTGCTCGCAGTTCGACTTTTTTAAAATAAGGTTCCATTTTATCCTGTTTTGGAATCGAATAACGAGAACTCTTCAATTATTACTCTATATTTTTAGTATCAGCTGTCAAATATTGTGTTATTTTATTGGACCTTTTCCGCCCATAGCCTCAAAAAATTCCCTGAACTCTCTTGTTTCTTTCTTTTTGCATTAAGGAAGCGTCAGAGAAAGTAGGGATCGCCATGAACTGTAGAACCGAATATGGCCAAATGCGCACAGAACCTCCTGACAGCCAGACCTGTTGCACTTGAAGGGAGTGTTTACAAACGTACACTTTGTCGAGACCCTATACATATATATCATATATGGCGACCTTCGATTTTAGGAACACGTTATCACAGGTTCCCGCATTTAGCTCGTCACCTCAAACGTGCTATCCACACCATAGCAAAGCCCGCCGAGATTTCTTGCCTTAAGCAGGTGCATCAGCGCACGCGAGAATGATGTTACGACTTTTTTCCGTCGCCTTTAGCTTTTTTAGTTAATTAGACCGTTGTTACATACATTACTTTGTGCTTCGCTTACGCATGGCCTGAAACTCAACTAGCGGAAATCCCCTTTCGGAAGGCACTCAGTTTGCGGGGAAATTTCAATTTCACTATCAGTCAAGTAACCTGCCAGGTTTCCCGGGCAGCCGACTGCTACTGACGCAGTGTAGACGTTCGAGTCACGGCCACCGGATGTAAACAGGTGTTCACCCCGAAGTTGTCATATGGGCACTGGCGACCACGTCCAAAATGGAGGATAATCTTACATACCTATCACAACATGAGGGAATTGGGGGGAATGCAACTTCTGCTGTAGCTTAATAGTACAATACGCCACGCTTTATTCAAAGGTTGTAGATTCGGATCCCATGATGAGCGGATTTTTTTTCTTTTCCTTTCCATTATATTCCTTTAAAATATCTATACTCTTACAAACAATATACTAACTACTTTCTGTCTTCATTCAGTATTGTTCTTGACTGTTTTTTTTTTCTTTTCTACGGTGTTGCAAAGGCCTAAATAAAGCTGCCCTTAGCAAAGAAGTCACGACAGCATTCTTCACCAATTTGGAATAGACGGGCATGTAAAATAGATTAGAAGCGGTTGCCGTGCCTACTGAGAGTGCACCCAAGACATGTGCCTAGGTGAGCAGTGCGAAGCCAGGCATTAGGTCCGCAGGGTATGGATCAGTCGAATACGTTACGTTACCCGCCGCGGTGGCTCAGGGAAAAAAAGCCGCGGTGGCTCAGTGGCTAAGGTGTTGTGCTGCTGAGCATGAGGTCGCGGGTTCGATTCCCGGCCGCGGCGGCCGCTCTTCTGATGGAGGCGAAAAGCAAAAAAAAAAAACGCCCGTGTGTACGAGATTTCGGCGCACGTTAAAGGTCCCCAGGTGGTCAAAATTAATCCCTAGCCACCCACAACGGCGCGCCTCATCGCCTGCGTTGCGACGGCGCGTTAAACCCCACAATCAATTAATCGTAATACGTCACGTTAAGTCCAACCCGTCCTCCTTGACATTGAAGGCACCCACGATTTTGTCCCTAAACCATGGACAATCAATTTCACACCCTAAAGCGACGTACCGAACACATGCGGGGCGGTATGTATAACCAACACCTGTGTGTTGGTTATGTCGCTTTTGGCTGTTGGTTTCACAGTACAGCCTCCCAGACAATGCAAGCTCCTGACCTTCGTGCTACTGAAATCTACTACAGCACTTCTATAAAAGCACCGGAGCTTCTTTAAAGCCTCTTGTGAAAGAAATCCGCACTTTTTATTAATAAGCCTTTTTTTTCTCTTCAGTAATATACTCTTTCCCGCAATAAAACAACATATGGCTAGGTAAACAATCGAAAACGTCAACGCCAAACATAATCTACGACTAGCGCTATACTTTCCCGAAGAACCCATTCTTTACTCAAATTATGTGCTTGGCCCCGTCATTCACGGAAATGGCTCTCTTGCGGACGTATACAATTCGTTCTCTGGAATTACGGCGAAGCCTGCCTACGCGGAATTTTAGTGTTGTATTTCTGAGGGAAATTTGCACGCATCGTAAACATTCTTTTGCGCCGTCAACGGCGTGGCAAGGAGGAACATCAGGTCATTTTCAAGGATATGGGATGAAAGTATGGACAATTAAACAAAAGTTCAAATACGATTCCTTGCCAGGTACTGTAATGCGATCGCCAGCAGGGCCTTCTCTTTAAACACCCGCGAAATGCCATCCGGGTGTTTTAATTGCGACAGCATTTGTTACTTCGGTAGGTATATGTCCGGCGTCCTGTGTATAGCAACTAATGGCAAACAAATTACTGGCAATTAAATGAGATAAAAGCAAAGCAAATGAGTTGAAAACAAAATTCTGCGCGTTTGGGTAAAAATGGCAATCGAACCCGGGCCTCCGCAATTCGAGACAAGTAGACATCCCCATCACCACAGTTTGACAGCTGTAGCGGGCTTAATTCCGTTGTTAATGCGTTGTGGCCTACTACGGCTTAGAACCTTGTGTTAAAGGCATATACTTAGGCTTGCGGGAGTAAGTAGAAATCGGGCAAGTACTAAAGTACGATCCTGCTCAAGGTCCTTTTTGATCGACAATGCGAACGCCACTATGCATCGAGTTATAGTAACCGAGAGAAGTAAAAGACGCTAATAGAAAATGACAATGACAATGAGTGGACACGTTTCGCGTTTGTACACTCATGGTTTTGCATTCACTCAAACGTAGAGAACGCTTAGGTGTCGCCGGAATTATTTCTTTGTTAACATCAGCTGTATGCGCGGCTTTCTGTGGGGACGTTAATGTCATCGTCTCGATGATGTGAACTTGGTATCGTAATTAAGGAGATTCCGGCAGGAGTTTTTCACATATACAAAGCCGGAGTAGGTAGTTGTAGACCATGTGGAGGTTTGTTTCCAGGCTTCAGAATCCTAAAACACGATGGAGCTTTTGCAAAGTGTTTTTAGTGGCAGTAATGGATCAAACGAGCGTGTTAAAGCGGATAACGGCTGCCACATTAAGGAGGAGTATAGCTGACAACGGCATGAACCCGAAGCTGGCGTGAAACCCTAGTTGGTGTTCCTCAAAAAAAAAGACCTCATAAGCTAGACATGCAGCTCCTTCAGATAAAAGTGGTAAATAAGCAACGCATCTAGGACTATTTTGTAGCACAGAGAAATGAGGCGTTTCGTTTTTTTGACAATGGCAACGAACCATTCTCTGTTGACTCATTGCAATGGTGGAGTCTCCAAAAGTTGTAACTCTCAAGAATATTATATATAAACGGAGACCCAGTCTTCTGAAAATACCAGTGATTATGTTCCGGGGAAATGGCAGCGGAGAAGCGGTAGCGGGCTCACGCCAGAGTTTACTTGGCGGCGTGTATGCTGATTTCAACTTATTCCTATCCGAAGAGGTGGGACAGACCTTCGTAATCTTTAGTTAATATAAGGAACCCCCTTCAGATTTTATGCACACATGTCGCCTTCCACTTACTCAGATGGTGGTCGCTGTTCTTTTTTTTTACTCGAGCTTTCATAACAGCTGTTCTTTTCTAGATCCACTGCATTTAATTCCAGGCTACGTATCTCAGCATCGAAACAAATCCACCTGATTGCGTTGAGCATAGTACGCACCCCTTGTGGCAAATTGGGGCAACTCTTGCTGAAATCACCAGTGCATCACCAGATAGTTCGGTTCAATATTTCTTTCTAAATCTGGCAGCACTCCACCAAATAGAGGTATCGAAAGCACTTTGTATATGTGACCCATGATTCCCAGCTAGCATCTTGGTTAATAGAGAGGGGGGGGGGGGGGGGGGGGGGGGGGCTTCTTGCTCCGAGTGTCACAACGGTTGAACGGGAACCAGTAGTGCGCGGGAGAGAAATAGCCATCTCTGTCATCACATCATGAGTCTGTGTACGACACGCGCAGTAGCCCATGCTTCCAGGGACATTTTTGGTAGCGCTTGAAAAAGGCCAAGAGGTTTCGTTTCTATGGCTTCTACTGTTCAGCTAGCTCATGAGGTTCGCTGCCAGTTTCTCAACACAATAGACGAGATCCCATGCGCCTATTGAACCTCTGTAAATCTCGGCGAATCCGTCAAACTATGCGAACGAATAAAGCAACTCAGTAAAAAATTCGTCGCTACGAGCACGTGAAGAGCACCCAGCCAACCATAAACTGGGACGAAGCTCATCACTCTAGAATAGGAACTAACAGCTTCGATTAATCTTGAGACCCAGATCGTCCGGGCTTTGGCTAACACGTTAAGCAGAAACGGTGGGAACTAGCACCCTATCCGCACAAAATCACTTACGACGAGCACGGAAGGCCTATAAATAAACTAATGCCAGCCAGTGGCATCAGCGTGATCACAAGGTTGGGAGGCTTTGGAAACGTCATTTTCTTGTATTTTGGCCCTGGACAGTGACCCCTGTTTTCTTCGCTCAACCAATATTTCTGACCAGGTGACATTGGACCCAAACGCAAAGATCGCCGACAGCACTTGCCGGGCTATTCGCAGCCCAGTCAGAGCCAGACAGCTGTTATCTGCCCGGGCAGCTTTCGTATGCAGCTCCGGTCTTGGTCACACACATTCGCTCTGCGAGCGAAGAAAAACGAAAGCTGTAGGCGACAGGACGAGCCGAGAATATCGCATTCTACTCTTGTACAGTTCACTACACCCGCGTATGCCTTTTCTTGTGCCCTACCCCCTGTTACACCCTATCTACAACTAGCAGTACCTCTGTCAGCTTAGCATATGACCTAATAAATATTGACCCATGAACTCTTGTACTTAAACAGGCAAAAATAAAGCAACTAATAACAAAGGCGGGCAATAAGTGAAGTCGCACCTTGCACACATTACAAGTAGATCGGTCGGGCTTTACTCGAAAGCAATCGAATTATAGAGGAATATGTCTAGTCTAGCTTACTTATACGACCTCTTTATTGGCTGGGTTCGTTTTTTTATATATATACGGCTGTTTGCTTCCCTCAATACTTTCATTTTGGCGGTAGGTATTTCGTATGTAACTTGTCTGTCGGAAAATAAATAATTGCTACCCTTTTTTCAGCTTAGTGGTGATCGTTTTGTGTTTGGTCATGTTTAGCTTTGGCTTTGCAATGGCATGTTTGACCAACATAACCTCTCGTTTGACTTACACCCTGTTTTTTGTTACTGCTTTTTTGGAAACGGTTATTGATATACTCATCTGTCTGCAACCTTCGCTAATTCGTCACCCAAACTTGCTGCAGTTGCTGGTTGGTTCCGCGGTCCTTTGGTAGTAATGGCACGTATGTGTGCAGTCGCCTTTGTGAGAATAGAGGTGCAAGTGCTGCGGTCGTCCGGTCGCTTTTCGTCTCTGTGTAATCCTTCCATTGCACAGTCATGTCTTTCAAGATCATTAGCCGACTAGCCAGCCACCAGGTACGTCGGTTTTGTTACGCGTGTAGGTTCATCGATTTCTATCAAGGCAGAGGAAGCCTGGAAAACCGTTTAGTGCAATACTGACGCTAAGTTTGTTGCATAATGGGCTGCATGCCTGGCTCCAGCGACAAAATCCGCCCGTACGTGCTTACCTACGTATTTACATACGTAACAGTATTCCTCCTCCAAATATTTATCTATTGCATGCAAGCGCGCGTATTTTTATGAACATACAGTACTACCTCGTTAACTCGAAGTCGTAAAATCAGCTAAAAATTCCGGGATAAGCGGAGTTTCGGGTTAAGCGGAATGCTGAAAATATGTGGCCAGGTCACTGAAAGAAGAATTAGTGCCGGTAACAAAAGCTTCCCGACACAGAAGAGCTTCCGTAATAAAGACAAAATAATGCGCAGGAATCACGCGGTCCGACTTACCAGGGAAAAACCCTTGATCATCCGCCCACAAGTAGCGCCGTCCATGGGCGCCATGGTGACGCACACGTTATCACTACCACAGTTGGTTGGCACGTTGGATAGGAAACCGCCGCGGCGGCAAGAATTTCAAATTTCCCGTTCAAAACCGCGATTGGCGCGTAGCGGAGCTAAGCGTCGCACGGAGGCTTCATCAGGTGTCTGTAGCTCACTTTGCCTTGTGTCGTCTCTGTCTGAAAACATTTCTAAAACGTTTCGAGGTAACGGGGTACAGACGCATAGTAACTATGAAAGATAAACGCACTGTGACATGTGAGACATGGCCCCGTGCGAAATATGTCACCATATTTCAAGAAATGGCACTTAGAGTAACGAGGGTTTACTGTAGTCGTCATCACATGCAGTGCACTTGGCGATTCCGCCGAAAGGGGAAGAGGAGTGCCAACAATGGAGTGTTATGTGAGTACCCATACTGTTACGTGGCGGCAGGGCAAAGGTTACACGAATCCCGGTAGACGAATGGCGGAATGAATTTAATGGGTGTAGCCACGAGCAGCGCTGTGCCCACCGTGCGGATTATATTCTTCGTGGATGAATGGTCGACGTGGTGTGTTCCACTGCCAACGTGTACTCCATCTTGTGACAACATTATTTTAATTTGTTTCCGCATGAAAGACAACAGTTTAAACGTGTTTGCACGCATGTTTCGGCATTGCCTTGGAATGTTCTTGGGTGTAGCAATTCATTGAGTTTGTCTTTGCAGTGAAGTTTTGCTGCCCACGTAACGCCTTCCCCCAAATAGCGTGCCGGAAGCAGATAATCCAGCTATTCAGCCAAAATAGACCCGGTTATTTCTCCCCTTTTAAAGTTATTTTTAATACAAATGGATACGCTTTGTTATACAGACACCAAAGCGAAGTTTTCTAACTTTTCTTCGAGGCTGCTGATTGTAGGTCAACATATCTGATGACCTACAGATCTGATGTCGTGCTTTACATTTCCTCTCACCTTCACATCGGCGAAGATGCGAAAGAAAATGCGGCACGCCATTCACACCTCTTCATTAACTACCGCCATAACGTCACAGTGGTTTTAGTGATGTTTTATGCTAAACCTGCCTCGAAAATATATTGTCAATAAATTTATTGCTCAATACCGACTTTTTGTTTATTCGCACACGGTTGTTTATTCGCACACGTTTGTGTATTCGCACACGGTTCAACGTGTTCGCTGCCAGTTAGGGATGTGTCGCCACAGCCGGCGTCATAGTTAGTGAAAAGGGTGTGGAGAGGGGGTGCATTAGAAACAACCTTTTTGAATTCAATTTCCTCGCAAAAAACGTCCCTAATTTCCAGAGAAAACGAATGACATATACCCAAAATTCTCTATTTTAATCTACTTAAGTAATTAGGTAACGTTTATAACAACGTTGAGTGTACACTAGTCGTAACTTGCGGTCGGCCGCACGCTTGCGGCCTATGGTTCATTCGGCGTCGAACGCTGCCATTTTTGTAAAAAACGGTTTGTTCTTCGTATGCATGAATTAGGTTTACTAGAAACGCCTATGTAAATAGCCGTATATCCGTATAATGTATCCAAAGAATATTACCTTGGGTGTTTAAGAATATAAAAAAAATGAGAACAGTCCCTCCAGGGTTGTTCAGGGGATGCGAAGCGTAAAGTTCATGCGAACAAAATTCCCGTGGAGATCGTTAGTTTTGCGATTAATATGACTACTACGAGTTTATTTTGTCCACGAGTTTCTTGTTAGCGTGAGGCGTACTTGGACCAAACAAATTATGACGTATGGATGAGTAGGATACAGTCAAACGGAAGAACGATAGCGATATACTCAAACTGCCGAATAGTGTGCCGCACTAACTAGCAGTAGCGTCACGTCAGCAGATGAGGGAAATGGCAGCGCATAGCTGTTTCTGTTTATTTCTAGACGCTAGATATCTATGCGCTTTGAGATGTTCTCACATCAAAACTCCCCAGGCTCCTTGCTTCTTTGAAACGCGAGGCGTTCCATAGTGCTCGCTTTAATTCGGCAGAAGCGAAAGGGAACGCGCAGTGGCGCAAGCGAATTATATTGTGTCAAGCGCAAAGAGTACGAAGCCTTTCAAAGACGCGGTATGGAAGCAAAGCATCGCAGGCGTTCAATGGGACATTCGTGCTTTCGCATTCATAACGCCTGAGAAGTACTAAAGTATCCACGGGCTGGCTGTTGGTTACTTCCAATGACACTATCCCTGTAGTCGTAG